>NC_133781.1:6959777-7000716 GCF_003597395.2 Chelonoidis abingdonii
TTTAAGCTTTCCAGACACACACAGCTCTTCTGTATGTCTGGGAAAGTTCCTCCCAGCATCGCAGCTAAATGCAAGGTGGAACAGATTGTTTAACATACGTAGTTAGCACATATTGTAAGAGGCCATTCAAAGTAGATTTCAGAGTCTCAGCCGTGTTAGTCTCTGGTGCAAAAAGAACAGAAGTACTTGTGGCACCTTAGAAACTAACAAATTTATTTGAGCATAAGCTTTTGTGGGCTACAGCCCACTTCATCGGATGCATAGAATGGAACATATAGTGGGGGAGATATGTACATACAGAGAACGTGGAAAGGTGAGAGTTCCTCTACCAACTCTAAGAAGCTAATTAATGAAGATGAGCTATTGTCAGCAGGAGAAAAAAAACTTTTGTAGTGATAGAGTGATAGTGAAAGAGCCATTACACACATTGAATCTGTTTTCCCATGTTAAGTATCCTTACACCTTCTTGCCAAACTGTCTTAAATGGGCTATCTTGATTATCACTACAAAAGTTTTTTTTTCTTCTGCTGACAATAGCTCATCTTAATTAATTAGCGTCTTAGAGTTGGTAGGGGAACTCCCACCTTTTCATGTTCTCTGTATGTATATATATCTCCTCACTATGTGTTCCATTCTATGCATCTGATGAAGTGGGCTGTAGCCCACGAAAGCTTTTGCTCAAATAAATTGGTTAGATTCAAAGTCGAGTGGCCATTAACACCTCTGCAGTAATAGGACAAAGAGAGGGGTTAGTGAGTTACAGATTGTTGTAATAAATCACAAATCAAGTGTCTTTGTTCGGTCCATGATTGTTAGTGTCTAGCAGAATGATGAATTTAAGTTTACAAGCTCAGTTTTTGAACACGTTGTGCAGGTTTACTTTGAGAATGAGGACTGACAGGTCAGGGATCACTTTGTGAAAAGTGTTCACCCACAGTTGATAGGGTGTTTTTTGTCTTTTATCATTTTCCTGTGGGTTCATGTGAGAGCATAGTGATTGTCTGGTTTCACCCACGTACACCTCTACCTTGATATGATGCTATCCTTGGGAGCCAAAAAATCTTACCGTGTTATAGGTGAAACCGTGTTATATTGAACTTGCTTTGCTCCATCGGAGTGCACAGCTCTTTCCCCCCCCCGCCCCTCCCCGGAGCACTGCTTTACCATGTTATATCCAAATTCTTGTTATATCAGGTGGCATTATATCGAGGTAGCGGTGTAGTTGTTATTGGGGCATCTAGTGCCCTGAATAAGGTATGTGCTAGGCTACCACATGTGCTAGACATGCATAGGACCCGTGGATCTCAAAAGGTTTTTTGTGGGGGATGTTGATCATTTTAGCAGTGGAGATATGTCTGCAGGTTTTGCATCTGTTCTGGCAGGGTCTGGTGCCATTTTGAGTTGGTGTTCCTGCTTTATGGGGAGTTTGCTTGATGATGAGATGATGAGCTTGGAGAGGGTTGGGGGGGGGGGGGGGTTGTTTGAAGGTCAGAAATGAGGGTTCAGGAAATATTTCTTTCAGGATGGGGTCCCCATCAAGTATGGGTTGTTATTGTTTGGTGATACCCCATATGATTTCCTGTGTGGAGTAGCAGGTGACAATGAGGGCTGTATGATCAGAGCGGATTTTATTTCTGTATTGAAGCAGGGCCTGTTAGGGTATTTGGGTGGCCCATTCCATGATGAAATCTACTTCTCTGGTGGAGTGTCCTTCTTTGGTGAAGTCAGTTTTAAGTATGTTAAGGTGTAGATCTTGGATTTTCTCCTCAGAGCATATTCTGTGGTATCTGAGTGCCTAGCTGTAGACGCAACAGATTTCTTAGCGTGTTTGGATATGTGAAGGTAGGTGTGGTGATCCATGGGTTTCTTGTATATGGTTGTCTGTAGGGTTCTGTTGCTGAAGCTGATCGTGATGTCGAGGAAGCTGATGCTAGTATGGGAGTGTTCCACAGAGAATTTAATGGATGGAGTGGTGATTGTTTTAAATTGTGGTGGAAATCCATGGAGGAGTTTAACCTGTTGGTCCAGAGGATGCAAATATCATCAATGTATTTCAAGTATATTGTTGGTATCGTTGTGCATTTGTCTTGCAATTCTTCTTCAAGGTGGCCCATGAAGAGGTTGGCATATTGGGGAGCATCGTTGTACCTCTGGCTGTTCCCATGGTTTGGATAAAGTGTTCGTTGTTGAACAGAAAGTTGCTATGGGTGAGGCTGAAATGGATGAATTTGGCAATGTATGTTGGTGTGAATATCTGAGTGTTCTCCGCTAACTTGTAAATATTTGAAACAGCCAGGTATGCTGTCATTGTTGTATAGGGAAGTGACGTCCATGACGGTGAGGACAATGTTCTGAGGGAGTAAGTTAATACTGTGCAATTTGTGGAGAATGTCATGGAGATAGCTGGTCCTATGTAATGTGGTCTGTCGGCCTTAACTCCATTTTAGCATTGTTTTTTGTCTGGAAGTTGCTGGAGAGCACATATTGGCATGTACAAGGAAGAACAATAGTTGTACTACTTTTATAGATTCTTTCATCCACCGATTTCAAGTGCTTTACAAATGTTACTGGACATCTCAACACTCCTGTGACATGAGAGTTTTGAGATGTGCATTTTACAGATAGGGAAAAATGCAGGTGCAGTGCAGAGAGGTCAAGTGATGGGGAAAAATGAAGGTGCAGAGAGGCAAAGTGAGTTGGGGTGAGTTAGGGAATGAATTCTGATTTCATTCCTCTTTTCTTGCCATTAGCATTGTGTGCTAATGCTAATGTGAAATACATTTCCCTTTCCTTACATTTTATGTTTTGGGGATTTTTTATTTTTTTTTTATTCTGGTTCATTTCAGATGCTTGCAGAACAAGATATTTTATTGCCCACAAAAATTTTACTTTCTGTTCATTTCTCCCAGGTAAACGCAAAGCATTGAAGTTGAATTTTGCAAATCCACCTTTCAAATCCACAGCAAGATTTACTCTAAATACGTCTGGAGTTCCGTTCCAAAATCCTCACATGTGAGTATAAAATCAAGACTCCACTGATGAAACAATTCTGAAATTATTCTGCTAACATGTAATATTAATTTAAAAGTAGTTTCATTGCTTCAGTTATATTATAGGCTGTTAAAAAAAAACAACAGTAGTTTGAATCAGCGTAAAAGGGTTTGTTTTAATGAGTTTTAATAAATTAGAAAAAGAATAAGCTAGGACTCCTCCTGTCTTAAATTGGGGCTACTGCCTTTCAAGATTGGATAGAGAGCTGTCACTTAAATTATAGCTGATACACAAGCAGATTGTGCCTATAACTAATTTCCAGTTCTGTTCACTGTCATTTTCCTGTCTCTGTATTCAGTGCTTATTGCTTTTCATTAAAGATGAGTTCTTGTTCCTGTGTTTACTTGTGAAAGACATATAAATGTGATACACTGTGTAGCGCTAAAATGAAAAGTAGTAGACTGAAAAATGTAATTTTACCAAAATCCATATCTTGGGGAATTACTTAGTGACTAGATCTCACTGAATTTCCAAGCAAGATAGTCAGGGATAGTTTTATGTAAAAGTTGAATGTAAGTGGAGAACAGAACTGCTTCTGACATTAAACATGATAAAATGTCACAGAAAATATTAGCTTTGTATCCTCAGATCCACCAATCTGGATTGATGGGTGACCCACCCACAACCTGTAAGTGTGGCAGAGCTCAGCTAGTGTGCAAAGATGTCCCTAATTTTTCCTATTCAGGTTTCTTTACCAGATATCAAGAGTTTTGCCAAAGGCGAGTCTCAGAGACTGTCCCTGACGTTTCCCCAGCTGTCTATGGTGCTCCTGGACTCTTTGGTGGTGTTTTTGTTTTTAATATGCTTCTGCTTTGCATGTTGCTGCACCTTCCCTTTAGCTCAGTGCTTCCCCAGAAATATGTCCTGAGGTTTGTTCCTGTCTCTGGTAGCTCCCTCTGTTTTGGAGCTTTTTGAGCAAGTTTCAGCTGAGTTAGGAAAATATTTCTGATACCCAAGTAGTCAGTGCTGGTAAGTGAAAAATTTAGAAACCTCCTATGAAACACTTCAGCAGATCTCAGGGACATCATCCTCCCAGAACTGGGATAGAGGTGTCCAGCTCTCTTTTCTTTAAAATGCCCTATGCTTTGGGGCCATTCTCTCCCTCCCCTTGTAAGCACAAACAGACTGTGTCATTGGCTGGAGGATTCCAGAATTTTCAAGCTAGTTAGTCTCTGTCTCTGATGATTTTCCACAGGAGGCTACCTTGGAGCCTTTCCTTTTTTCAGGCCCCTCTCTCCACCCTGCTTCATAAAGTATTCAGTCTCCCCTAGTGGGTCATCTCTAGTGACTTGTCTTCACAGTGTACCTACCTCCAGTGGTCTCTGACTTTGAGTCTATCTGGGAAATAGTGGTTCCTGTCAAGCACAGAAGAATCTTCTGCTGGAAGCAGTGATATCTTAAGTTCCATATTTATGCAAGTGACTCTGGTCACATTGCTCTTTAGTAAGTACTACTCTGGTGATGTGGGCATTGCAGTTGTGACGGGGGCTGGAGACCAGGATGTTCGCTAGGATAATTGGTTCTCTGGAGCACAGTGAATTTGGACTTGTTCTGGGTTAGATACAGTGTTAAACTAACAGAAGATGAAGATGGAACGATGTGTCTGCTATGTCTGTTTGAAGGGTGGATTAGCTCATTTTTATAGATTCAGAGAAGTGTGTGACCTGCCTCATCTTCGATTGTGTTTCAGGATTGTTTTTTGCTGTGGGAGGCCTGGACAAGCTGAGAGAACATCTTTTTTTATCCTTGTGCTCTTTATCGTTGTCCTTTCTGGGTTTTCTTCTTCAAAGACAACACTCTTGTCTTTTGATTGTACTCCTTGCCCAGATCCGCAGGTCCGTGCTTCTGTACACACTGGTGGGCTGAGGCATGTGACTTCAGATGCGCTTTTCCCTCTGTGGAGAGGCCTCTCCGGTCCCTGAAATGGGTGGGAATTGTTTTTCTAACTTTTGATGAGAACGATTGCTGGATGATTGATTTGGATAGGATATTTCAGACCATCTGGCTCCCACTTTTCAAGGGCCATTCTGACTGAAGTTCTTTTCTATTTATTATGTTGCTGCTTCTCCTCCAAGTCTTGTGGATTGAGTGGTGTTTGGCTTTTTGGTTTCATGTGTCAGTGCTGGCTCAGCACAGTAATGCTGACTTCCCCTGTCTTGATGGGTTTTGCTGTATACATCCCGTTGGTCCTGATGGGTGGATCTGAAGATACAGAGAGGTTAATTTCTCACATGAAATTTAGGTTTCTGTGACTTGGATCCACCAATCCGGAGGCTGTCCCATTGTATCTGCCTCCAAAAGGGCAGAATTTGGTGCTGTCAAATTATTCTTTTACCTTTTTCTTCTTTGAACTCTGGAAATAACTTATGGGAAGCTGAGAGGAAGCGGTTAGTAGTGACCAACAGGTGCCACAAAATGTAATTGCCTATTAGTTGTATTCTGCTTGATTGACAGGTTGTGATCGGGGAACTGATCAGGCTGGATTGGTGGATTTTCAGGTAAGAAATTGTGGTTTCTTATTATGCAAATGAAGAGAAGGGTAATGAATGGGGTTTTCTGTTCTGTTGAGGCTTGTCAGGAAGGAGGAAGAATCCATATAAATTCTGCTACTGAAACAAAGATCCCACTACAGAAATGGTCACCAAAGTTTATTCCACAGGCCAAATGTGTCCTTCAGAATTCCACCGTGTAGGCTGAAGTCACCCTTATGTTTCATGCAGAGGAGCACCATCCAAAGACCACAGTTCTCAACAAACGGTGCTCTCCATACTGAGCTAAATGATCTGACAGAGCTGCCTGTCAGCTTTTAAAGTCTTTGTGAGCCATACCTCTTCTACATATGAGGATGTCTGCAACCCAATCCATTTTTGTGCAGCCTAGGTGTGGTCTTCCTACTCTTGCCAGTGGGCAGAGATTAGATCCCCTCCCCCACACTCTCCATCTGTGAGCTCTTCCTATCATCTTGTTGAAAAAAATGGAGAACAATGTGAAAAAATAGAGTCCGAGATAACCTTGAGTTAGGAGCAGAGTTTTAGCTTCTGTGATTCTGAGGCAGAGCAGTAGCTATGTGCATTGGCTGAATGGTGCCAGAAGGAGGGGAAAGATCAGTACTAAACCAGCTGTAAGTGCTTCAGGAAGAGATTTGAGGTACACAGGGAAGCTTCCACAATGACAGCTGTATTGTGCCTGGCTCAGTTCACCGTAATGAAACAATCATTTTCTTTAATAGTAACCAAATATCTCAAGTTTTTGAAAGAAAGTAGATTTTTTTGGGCATTTTCAGTATGTGACCTGAGGTAAAATTTTCAAAAGCGACTTTGCTTCAGATTTTTAAAGGTATTTAGGTGCCTAATTACCTTTAAAAATATGAGCTGTAGGCATTTAGGAGCCTAACCCCAAGACTCTACGTGTGGTGATAGAGGGATCACACACTCACCTCCTAGCCCATTGGGGAAGTCAGTCAGGGTATCCCTGCAGGAGTTATGCTCCATTTCAAGGGACCAGAAAGTTGAGAGAAGAGGATGTTGATTAACCAAATACCCTGTGCAATTACTCAGTGCAGAAAATGGAGGGTAACATCTATTGGAGTCAGTGGCAAAACTCTCATTGACTTAAGTGGGGCTAGAATTTCACCCTAAATATTTTCTAAATTTGGGGTAAATCTGTTAAGATCTGGGGGCGGAGTTAGACTCACTTTAAATAGGACCCTGACTCAGACTGACTTGGACTGAGATTACAAACTGGGATGTATTTCAAAACAAAGCCCTAACCAGTTTGGAGCTTGGCTCCCTGAACACCTCCTCCTACATGATCTCATGGGGCAACACCACCTTAACGAAGTCAGCAGAGGAAGGGGAGGAGTCATCGCCTCTGGACCTTACTTGGTCTGACAGAACGTGGATTTTAACTTAAGGGCAGAGGGTGCAGCTCTTCTGAAATATCAGGCTCCTATTGAATGGCGGGATGCAGTCGGAGGTTTCTTTTTGAAGTGTCTTGGTGTTAGTTGGGTTAATCTCCCATGGACAATTCATGCTATAGATTTCTTCTTTAAAAACTCTCTTCCCCTGAATAAAGGGCCCGTGGCTGCTAGGCATAGGTGCTTCTGAGAAATCAAGTTAGCTACTCTTGTTCTGGATGACATTGGTGTGGCTGCTTTATGGGAAGGTCCAGACTGGAGGATGTCAATGTGAAGCATCTAATACAGTGGTCTCTAACCTTTTTACGCAGAAGATCACTTTCTGAATTTAAGTGCAACCTAGGATCTACCCCACCCTTTCCCGAGGCCCCACCCCTTCCCCAAAGCCCCCCCTCACTTCTTCCACACTCCTCCCCCCCGTTGCTTGCTCTCCCCCACCCTTACTCAGTTTCACCGGGCTGGGGCAGGGGGTTAGGGTTCAGGAGGGAGTGTGGGCTCTGGGCTGGGTACAAGGAATTTGGAGTGTGGGAGGAGGCTCTGGCTGAGCCTGGGGCAGGGCGTTGGGATACAGAAGGGAGTGAGGGGTCCAAGTTCTGCAAGGGAGTTTGGGTGCAGTGGGGGGCTCCGGGCTGGGGTAGAGTGTTCAGGTGCAGGAGAGGTTGCGGTATGCGGGCTCTGGGAGGGTGTTTGGGTGCAGAGGGAGCTCTGGACTGGGGCAGAGTGTTGGGATGCAGGAAGAGGTATGGGGTGCTGGCAGTGGGAGGGGGGTCAGGGCTGGGGCAGGGGATTGGGATGTGGGAGGGGGTACAGGGTGCAGGAGGGGGTATGAGATGCTGTCTCTGGGAGGGGGCTCAGGGCTGGGGCAGGGGTTTGGGGTGCAGGAGGGGTTTCAGGGTGTTGGCTCTAGGAGGGGGCTCAGGGCTGGGGCAGGGAGTTGGGGTGTGGACTCCCATTGGGCAGCTCAGTCAATCGTGATGGACTGGTTCGTGACCACTGATCTAATGGAAGGGATTAGAGTGGAGGATTTTAGAGTGAAGATGGATTGTAGTTCTTACTACTGTACATGGCTATTGGATCATGAGTAGGGCACTGTGTCTGTCACGCAGGTCACGGATTCCTTGACTTTCCACAACCTCTATGACTTCTGCAGCAGCCAGAGTGGCTGATCCCAAGGCCACTCAAGCAACTGGCTCCGGGGCCTGCTGCTCAGGTGGCCCCAAGGCCAGCCACACCAGCCGCTGTTGGAATGGCCCTGGGGCTAGCCAAGCAGAGCCCGCACAGGCGGCCAGAGAAGCTGCTGTTGGCAATTTCAGGCAACTGGTGCCGCTGGCCTCAGCCCCAGCCCCAGAATCCCCGGAGCTCCCCCCAGCAGTGCCCCTCCCTCCTTCCCCCAAGATTTGGCCAGGGGTATTTATAGTATAAGTCATGGACAGGTCACAGGCCATGAATTTTTGTTTATTTCTCGTGACCTGTCCATGACTTTTACTAAAAATGCCCATGACTAAATTGTAGGCTTAATCATAAGCCTTACCACTTAATGAAGCCTAAAAAGAATGAGCAGTTTGTTTAGCCCCAACTGTGGCCACGATTACTTGTGTCTATTTAATGAGTTTAGGATATTCTGGCATAGTATGATGCTTTTTTCCTGCATAGCTGTACAGTACTTAGCACTGTCATCATGATAATATAACGCAAAGGCAGAGAAATACCATAATATGTAATCGTTTTGTTGAGCTTTAAAAATGCTGTATCTATTCAAGTGATTTATGTTGATGAAAAACAAAATTCATAGTGTTTACATTATTCAGGGTGCAAGGTCTGTGCAGCGTTTCTGATCAGCTAATTATTCTGCCTCTTGGAAATAAAAAGGTTTGTTTAGAAAGTCAGTATAATTCATCTAAATGCTATGTTGATAGCCAAGACCCTGATTCAGGAATGCACTATACATATAAAATGATGGGGTCTAAATTAGCTGTTACCAATCAAGAAAGAGATCTTGGAGTCATTGTGGATAGTTCTCGGAAAACATCCACTCAATGTGCAGCGGCAGTCAAAAAAGCGAACAGAATGCTGGTAATAATTAAGAAAGAGATAGTTAATAGGACAGAAAATATCATGTTGCCTCTATATAAATCCATGGTACGTCCACATCTTGAATACTGTGTGCAGATGTGGTCACCCCATTTCAAAAAAGATGTATTAGAATTGGAAAAGGTTCAGAAAAGGGCAACAAAAATTATTAGGGATATGGAACGGCTTCCGTATGAGGAGAGATTAATAAGACTGGGATTTTTCAGCTTGAAAAAGAGACGGCTAAGGGGAGATATGATTGAGGTCTATAAAATCATGACTGGTGTAGAGAAAGTTGATAAGGAAGTGTTGTGTTCTCATAACACAAGAACTAGGGATCAACAAATAAAATTAATAGGCAGCAGGTTTAAAACAAATAAAAGGAAGTATTTCTTCACACAATGCACAGTCAACCTGGATGTTGTGAAGGCCAAGTCCATAACAGGGTTCAAAAAAGAACTAGATAAATTCATGGAGGATAGGTCCATCAATGGCTGTTTGCCAGAAGCTGTGAATGAGTGACAGGGGATGGATCACTTGATGATTACCTGTTCTGTTCTTTTCCTCTGGGGCACCTGGCACTGGCCACTGTCGGAAGAGAGGCTACTGGGCTAGATGGACCTTTAGTGTGACCCGATAGGGCCGTTCTTATGTTCACTTAAACACTTGCATAAGTTTATGCCATTTAAGCATGTACTTAACTTTAAGCATGTGCTTATGTTCCATTGAAGTCAATAGGATTTAAGCACAAGCTGAAGTGTTGTCTTGAATAAGGAGGCTGCCCTTGATGGGGGCCTGACAAAAAGGTAAAAGTGAGTATGATGGATGAGGTGCTTTACTTGGCTATGAGGTGTGTGAGGCAATACACAATCCTTCCATGGTCACACTTTTTATTATAAAAAGCAACAGAGAGTCCTGTGGCACCTTATAGACTAACAGATGTATTGGAGCATGAGCTTTCGTGGGTGAATACCCACTTTGTCACATGCATGTCATCAGACTCATGCGTTTGATGAAGTGGGTATTCACCCACAAAAGCTCACACTCCAATACAAATGATAGTCTATAAGGTGCCACAGGACTCTTTGTTGCTTTTCATGGATCCAGACTAACACGGCTTCCCCCTGATACTTTTTGTTATGGTTGCATTTATAGTTTATAAAAGGTTAATGAATGATTAATAGACATATACATGTTACAGACATTTCTAGTATGTGTTACAGATGATTATAAGCTTTGTTGGAAGGTGTTAGAAATGGTTATTAGCCATGATTATAAGCAATTTATTGGTCTGCTGAACTCTGTAACAATCTATAATAACAATCCAGTATTCACTCTTCCTAAACTATTTATAAATGGACCCTTAAAGTAAAGTGTGGCCCCTTTCACCTTCTGTCTTCTGCATCTAAATGGGATTTAGTTCACAAGTAAAATTAATGCAGTCAACTAAGCCAAGTTCTTGTTGGTTATTGGTACACATTACACAAGATTTACAGTAATGTATGACTAGCAGTCCCTGCTGAAGACAGACGCAAATAGAACAAATACAGGAAGGATTCTTTGACTGGCGCGGTGGTGTATGGAATGATTATGCAGCATCAGTCTGCACTACACCTGGTTCTCATTATAATACTGTAGTTTGAACTGAATAGCTCATTGAACAAATTTAGTAGCATACTTTTGAATGCAGTGATTTAGGTTTTGGTACAGCCTTTCTGGCAAGGGTTATTATTCCTGCAGCATACTGGTATTTTTGTACCAGGTTCACACTGCACAGTTTATCCTTGTGTACTAGGATATGAATAGATGTAAGGATTGTGCCTTTGTTACTATTCTTCAGTGTATTCTTTCTTGAGCATAGACTCAATGAGCACTTTTACACAGATACCACACATCCATCTGTTTGGCCCCTCTGTCACTAGGTTGTCTGAGCATGTACCATTACAGGCTAGTTTGGAAAGCTGTCAGGATTAAGTGACTTCTTATAAAAGTCATGAGCCCACCTTCTGAAGTACCTGTTGGACTGTCAATCTGTTTTACCTGCTGCTCATCATCGTAGAATCTGAGCATCTGGTCTCTGATTTTTCCTTGCACTGGCTCAGCCTTTCGTAGGCTTCTGGCAGTGCAGTAGGAGCTGAGAGGACTCACCAAGAGGTTTTGCAGCTGGCTGCCCAGTGGAACAATAGGCTCGTGTTGTACAATGAGTCTCCTCTGCTGATGCAAGATTATAGTCGTAGAGTTTAAGGCCAGAATCCTTCATGAGCAAGTTCAGATCCTCTTACATGTGTGACTCTGCACCTTCCTTTTTGTGCAGTTTGAGGAGGTACCAAGGATGTTGTTATTAAGGTGAAAAGGGCTTTTGTGGCTAGGGCCAGAGTCTCATGAATCTAGTGCCCCAAAGCTCTTAAATAGCTTCTTGTGCATTCTTTGTGGCTTTTTATTAACTGGTTGCCAGCTGCTATATAGGTGAGATACTTACATCTGGCTGAATAAATCTTCATGGGTAAATTATTAGACAAATTTCATCTCTCTTCGCAAATTTTCCAAGAATAAAAGTGAAATGTTCTTAAATTTCCATGTTCAAAATTATTTCCCCAAAATTACCTGTGAATAATTCTGAGTCTGTTGCTTGTCTGTAACAGTTTATCACATGTACTTGATATTCGAGCACACTTAATTGGATGCTCTTAATTGGGCATAGGTCATATGATACCTGTCTGTTCCCTGATGGGGTGAGCAGAGCTCACAGTAGTTTTTGGGTCAATAGGCTCTTTCTTTTCCATTCTTCATCACTAATATCTTTCTTGATAAATTGTTGGATTGTATCTGGATATTTGCATGTCTTAGAATATGACAGTTCAATTGTCCAAAGATATCTGTGGCTGAAGATTATGAAGAGCTGGTGTGGTTTGCAAAGCATCTTTGTTTCGTGTCTTTGGCCTGGTGAAAGGGACCTTCTCTTTGAAGGAGATATTGCTGAGATCATCTTTGGAGTCTGGATTGCAGGTGCTACCTGAAGTTGTTTCTAGCTGCTGTTTTCGTTTCTCCTACTGAGTTTTAGGGTTCTCCCTAACATGGCAGTCTTACAGCACAGAGATTCTGCACTGATGTTATTTGTAGGTAGGTAGAGATGGCGGGGGAGAGAGGTTGTTTGATAGTTTTGTATTTATTAAGTTATTCTGCTCCCTGATTAAATTATTTTCCTAGTCTCTAATTTGTTTTCACTGTAAGTCTCTGTGCCCTCTGCTGAGCAGCTCTTTGATATCTGCCATGCCATAGTGCAGTGGTTCTCAGACTTTTGTACTGGTGACCCCTTTCACATAGCAAGCCTCTGAGTGTGACCTTCCCCTTTTAAATTAAAAATACTTTTAAATATATTTAACACCATTATAAATTCTGGAGGCAAAGCAGGATTTGTGGTGGAGGCTGACAGCTCGCAACCCCCCATGTAATAACCTCACAACTCCCGAGGGGTCCCGACCCTCAGTTTGAGAACCCCTGCCATAGTGAATTGCTGCAGAAATCCCTAAGGCTCCAGCAGCAATAGTGATATGAGAGGACTGCTTTCTTCTTTCTCACTGGTTTTGGCATACAAGTATCACAAAGCACTAAGCTGCCAGGACCTCTGGTCTTTGTTCTCTGATACCAGTAGGTTCTATCACTTGTGAGACGTTCAGCTGCAGCTTCTGTTCACTCCAGTGGGATTTGTGGATGCTTGTCACTCCTGAAAATGTGGACACTTATATTCAGGTGCCTAAATCTAACGTAATATGATAGCAGGTACCTATCTGGCTCCCATCACCTTAGTATCTGAGTGCTTCATACTGTTTTTAGTGTATTTATCCTCACAAACTCCTGTCACATAGGGAAATGCTATTTATCCCATTTTACAGAAGGGACTAAGTGACCTCTGAGGACACACAGGAAGTCTGTAGCATAGAAAGGATTTGAAACTAGATCTCCAGAGTTCCAGGCTTGTGCTCTAACTACTGGCCCATCGGAGCCTGACTTTAATTACTTGGTTTTGGAAGAGTTGGCCCACCTCTGCAGTAGTTAGGAGCCCACTCTCCGTCACAGTGGTCAGAACCTGGATAGTTCAGTGGTGGACCTTTGAATTCACAATTATTACCATAAAAAGCAGTACCTGCTTTTGGGCTGTGGAATGTCAAACTGAGTGCCAGTTCTGTCCTAGGAATTGAGACCTATGGCTTTTCTGGAGGGTGAAAGAGCATGAAGAACTGAGCAGTCAGTGAGTCATGGAAAATGATAATTCCCTTACTTGCTGTAAGAATCAAGGAGGTACATCAGACTTGGAGCAAAGTCTGTCTGTTGAATCTCATTACCTCTGTGTGGTTCAGCTGCAGTGAGTTACAAGTTAGGGCAATTAAGTATGTGGAGAATGGAAAAGTAGAAGCTGGTTGTGTCCTTGATAGTAGAAGGAAACAGAGGTTCACTGGTGCTATCAGTCATAGGGAAGGTCAGCTAGCAGTTAGATATGTGGGTACAGTCATCTCCAGCAGGCTGAGAGAGACCTGGAAAATGGTAGTTAATTGTCAAAAGCTGTTAGCTAAAAGCCTGGCATGGACTTCTGCACACCGTCTCCTTGAGCCATCAGTTGCTGGCATATTGGAGGGATTGTAATGGCTTCATAATCATAGCTCATTCTGGAAGGGAGATAGGCAGGACTGCTACTCCCCACTTTATCCAAAAGCCTATTTTCAATAGTATATTTAAGATTCATAGATTCCAAACCCAGAAGGGACTATTGTGATCAACCAGTCTGACCTGCTGTATAACACAGGTCAGAGACCTGCCCCAAAATAATTTCTAGAGCAAATTTTTTAGAAAAACATCCAATTTTGATTGAAAAATGATCAGTGATGGAGAATCCACCATGACCCTTGGTAAATTATTCCAATGAATAATTACCCTCACTGTTAAACACGTTATGCCTTATTTTCCGTCTGAATTTGTCTAGCTTCAGCTTCCAGACATTGGATCATGTTATGTCTTTCTCTGCTAGATTGAAGAGCCCGTTATTAAATATTTGGTCTCCCTGAAGGCACTTACAGACTATAATTAAGTCACCCCTTAACCCTCTCTATGTTAAACTAAATAGTCTGTCACTACAGAGCCTGTTTTCTAATCCTTTAATCATTCTCATGGATATTCTGGGAACCCTCTCCAGTTTATCAACACCTTTCTTGAATTGTGGGCACCAGAATTGGACATAGTATTTCAGCAGCGGTCACACCGGTGCCAAGTACAGAGGTAGAATAACCTCTCTACTTCTGCTTGAGATTCCCCAACTTATGCATCCCAGGATCATATTAGCTCTCTTGGCCACAGTGACGCACTGTGAGCTTATGTTCAGCTGATTATCCACCATGACCCTTAAATCTTTTTGAGAGTCACAGCTTCCCAGGATAGAGTCTCCCATCCTGTAAGTATGGCTCACATTCTATGTTCCTAAATGTATACAGTTACATTTAAACAGATTAAAACACATTATTTGCTTGCTCCCAGCTGACCAAACTGTCCAGACCGCTCTGACCTGTCTTTTTCATTATTCACCACTCTCCCAATTTTTGTGTCATCAGCAAACTTTATTAGTGCTGATTTTATGTTTTTTTCCAGGGCATTGATAAAAATGTTAAATAATGTAGGGCCAAGAAATGATCCCTGTGGGATCCTATTGGAAACACACCCACTCAGTGATGATTCCCCATTTACACTTACACTTTGAGACCTATCAGTTATAGCCAGTTTTTAGTCCATGTAATGTGTGCCATGTTGATTTTACATTGTTCTGGTTTTTTTAATCAAAATGTCATGTGGTACCCAGCAAATGCCTTACAGAAGTCTAGTATATCATGTCAGCACTATTACCTTTATCAGCCAAACTTGTAACGTCACCAATAAAAGATATCAAGTTCGTATGACAGTATGTATTTTCCATAAAATACTTCTGTTTTCCATATTGATTGGCATGAATTACATTACCCTGCTTTCATTCTTTATTAATCAAGTCCCATATCAATAACTCCTTTATATTGTCTGGGATTGATGTCAGACTGACAGGCCTGTAATTAACCAGGTCACCCCATTTACCCTTTTAAAATATTGGCACAATATATTTTCCCATTCCAATAGATTAATGAAGGTCTTGGGTATGTCTAAGAGAGTTCTCTTGAGGCATGCAGGTTGTTTAAAGACTGTGTAAAATAATGCTCTATATATGTAATGTGTGTACAGAAATTGAGCATTTAAATACTAAGTTGATGCGGAAATCCTGGAATAGCATAGCTAGACAGAAGATTTCCAAAAGGAATTCAGTGTGAGTTTGTAGGCCAACAGCGTAAATATGGTTGGAGTACATGATGAGAAGAAAGAGGGCAGAGAGAGGTGGAATTGTTTCTGTGCATCCTCCCCTTCATCAGAATTACTTGAAATGGCCCACAGTTGGCCATGTGATGCTTCTCTTAGAAGTATGTTTAGAGGCAAATCGCCAATAACATTCCCTTTTAGTGCCTGCTTTCTCTCTGTGTGGCTTACTCTTTCCTCTTATCTAGTAATATGGCTTTCAATATGACTTGTGCCTGAAAAGGGGGATTGAATGAGGGAGATTCTGTTGTCAGAGTGTGTGTAATATAATGATAGAAACTAACTGAGAAATGTCTGTTCCTTTTATAAGCCCTCTTGGATGACAGGATGGTTAGGGAAACCTTGGCCTAGCACATAAGGACTTTGAAAGATAGAATGCTTGGTGCATCATATGTGAGCTACCTCTTTGCATTTTTATTTGAAGGTAATTTAAGACTTTAGAAGGACTGAAACTTTTGTTTTTAAAGCAGTTTTTAAAATATGTATCTGCGTGATGTACCTGTTTGCCTTTATGTACAAAGAGTGTGCGGATAGTCTGGTTAGATCAGTAGTCACAACCCTCTAACATTATTAGGTTGTCAGGTTTTCAGAGCTAAAGCGCTTTCCTAACCCACCATAGATACAGTTAAAAGGAAAATACACTTTTGCTTTTAGCATTCAATCATGATTCTTAAAGGGACACCTCCAACTTGACACTTACTAAAAAATTAGTTACAAGTAATTTCAGGTTCTTCATCAGTCCATGTGTCTCCTACCTGTTTTTGTGATAATACAAGCACTGTTCACTGATTTTTTTAAAAAAATTGTCTTCGTCTCTTGCTGTGTGAAAGACCTGCACGAATGGAGGAAATGACCATATGGGATGGGACAACACTGGAGACCATGTACTAGCAAAAGCACACAGGGCAGGCTTTGTAAAAGTACTTAGCATTAACCTGTCTTTGCTCCCATTGCCTTCATTAATTTTTGTAAATCTCCATAAAAAAAACTGGGGGAGGACAGTGGAAAAAATGATATTAATCATAAATACAGTAATTCATAGGTTGTAGTCAGGAGCGAATAGTGAAACTGGTCAGATACATTACTTTCTTAAAAAAAAAAATCCATTAAACAGTACTGTAACAGCCAGCCTAGCAGAGAAGCTCAACCCCCCACCCCTTAGCCCGTCTTCTGCTATCGTGAATCTTTTATCATGAGCACACATTTTGCTCAAAGAGAGAGCTTCCATGTAAGTAACACCTGCTGCTTTCCCTTCTGCTACCAAGTGTGTATTTCTAGTCAAAACAGAAATCACATTTGCCTGATGTGCATCCAGGACACCACAGTGACACTACTGTTACCTGATGTGAATGGGTGCCTTCTGCCATTCCAAGATTAATCCTTCCCTGACAGCCAGTAGACACACAATGCGTTCTTTGTAGTAAAAAAACTCTGTGTGAGCACCTATGATTGTGGGAAGCTTCCTGGCTTATTACTGATTATTTGTTGCTTTCTGAGCACTAAGTGTGCTTGGTTCTGTGAAGGGACAAGAAGAAATTACCTCTGTTGTAAGGTGTTTTTACAACCTAGCTGTAAGATTGAAGTCCACATCTACTGTAGATAAGGACAGATGCATTCAGTGGTAATGGCTCTCCTATTTCCTGCTGCCATTTTCTGTGCCAATTTCCCTCAGAACCACAGAAAACATATCTCTTGAGACACCCTCAAATACAAACTCTCACTCCTTTCTGTATATTTCGTCTATTGGTGCTGCAGTGACACCGAAGATCACTATAACTGGAAGATTAGAGAGAAAATATATAATGTCTGAACATAGCTCTCTCTTCATTGTTTGTTATTTAAATAAAATTTTAATCTACTTTATTTAATGACAGCATATTTTAACTGTATTCAACTTTTTTGAAGTTGGGAAGCTGCTACAAGTCATTCTAAAAGTGATGCTTCACACCTAGCAGAGAAAATATGAGGCATTTTTCTCTTTGAGCCTTCATTGCTGATATTGTTAGGAACAGCCAGTAAGAGTCTGGACCGTCATCTTTCAGAAGTGTTGGTCTTTTTATGTTCAAGGACTATGTGCCTACTCTGAATCCAGTGGCTCCTACTTTGTCAAAGTATATAACAATAGTGGATGGGTCTATGTTCTCTCTTTTCTATTAAAAAACATTGTGTGAATACTGATGTTTAAAAAGTAACACAGTACTAGCATTCGTTTTTATTATATAGTACTAGCAGTGCACTTTGTTTTTGACCAGGTGTACTCTCTGCCTACTATTGCTGGGTCTGACTTGATTCATTTTTTGCTGTTTTTGTGACATGGAGAAATGTCTGAGAGGGATTACACAGAGGCCTCCAAAATCATTATATTTATGATTTAGGATGGTCTTATACCCAGGACTCCAGATATGAAGGCTAGTGAATCATGATCTGAAAAAAGGAGTAAACCATGAGGTGGCAAAATTTGCAGATGATACAAAATTACTCGTGATAGTTAAATCCAGAACAGACTGTGAAGAGTTACAAAGGGATCTCACAAGACTGGGTGAGTGGGCAACAAAGTGGCAGATAAAATTCAAGGTTGATAAATGCAAAGTAATGCACATAATCTCAACTACACATATAAAATGATGGGATCTAAATTAGCTGTTACCACTCAAAAAAGGGATCTTTGAGTCATTGTGGATAGTTCTCTGAAAATATCTGCTCAATGTACAGCGGCAGTCAAAGAAGCTAATAGAATGTTGGGAATCATTAAGAAAGGGATAAATAATAAGACAGAAAGTATAATATTGCCTCTATATAAATGCATGGTATCCCTACATCTTGAATTCTGCATGCATATGCTGTCACCCCATCTCAAAAAAGATATATTGGAACTGGAAGAGGTTCAGAAAAGGACAACAAAAATAATAGGGGCATGGAACAGCTTCCATATGAAGAGAGATTAATAAGACCAGGATTTTCCAGCTTGGACAAGAGATGACTAAAGGGGGATATGTTAGAGATCTATAAAATCATGACTGGTGTGGAGAAATTAAATAAGGAAGTGTTAGTTACTCCTTCACATAACACAAGAACTAGGGATCACCAAATGAAATTAATAGGTAGCAGATTTAAAACAAACAAAAGGAAATATTTCTTCATAAAATGCATAGTCAACCTGTGGAACTCTTTGCCAGAGGATGTTGTGAAAGCCAAGACTATAACAGGGTTCAAAAAAGAACGAGATAAATTCATGGAAGATAGGTCCATCAATGGCTTTTAGCCAGGATGGGCAGGGACGGTGTCCCCAGCCTCTGTTTGCCAGAAGCTGGGAATCGGCAACAGGCGATGGATCACAGGGGATGATAATTACCTGTTCTGTTCATTCCCTCTGAAGCACCTGGTATTGGCCACTGTCATAAGACAGGCTACTGGGATAGATGGACCTTTGGTCTGACCCTGCCTCCCAAAACCCCAGTAAATGTTTAGCTCTGTTAACTTTTCTAACAATTAAAGTTTGTCATTGATAGTCTGATGTTCAGGCTCCTGCTGAATTTAATCAAAACAGAAACCAAGTACTTTGTTCTTTAAGTATTAAAGTCATCTCATTGTCATAGGAGCAGCAATTTGTATTTTTGTTTGGTTACTCAGAGCTGTTTTGAAAGCTCTGGTCAACTGGTTCAAAACTGACAGTCATTTCCTCTGAAATCACACCTTTGTCTTTTGCCAAGCACCATGAAATGGACAACAAGAAGTGGAAAAGATGCAAATTCAAAGAACCGTGGCTCATCCTTCCAGGCCACCAATGTCAGATTTTTTTCCTCTTCGCTGATGTTATCTTTTCACCTTATAGTCTGGGAAGTTGAAATAATAATCGCTGAATGGATGAGATGCATCAGAAAAATCTGCAGTGGTATAAGAATCCATCAAGAAGATCCCATGTAGAGGAGCTATTCTGTCATAGTAACACTGCATGCTCTGCATCAAGCTTTTGTGTAATTGGATGAGTTGTTTGTTTTTTGGCCTGCATGATTAAATTATTCTAGCCACTCCACTCATTGGAGAAGTAGACTTCAGAACGGGACTAAAATTAATTAGGTTCCTTATGTATTGTGATTAGGTGACTGCAGCCCTCTGCTGTGAATCTCAGATGGATGGAATTGTGCCCCATCATCAAGGCTTTGCATGTTGGGAGGCCTCAAATTAAAGGAGAGTCAGATGTCCCAGTCAGAATTCCAGTGGATCTCATGAATTATTGGCAGTCCTGGGAAGTTCTTTCCTTGAGCTAGGCCTGATTCCCTCCTTTGTGGAATACCTAGAATATTTGGAGTAGAGCTGGACAGACCATTTCTCCTTCACTCTTGGTCTCAGTAATACCTTGGCTGGCAAGCAGACACAATCAATTAGAGATGAGTAAAGTCCACCAAAATAGCTTCTGATTACCAGGTTAGGGCAGCTTGGTTATGGGTAATAGCCATCTTCCAGGAGGTTGTAGGCTCCTGTGTAATCCAGTGGGCATATGCATTCTCTCTGATTTTCCAAACAGGTATCTCTCTCTGATGTTCCAAACAGGTATTTCTCCCTTTTTATCATAATAATTTTCATTTCAGTGTAGATTAAAGAAGGTAAAATGATTCTCTGGCAGCGGTTGGCCTTGCTCCAGGAGAGCTTCCATAGCTGTTCAGACAAAGTACTTTGAAGAGCTGAAATAGGACAGACACAACCATTTTAAATGGACCCAACATTTAAAGTCTGTCACAATAGCACTAGACTTAGGGGACTATAGACCATTGATACATTTGATGGTCAATCACCTTCTCAATCCCATGACATATTTGAGGGTTCCCTTCAAAATACATGTCATGTTTGGTGTTATACTAGGATCTTCGTTAGTCTTGCTGTGGCCTCACTTGTGGTCACTGAAGTAGTTGTGATAAATGCAGCCTTCTGGATAGGCAATCCCTCTTTTCTCTCCTACCTGGATGACTCACTTACTTCAGACCTATCCTCTTCTGCAGAAGATACCAATGTGTTACTTTCAGGATCATGTTTTCCTCCCAAGTTGCACTGAATTTCAGAATTAGCCAAGAAGTGTCATTACCTAAACTTCTTCCACACCCTGCTGAAACGCAAAAACCAGTGCGACCTGGAGCTTTTAGGTTCCCTAGCACTTAGCATCAGTCCCTGAAAGAACATTTTTTGTTAAGCGTGTAAGAAAAGTCACAAGGGCTACGTTAGCAAAATGGCTTTGAGAGCAATTGTAACAGATAAACTTAGTTTTAGGGCGTTTTCAGATGATGAGCTGAGCAAAGGCATGCATTTGTTTCTGAACATTGTTGGTCATTGCTTTATTTGTATGTACAGGTATTTGAGTGATAGTTTCCTGTCTGTCCTCCACATAGCCCTTAGTAAGGGTACAACCTAGAACCCATTAATGCTGAAAGGATGGATCCTAGTCATGGGAAAGGGAAATTTCTTACCTGGAATGCTTGTGAGAGGCTCTAATCTAGAACCTGATCACACAGTGTACAGTAATAATTACCCTTGAGCTCTTCTGTTAGCTTCAGAGATCTATCTGGAAATAAAAGGGAAGGATATAGTGTGTCCAAGGCATAAAAAAGTATTCAGTAGTGGATGGGCTGATTCACCTGGACTGACAGGTCTAAATGGGAATGGCCACCACTCCTAGATTGGTGGATCCAATTTTGTGGTAAGAAATTCTCCTTTATCAGAGCCAAGAGAAAGCTATGTGATGGTGATCAATGTGGTGAATCTATGCAGTCTGAGTGTTATTAATATTCAGTTATTTTGTTAGTAAAATTTATTCCAATGATTGGTGTTTTTAATATTACAACTGAAAATAATATTTCCATTGTTTTAAGAAAATAAAAGGCATACAATAAAATGCATTAACAGTAACAGTGCAGCTCAAAGATCCTCAAATGCAAGAACTGCTTTGCTCCATTTGAAGAGAGGTGTATTAGTTAGGCTTAATGGGGAAGAAAAATATAACATGCACTAATTTCTTATGCTAGCCATGCCAAAGGCAGTATGTCTAGATGAGTATATGTTTTACGTTATTGTGTCATGTGATAACAGCACCATGTTTTCCTGTCATTTTCACAACTCTTCCTGGCTGAAGTGATACACAAGCAACACTGGGTAGTAATCACATTGTCCCGTTCCCTTTCAAAAGGAGAGAAGCGGACCTCATCCAGAAACTTTCCAGCAGGCTACAGTAAGCTTAACTGTCTGTTAGCCATTGTCAAATATTTTCCATATCAGCAAAAATGGTATCTATAAAGTATTGAAATTTGTCTCAGCAATACCGTGCCATTCCATGAGTTATTTCTATGTAATGATATTATCACATTTCAGTATCATTTTTTAAATATATATATTTATTCTCCTTATTCTTATGTTGATTCTTAATGATGCGTTATGTCTCTGTTTTCTGTTCTCTCACTGATAGCTGGCAGTGGCTCGGGAGGAAGGGTTATTAAATTAGCTAGCTCTAACATTTTCATATTACTTTAAAATGCTTTAATCCAACACAAGTCTAGATGGTGAATCCTTGGTAGACTGGGCAAGTGTATTACTGGCTGCATGTTTCACTCCAAACAAAAATGAGTTTGATGTTCTGGGGATCCGTACATAAGGCCAGATTCTAGTGTGAGTTACACCACTGTGAATCAGGACGACTCAATTGTCCTGGGAATGGTAATTCGGAATCTGAGTTACACTGGTGTAAACTGAGGGAAGAATCTGTCTAGTTAATCAAATAAACTCCAAACAAAATGTTGGAGCTTCTGAAGGCCCAATTTAAGCCCCATTTAAGTCAATGAGAGTCTTTTTGTGGATTTGAATGGGTGTTGGATTGGACTGCAAGAGCTGTGATACATTCTGTACAGTTTTCCATGCATTGCTGAGATCTGTACTTTGAGTAATGTTGATGGAGCATAGAAAGCCAAAACAGGACTCAGTTGAGCTTCTGCCATTTCTTCAAGATGAAAATGAGGGACCTGGCCTTTGTTTTTTTTTTTTCTTTGACTTTTACTGGCTGAGGGAGGCTGAATGGAATTAATTCCTTTTTTTAAAGCTTTTGCTGAATCTCTTCATCAGTGATTGGTTGTAGACACATGGCATCAAATAGAATGTGAGAATAAATAGCAGAAAGACTTACAAATGAGCAAGTAGAAGCAAAACTACTACATTCTGTGTCCTCTGCCTGGGGCAAAAATCCCTGTTAACTTGTTTGCTTGCTCAGTGCAAGGAAGATATTGTTCTCAGGACTCTGTTTAAACCTCACGAGGGAACTCATATTTTCAGGCCACTTGAAATAACTCTACAGCTTTGCTGTTGGAAGTTTTCACCTGCCGTGAAATACAAAACATGGCTACTGTTTTATTAATGTTAGTTAACCTCCAGGGTGTACAGATTGCTCAGCAAAGAAAGCTACATTTAAACAGCAAGCCTACAGAATTGCCATACTAGCTAATGGACTCAGTGCAAATTGATCAGCCAGAATCATAAACCTGCTTTTACTTAAGAATTGTGAACAATGCTGGTGCCTTGATTTTACTTTTGGTCACTAATTTGGCTTACCAGCACATTGTCCATAAATCGGCTTCTGAAATGCCATTGTGAACAGCATCTTTTTACTACGTTTACGGAGAAGTAGAATGTGTGTATTTCTACTAACCTCTGTGCAGTTAGTAACTTCCTTCAGAAATCCTGAATTAGACCAATCTGTGAGACATAATTTATCTGTCAAGCTCTTTAAAATAATGAAACACAGTCTTATAAAATTATAGAACCATAGGGTTAGAAGGATTGGCAAGAGTCATCTAGCCCAGTGGTTCGCAAAGTTATTTGATCGCGCCGCCCTTCTTTGTGTCTGTAGTAGTTTATGCCTCTCCCTAGACACCCAGCCAGTAGCCGTCGCTCTCCAGCCACCCAGCTCTGAAGGCGGAGTGGCACCAGCAGCAGTGCAGAAGTAAGGGCAGCACGGTATGGTATTGCCACCCTTACTTCTCTGCCGCTGTTGGCAGTAGTGCTGCCTTCAGAGCTGGGTGGCCGGAGATCAGCGGCTGCTGGTTGGACAGCCAGCTCTGAAAGCAGTGCCTCCAGGACTAAGGGTGTCAATACCATACAACTCTCCAGCTGCCCAGCTCTGAATCTGTGCAGCAAGCTTTTCCTTTCCCCTTAAAGCTTCTCTCAGTCCTGCAGAATACATTCCATGCCCCCTAGTTTGAGAACGTCTGATCTAATCTCACCCCCTTCCAAGATGCAGGATTTGTTGTGTCTAAACCATCCAAGACGGATGGCTATCAAGCCTCCTTTTGAAAACTTCCAGTGAAGGAGCTTCCATGACCTCCCTAGGCGGTCTGTTCCATTGTCCTACTGTTCTTACAATTAGGAAATTTTTCCTGAGATTTAATCTAAATTTGCAGTGCTGTAGTTTGAACCCATTGCCTCTTGTCCTACCCTCTGTGGTAAGAGAGAACAACTTCTCTACTTTTTAATGGCAGCTTTTCTAGTATTTGAAGACCACTATCTTATGCCCCCTTAATCTCTTCTTTTCCAAACTAAGCATACCCAGTTCCTTCAGCCTTTGCTCATATGGCTTGCATTCCATCCCTTTGATCATCTTTGGCACTCACGTCTGCATCCTTCCCAGTTTCTCTATATCCTTTCTATACATTGGTGACCAAAAGTGGACACAGTACTTCAGCTGAGGCCTAACCAGTGATGAGTGGAGCTGTACTGTCACCTTCCGTGACTTACATGCTATGCCTCTGCTAATGCAACCTAAAATTGCATTTCCTTTTTTTGCAGCAGCATCTCATTGTTGACCCATGTTGAGGTTGTGATCCACCGCGACACCCAGACCCTTCTCAGCAGAATTCCTGCCAAGCCAGTTATCCTTCATTCTGTATTTGTCTAACTGATTTTTCTTCCCTAAATGTAACACCTTACATTTGTTTTTGTTGAATTTCCTTTTCTTGTCTATAGCCCAGTTCTCCAATTTATCAAGATCTCTTTGAATACTAGCTCTGTCCTCCAAAGTGTTTGCAACCCCCTTGACCCTCAGCTTTGTGTCATCTACAGATTTGATCAATATGCTCTCTCTTCCTACATCCATGTCATTTATAAAGACGTTAAAAAACACCGGACCCAGAACAGATGCCTGTGGAACCTCATTTGAGACCTCCCTCCAATCTGACATCATTCCATTAATAGTTACTCTTTGTTTGTAGTTGTTTAACCAATTATGTATCCATTTAACGGTAGTTCTGTGAAGCCCACATTTCTCCAGCTTACTTATCAGAATGTCATGTGAGACTGTGTCAAAAGCCTTGCTGAAGTCCAGGTATATTATGTCTACTGCATTCCCCCTGTCCACAAAACCAGTTACCCTGTCAAAGAAGAAATCAAGCTGGTTCTTAGTAAATCTGTGCTGACTGCTAGTGATCACCCCTTCATCCCCCAGGTATTAACAAATTGAATATTTTATACATTGCTCTAGTAGCTTCACAGTTGTAGAGGTCAAGCCAACTGGTACGTAGTTCCCTGGGTCTTCCTTTCCCCTCTTGTTAAAGATGGGCACCACGTTAGCTCTTCTACAGTCTTCTGTGACCTTTCCTGTCATCCACGAGTGTGCAAATATTATTGCCAGTGGCTCCAAGTTTTCTTCAGTTAAAACCATTAGCACCTTGGGGGGGATAGCATCAGGCGCCGCTGACTTGAATTCATTCAGATTAGTCAGAATATCTCTGACACATTCTTTACTTACCCTGGTCTGCATCCCTTCCCTTTTATTGTCTATGGGAACTTCACTAGTTGTCCGGTCACATGTTATTTTTTGGAGAAGACTGAAACAAATTAGGCATTGAGCAGCTCTGCCTTTCTATCATCTTCCATTACCCTCTCACCTTCTCCACTGAGCACCATCCTTGGTCTTTCTTTTCTGTCTGACGTATTTGTAGAACCCCTTCTTGTTGTCTCTAACATTTCTTGCCAGTTATATGCTCCCACCATAACATTTCCTCTTAGGTTTCTTTGCTCTGATACCCACAGCAACAAAAAGGAGCTCACTGAAGATTCACATACTTGCAGATGCCACCTTTCTGGTCTGGCCTTGCTCCATTATGTAGGGCCTTAGTGCTATCACATAATCTTCAGGTTTGCCTAAAATTACCCCACCACCTCTCTGTTTATCTCTCAGAGGACTTCTCGCCAATGCCTAAGAAATGCTTGTTTTTAAAAGTTTCAGCATTCCTACTGCTAAGATACTAATGGTAGAGCTTAATTACCACAATACAATGAATTTATGCCTGTCCAAAAACATGCAAATATTTTTATTAGGGCTGTCAAGTGATTAAAAAATTAATCATGATTAATAACATCGTGTGATTAATCATGCAGTTAAACAATAATAGAATACCATTAATTTAAATATTTTTGGATGTTTTCCACATTTTCAAATATATTGATTTCAATTACAACGCAGAATACAAAGAGTACAGTGCTCATTTTATTTTTTATTACAAATATTTGCTCTGTAAAAAAGAATCAAAAGAAATAGTATTTCAGTTCACCTAATACAAGTACTGTAGTGCAATCTCTTTATCATGAATGTTGAACTTAAAATGTAGAATTATGTACAAAAAAAAATCCATTCAAAAATAAAACAATATGAAACCTTAGAGCCTACAAGTCCACTCAGTCCCACTTCTTGTTCAGCCAGTCACTCAGACAAACAAATTTGTTTACATTTGCAGGAGATAATGCTGCCTGCTTCTTGTTTACATCACCTGAAAGTGAGAACAGGAGTTCACATCACTATTGTTGCCGGTACTGCAAGATATTTATGTGCCAGTTGCCCTAAAGATTCATATGTCCCTTCATGCTTCGACCACCATTCCAGGGGACATGTGTCCATGCTGATGACGGGTTCTACTTGATAATGATCCAAAGCAGTGTGGACTGACATGTTCATTTTCATGGTCTGAGTCAGATGTCAGATAGCAGCAGAAGATTGATTTTCTTTTTTGGTGGTTTGGGTTCTGTAGTTTCAGCATTGAAGTGTTGCTCTTTTAAGACTTCTGAAAGTATGCCCCAGACCTCGTTCTTTTCAGAATTTGAAACCTTGTGTTGAGTGCTGTAGCTATCTTTAGATATCACACATGGTACCTTCTTTGTGTTTTGTCAAATCTACATTGAAAGTTTTCTTAAAATGAACAACAGGTGCTGGGTCATCAGCCGAGACTGCCATAACACAGAGCAGGAGACATACAATTCTCCCCCAAGGAGTTGAGTCACAAATTTAATTAACACATTTTTTTTTTAATGAACACCATCAGCATGGAAACATGTTCTCTGGAATGGTGGCCGAAGCATAAAGAGGCATATGAATGTTTACTTTATCTGGCATGTAAATACCTGGTAACGCCGGCTACAAAAGTGCCATGTGAATGCCTGTTCTCACTTTCAGGTGACATTGTAAATAAGAAGCGGTCAGCATTATCTCCCGTAAATGTGAACAAACTTGTTTGTCTTAGCGATTGACTGAAAAGAAGAAGTAGGACTGAGTGGACTTGTAGGCTGTAAGGTTTTACATCTTTTTGTTTTTGAGTGCAGTTATATAACAGAAAATAATCTACATTTGTAAATTGCACTTTCATGATAAAGAGATTACATTACAGTACTTGTATGAGGTGAACTGAAAAATACTATTTTTATCATTTTTACAGTGCAAATATTTGTAATAATAATATAAAGTGAGCACTGCACACTTTGTATTCTGTGTTGTTATTAAAATCAGTATATTTGAAAATATAGACAAATATCCAAAAATATTTAATACATTTCAATTGGTATTCTATTATTGTTTAGCAATGCAATTAAAACTGTGATTAATCACAATTAATTTTTTTTAGTTAATTGAGTGAGTTAACTGTGATTAATTGATGGCCCTAGTGTTTATGATTATTTTTCAGTAGAGTTTTAGAATCTTGTAGTCTTATTAGACTTGCCAAGCTTCTTGTCTTCATCTAGCTCACCAAGCTAGCAATTAGCAAACTTCATGTCCTGAATTTGTATGACACTGTCCTTGTCCCTGAACAGTGGTGCCTGGCTCCAGCAGTCCTTGTGGCTAATGCCAAGCTGGATCCATGAACATTTTTTCCTTCTGTCAAAGGGCAACTGTTGCGAAGAATAAATGCCTTGCTTGGTGTTCCTAATCCCTGGAATATAACTGCTGTGACAAAGCAAAATAACCATTTGGAGAAAGGTCTATAAATTGGCATCTTACAAATGCAATGCTCCATATAGCACTAGCTGTCTTATCTGTTCAAGCCCATGGGACTCCCAAGCCTCTGATAGTTTTGGATTAACATTCTAGACAGGGATTTTCAAAGGCACTAAAGCCCAAATTCCAGTGAATTCAATGAGAACTGAACTCCAAGGGACCCCTTTAAAAATCCCATCCATAATTATTTGAAGCTGAGAATGTTACTCTAACTCCTTGTGTGTGGGTATTAAAAGTGATAGTACTAATAAATCTTAAAATCCCCCACCCCACCCCCCGAAGTCCATCTTGGGGCATCCCTGGGATTCAGCTTGATCTTGTGAGGGTTATATGCCCAGCATGGAAATGGCTTTTTACTCACATTCCTGGCCTGATACACTTTGATTGCCTCCTTAGAAAGCAGAAGTGGACAGGGGAAGAGAAAGCTGGCATATTATGACCTAAAAAGTCTGTAAAGATTCTTATATATCACTAGGCACAAGTGATTGAAATCCAGCCTCTAGCAGTTAAGCTGGATTCTGGCATTAACTACTTCTGACCTTCTTGTCTGACCTTCACACTGCTCTCTAGAGTTACTCTTGTTATTTTAATTCTGAATTCACTGTGTTGGCTTTGTAGGGCGGACTTTAAAAATGCTGGCTCTAAGTGCTTGTCTACGTTAGGGCTTTTTGCACTGATATCGCTATAATAGTACAAACCCTATTGTAGATGGACTGACCTGGAATTAAGTGGGGTTTGCACTTATCCTGGTTTCACACCAGTGTACTCCCATATTGCACCAGTGCAATGCATTTACTTAGGGGTATGCACTTGTGTGCAGCTACACTGGGGTAGAGGTCCCTGCATTAGACAAGTCCTAAATTAACTTTCCACTGAAGAAATCACTAAAATCATAACATTTTAATGCTGACAGGAATGTTTGAGCTCCAGACTGTGCTTCTTATAGGAAAATGGCAATATTTACTTCTAAGAGCTTTACTACATGAACGAAGTCTGTATTAAAACATGTGCCACTGTGTTAAATATGTCATTTGGCCAAATGCCCATTTCACATGGGCATTTGAACAGGTGATTAAAAATGTGATCAGGATTGTTAGTGGCATTTCACTAGGACTAACGCAGATTGCTTTCATGTTTATAGTTCC
Organism: Chelonoidis abingdonii; assembly: GCF_003597395.2. NCBI lineage: Eukaryota > Metazoa > Chordata > Testudines > Testudinidae > Chelonoidis > Chelonoidis abingdonii. The sequence continues at coordinate 6,988,636 of NC_133781.1, forward strand.
ATGGAGCACCTCTACTTCATGCCACCATCTTCGCACCTGCAATCCTTTCTATAGAGAGAGAGGCATTGCTAAGATTTCTTACCCCCACCCCCTTGCTTATGTCTTCCACTTGCCACTGCAGGGACAGTGGCACAGTTTGCTACAGCAGAACAGGAACCTCATTTTCCATTTTGTAGGAAATTCCGTGAGTTTGAATTCCTTTCCTATTCCAGAAAGGAATGAAAACAAAAAAATTTGAAATTTGCCTCAAAACAAAATTCCTGGGAAAAAAAAGAATTTGAAGTCAATCAAAGCATTTGTTGTTTAAAAAATTGAAATGTTTCATTCCAATGCCCACATGTAAAATTTTTAATATTATAAAATAAATTTGTTGTGAAAATGTTGAAATGGAACACTTTGACCATATTGATCTTCCCCCAGAAGCAAAATTTTGACATAATTGACACGTTTCTGCTAAATGTTTTGCTTTCAACGAATTGGCATTTTCCATCAGGAAAAAATTCCATCAGAAAATTTCCAGACTCTGCAGCAGCAGGGCTTCATCAGCAGGATTTGGTGTCACCACTGTGCATGTCTGCCTTCCAGTTCGTCCTGCTACTGTTCTGGCTGAGAAGACATGAGCAAGAGGAGCCATTTCCTAGCACCTTTCAAAGCAGCAGTTCACACCTACTAGCTTCTTCCAGCAAACACAGAACCATTTTCAGATTACTATCAAATCAAAATGTGCTAGCAGCAAGGAAGTCTCTAACTCTCATCACCCAGCTCCCAAAGTAAATTGTCTTTATGTTCAGCAGAGGCAGGTGGCAAAGTCTGAGGTGAGGTTTCTTCTGTTCTGTTCTTCTGTTAGTTTCTTTTAATTGTTTTCACCCGCTCTTGTCTTCTGTTTCCTTTTTTCATTCCTTGCTTTTTGTTAAGTTCATTCCATACAGAAGCTAACTTATTGCAGTGTTTTATTTTGAGGAATTTAACACACAAAAATTAAGGAAGGCCGAGAACAGATAAGGTCTCTGCAGATTTTTGTATTCTTAATGTCTGTGCCTTCATCAGCATGACCACACTTGAATTGTGTTTTAACTGCAAGGGTTTCAGAGGGTTTAGATGGGAAGTAGCAGAGTAGGGGAATCAGAATAGGAAAGCTGTTACAGGGGAAGGGGAGCAGCAGCATCACAAAAAGTTGCTGAGAGAAAAATAGTGTTCCTGGGAGAAGCTGTTCAGTGAGATTCTTCTTCCATTGGGTCCACGGAATGCAGATGTTCAAGGACCAAGAAGTGCAACACTAGTTTCATAAAGAAGCTAGAACTCAGCAGATGAGGTCATTTAAGCCTTTGTTGTTCCAGTAAATGGGTACTTTGGGCCTGACCTTGCTGCCCACAAAGACCAAACTTCCAATGAAGCCCGAAGGGGTAGGCCTACACAGGCTGCTGGGAGCATGTCTCTCAGCCTGGGTCAACAGACACTTGCACTAGTGGGGCTTGGGCCAGCATGCTTAAAATAGCTGTGTAGACTTGGCTTTGATGTTCAGACTTGGCCTGGAGTTCAGGCTCTGAAGCCAACCTCTGTCCCTAGGCTTCAGAGCCCAAGCGCCAACCCAAGTCGGAATGTTCATTTTGCTGTTTTTTGCACGCTAGCATGAGCCCACTAACATAAGTCTATCAACCCGAGCTTCAAGACTTGCTCCCATAAACTGTGTAGATATACCCAAGGAATTCAGATGTGGGCCCATAGTAATATCAAAGCATGTGTCATGTACAGCAGCTGACTGACAGATGTTCTATTGTATTTATCAGTGTGGAATACACTGTAGTATGTTTATTCCTTTGGCTAGTTATCTTGAGAAACTTGGAGCACTGGATCAGAGGTCTATTCCTCATTATCGCTCATTTTACCAAATCCTGGAATTTCAGCTGCTTGATCAACTGCTCAAATGAATTGATCAGTATCCAGGTGACTAGTCTGACAGAATTTCCTTGGCTTTCACAAGTCCCTATCTGATATAATGCCTCCATAACACTGGAGGATTCTGGTGTGAGCGACCTTTTGATTAATATGACTTTAAAGGAGGAAGCCCAGTCTCCTGGCATAGCTTATAACCAAGGAAGTGTTTGTCAGCAGATGAATGCATGAGAAACACTGTAGACTTTTGCAATTGTTTTAAGGTAAACACTATAATTTACTAGGAATAACGTGTAGAAAATACACATACGTTTTCTATTAAATCAATGTTAACAACAAAATTTGCAACAGGTAATAGGAAGCGCCTTAAAACAACTGTGGAATTCTGTAGCTTCTATCACAAACTATGGGCACCATCCTGCATTCCTTAGACAGACAAATTCATATTGAGGGCTATGGGAGCTCTCTGTGCCCGAGGACTCTGGGCTCAGGCACTTTGTCAAGAAACATTTGGTCTGGCAGCTTCTGGTTTCTTGAGTAATAGTCAATTTGCATTATATTTTATATTAAAAATGGCTCTTCAATGCCTTTTTTCAACTAGATGAAGTGATTGTGCACTATTTGAAATAAGTTACAGTTTTCCATTAAGATCAACATGTTCTTCATAAACCTGCTAATACAAACAGGAGATTCAGTTTGATTTCTGTTCAACATGAGCAATACAAGTAAGACAGGTAGTGACCAGCAAATGCATTGCTGCAGGGGAGGTAACAAGCATAGCTTTGTATACACGGGACTAGGAGTGCTCTAAAGAATCTTGGTTCTGCATGCTATACCAAGTCCTGCTACAAGCCTGATGTATTTTTATGCACAATAGAAAATAACCATGTAAATGAGAGTAATTAGAATGAATCTCATCGGAGACACATATTAAGCCTTATGCTGCAGTTAAGACATATAGCTAATTGAAGCTGTGAACAAATGTATTTCTTTGTTGATATAACATTCTCCCTCAACCCTGCATCCCCAACTAGAATCCTCCCTGGAATCACATTGTTGCTGTAGCCTATGTGCACCCCTCTCTTTCAATGTTTAATCAAGTGCTGCTGAAAAGAGAAAGTTACAAACTATTTAAAATGTGGAAAAATTGCTTCCCAATATTTTTGACAGAGAGAGACTGAGAACACACAGCATTGAATCATCAGGAAAATTGAAGATTTCCCCTGAACAACATTGGGATTTTACTGCAGAGGACTTGAAAGACCTTGGAGAAATTGGACGAGGAGCTTATGGTTCTGTCAACAAAATGGTCCACAAACCAAGTGGGCAAATTATGGCAGTTAAAGTAGGTGATGCCCATAATTGTGTTTGTACTTCAGTTCATTAAGGATGGAACGTGATGGAGAATTAATGTTCATCCGTCTGTCACCGTCTACTGTTCTGTTCTGTTTATCTCCAGTATAAAGGGTACTTGTGCTGAAAACACTGTGTTTAATGGGCATATCTGTCAAGTGAATTGTGAAGGTCTTATATCTTGCTTGTGCACTTTAAAAAACTGCCTCTGCCTCTCAGGAAGCAACTGCTGCAGGGGATTGGATGGCTCTGGAGACTGGTAATGGGATATGAGGCCTTTCACCTGTTAATCACTAGTTCATATCCAGCCTAGGTGGGTAGTAAGCACAAGCTAACATCCAATGGCAGCTTGGTTTCCTTTGTGAAATGAGTTAGTGAGTAAAAACTGGTTCCAACTGGACATGTATCCATACTGCAGCAATTGACAGTCTCACTAGAGAGGGCAGGAAATGAGTGAGCATGTGTTTAGAGAGCATACTGCTCTCTCACTCTCACCATGATGTGGAAGCGTGGAGTGCCTCCTCTGCTGAGCCAGTTCTGGAAACATAGAAGATACCTGCCTCCAGGGCTGTCCATTTGATACTTTACACCAGCACCAAACTCATGCTTTTTTTTTTTTTAATCTTGTTTTCCTAGCTCTTGTGTAATAAAATAATCTTTGTCTTTGCTTTAAAACTGCACCTTGTTGGGGATTTTTGATTATTCACTTGATGGTCCAGTTCAGGGTGAGATGGGCAGTGGATGTTGTTTCACTCTGAAAGTGATGAATTCTCTCTTCTTTGCTTTTGCTGTGTAACAGTTAATGATGTCCGTCTCTTAAATCTAGTTACAGGTACAGAATAGTGACACACGCTCCACTGGCTTCATTGGAAGAGTAGAAGTGAGCTCTGAACCCAAACTACCTAGATGTACGTGTCACTCTCTTTAGTGGTCTCTCTCTCCAAACATTGTCTAAGTGGGTCTGGACATGTTAATTCCCAGTGGGTTGATGTACTGGATGGAGCCAGTTTGGGGACGTGTTGCAACCCTCTTGCTAGCAGCCATTCTATATGATAGAGAGGCGGATAAGACCCCGTTGCCCGAGATTTGTGTATGTGCTGCCCCTGGGAACAACAAAAATGCTCTTGGAGTCTCCAGCATCGCTTCTTTCCTCTTACTTTCCCCAGCAACATGGCACCCTCCTTCCAGCAGATGGGTGGTCAGTTATGCCTTTTGGAGTTGTTGGGATTGGCATAGCAGAATGATGCTTGGCACCTTTTCAGACTCAGGGACAGAGCTTGCTGTTGCTGCAGCACTCCCAGCCTCATCAAGCCCAGTGAGTGGGAGGTGGAAGGAGCCACTGAAGAGTGCTGTGAGGCACTCCTTACCATGGGGCTCAGCTGGTGGGCTGTGCCACGTTCCTCAAGGCAAGGAGCCTTGATGTTGAAGTTGTTTAGAATTAGCTTTCCCCACAAAGCCGATCCTGAGCTAGCTGCTGGAGCATGCACTGGACACGGCTTTCTCTGATTTCTGTGACTGTTGCTTTTTGGGCGGTCCGGTAGGTGGGTCAGTCTCTTGACCCTGTTGTCATCCCTCATGGGCGCCTGGTGCTCCATGATGGGTCACCACTGGGTTATCCCTCCTCTCCTTCCTCGCACAGAGAGAGGCTCTTCTCTCTCTAGCTCACAGTGTGCCACCAACAACTGACTCCATTCCAACTCCCAGTGTCTTGCCTCTGCTTGAAGAAGCAGGCGTGTGGTTCTCTAAGCCTCTCCACTTTTTGTCTGCTGGCAGGAGACTTCCCCACTGTATTTTGGTTTTTCTCCCTCTGCTTGGTGCCCCCCTGGACAGGAAGAGGATTTTTGAAAACAGGAAACTGGTATTTAAAGAAAAAACATGGCAGTGCAGCAGGCCCAGCTAAGATTAAAGAACTCCTGCACGTGCCCAGCCACACAGTAGTGTGCCACCTGCCCCACTTTACAGCAGGGTGGCAGGCAGCAGAGTGTGAAATTCAGCAGCGGGAGCTGGGTTTGCAGTTTCTCCAAGACAGCTGTTCCTAGCTGCTTGGTGATTCAGGCCAAGGTGAAGCATCGATTCCAACAGCAGTGATGTGGCAGACAAGCTGTCAGCTGTGCGGGCTGGTCATTCAGCAGCAGAACATAACATTTTGGAAGTAACAAGCCAGAGACCAGTGGCTGTTGTCTTCTGTTCTGACTGGAGTGAAATAAAGTTCCCAGGAATGTGTCTGTAAATGGTGGATTCTCTGTGACTTTAAGTCTTTAAACCGTGATTTGAGGTCTTCAATAACTCAGCCAGAGCTGAGTTGTCTGTTACAGGAGGTGGTGGGTGGCCTGCAATTTGCAGTGGGTCAGACTAGATGATCATGATGGTCCCTTCTGACCTTAAAGTCTGTGGGAGGCTGGTCGTTAGAGGGGCAGGAAAAATCCATGGCGCAGGACCCAGTCCCTCCATCCCTTTCAGGCTGACATGGTAACCAGGTATTTTTACCCCACTTGTTCCAGGAAGGGCCATAGCCAGTTCTGATTATGGTAGCTATTTTGAACCCCCGTCCCCTCAGTGGATCTCTCTGACCTCCAGGCCAGGTCTGACTCCTACAGGCTAGAAACAAACCACAGTTTTAAAAAAATGAACAAACAAACCGTTTCCCTACTCCAGTGGCTCAGCTTCCCCATATTTACTCCCTGTTTTTTACATTTGGGCACTATGGGGTTTGGGCACTGAGCCTGTTCTCCTCTCAGCTTCCCTCAGATAGGTCATTTGTGCAGCAAGGCCTTGCCTTCCATTTTCCACTTCTTTCACTGGCTTTTCCTCAGAGAGTCAGCGGAGAGGTACAGCCAATACTACTAGCCTCCTGGTGCCAGTAAGCCCACTGTTCCCCAGCTGTCTCAAGTTTAGCCTACCTCAGTCTTCCATTTTACCACTGCTTTCTCTGAGTCTTCTTTTTCGCGGGATGCAACAAAGTGGTCTAGCCCATACTGCTAGCCCATCAGTGTCAGCAGAGCTCCTGTTTTCTGTTTGGCCTTCCTTAGGTAGCCACACCTGCTGCTTTTCTTACCAAAACAGCAGAGCAGCCTAGCCCGTCCTGCCAGCCTGCATGTGCCAGTACCCACCAAAATAGCTGGTATCTGCAGGCAGAGGTACTATTAATTTTTTCTTTTTTTAGTTTCCTTTCACACATGCTAGTTTGGCTTAGCCAACCATTTTACTGAGCCTGGAAGCAGCTTTCATCTAAGTATTACTGCTGAGGCTGTTTAGTTGCTCACACCATCAGCCTGCCAGTTTCAATGGACAATCCAAAAGGCTGTGATTCTACACTGAAATGTCAGCATTAAGGGAGGATGGTGCACCATTTTGTTGCACAGGTGTAAAAACACTTCAGCAAGGCTTTAAAGCTCACAGAGCTTTACTGCATGTGCAAAGGACTTCAGCATGAGTGCTCATGCCCAGCTCTGCTTCCCTCTTTTCCCCTTATGATCCTCTGCATATATATGTTTAAAAGTAAATAAAAAATATAAATGTGTTCCCATGTCTCTCCAAGGGGCACGGCAGAACCTGGGACAGTAGCAATGCAGTAGCTGCAGAAGCAGCAGTCTTTAAAACTCTGAGGCTGGGTAACTTAGTACATTGGAGGGGCGGACTGGGGTGTTGTTCTACCATTTCTGAGGCAGTTCGTTCAAACCTTCAGTATGATGCCTTTGTGTCCCTTGATCAAAAGAAAAAAGTAGCACCCCAAATGGGTAACTGGAAGAGAGGGGGGGAAGGGAAAAAATAAGAGAAATACCATAGTAAACAAAAACATGCACCGTGGGCTTCTCCATTTTTCCTTCTTAGAAGAGAGCTTTTTAGAATCAGGAAACCAATGACCTTCTGCACCACTGAAGGAGCCCTGGTAGGCCCCACTCAATTTCAGGTCAGTGGTTGTCCCAGGAGGCTCATCAGAACAAATTCCTAGAATTGCAAGCAGTTAGGAAGGTGAGCTCTCTATCCATAAGCCTCCCTCTTGATTTGTCTAGCGCATCGTCCAGCCATTAGCTCATGTTATACCCTTTGATGCTAGATTGAAGAACTCATTATTAAATATTTGTTCCCCATGTAAGTACTTGTAAACTGTAATGAAGTCATCCCTTAACCTTCTTGTTGTTAAACTAAATAGATTGAGTTGTTTTAGTCACTATAAGGCGTGTTTCTAATCTTTTCATCAATCTAATGGCTCTTCTCTGAATCCCAATTTATCATCATCCTTGAATTGTGGACAGCGGCATGGGACAGAGTATTCCAGCAGAAGTCGCACCAGTGCCAAATACAGAGATAAAATAACCTCTTGACTTCTACTTGAGATTCCACTGTTTTTACATTCAGGGACTGCATTAGCCTTTTTGGCCACAGCATTGTATTAGCTGATTATCCACCAGAATCCCCCAGGTCTCTTTCAGGCTCTCAGCTTCCCAGGCTAGAGTTCCCCAGCCTGGTAAGTGTAGCTTATATTTGTTATTCCTAGGTGTATATATTTACAATTGGCTGTAATAAAATACATATTGTTTGCTTGTGCCCAGTTTAGTGCCTAGTGATCCAGATCGCTCTGTATCAATGACCTGCCTTTTTCATTACTTACCACTCCCCCAATTTTTGTGTCATCTGCAAATTTTATCCTCGATGATTTTGTTTTCTTTCATTTCTTTCATTTTTAAAAAAAATATTAAATCATGTTGGGCCAAGAACTAGTCCTGCAGAACCCCACTAGAAACATACCTGTTGGATGATTATTTCCCATTTACAGTGACATTTTGAGACTTGTCAGTTAGCCAGCTTTAAATCAATTTATTGTGTGTCATGTTAATTTTATATCTTTCTATTTTTTTATCAAAATGTCATGCGGTACCAAGTCAAGTATGACATTAACATTATTATCTTTATCAACCAAACTTGTAAACCCATTGACTGACATTAGTTATGTTGTCCTTCTTTAATTCTGTAGTAATCGAGTACTGTATCAGCAGCTCCATGATCTTGTCTGGGATCAATGTCAGACTGACAGGCCTATAATTATCTATGTTATTATATAAGAACATAAGAACGGCCATACTGGGTCAGATCAAAAGTCCATTTAGCCCAGTATCCTGTCTTCCGACAATGGCCAGTGCCAGGTGCCCCAGAGGGAATGAACAAAACAGGTAATCATCAAGTGATTCATCCCCTGTCACCCATTCCCAGCTTCTGGCAAACAGAGTCTAGGGACATTATCCCTGCCCACCCTGGCTAATATCCATTAATTTATCCAGTTCTTTTTTGAACCCTGTTACAGTCTTGGCATTCACAACATCATAGAATCATAGAATATCAGGGTTGGAAAGGACTTCAGGAGGTCATCTAGTCCAACCCCCTGCTCAAAGCAGAACCAGTCCCCAACCAAATCATCCCAGCCAGGGCTTCGTCAAGTCTGACTTTAAAAACCTTTAAGGAAGGAGATTCCACCACCTCCCTAGGTAACCCATTCCAATGCTTCACCACCCTCCTAGTGAAAAAGTTTTTCCTAATATCCAACCTAAACCGCCCCCACTGCAACTTGAGCCCATTACTCTTAGGGGGTTTATTCCTTCACCCTCTCACTCCCTTGGTCCTTCTCGCATGAACATAGAGCAACAATACCCAAAGTCTGAAGGTGCAAACAATTCGATGTTTATGGGGGTGAACTTCCAGCAAGCGTGATTCCAGTTTCCTTCCTCAGTGTCCCCCTTCCCAGCTCTGACACCACAGAGCCTTGCCTGTGTCTCTGTTCCCATTCCCCCACCCCCATTCCCTGTTGCCATTCACCCCTTTACTTCCTGATTGACTGCAGACTATATAGTAAATCTTGAGTTCTGCTTATCTCTATCTTAACCAATCATTTTACTGAAATGTAACTAACCATTCCTAACATATTGTAACATGATTATTTAACCAATTATATCCCGCCACCTTAATTGGTTTAGACCCAGCAAAATTAATTATACTGCAGACAGAAACAGTTACAGAACCAGACAGAGACTATACAGACAAACAATAGGGAAGTGGAGACTACAGTGATAGAACAATACAGAAATGAGGATTTCACATCCCAGCTATTGATAAGTGAGTTCTTGCCAGACAGGATGCTATCAAACTAAGTTTCCTTTTACATCTTCTAGGCTCTTCCCTTTCTCTGGAGGTGATAGGAATATCAGGACAGGATTGTATTCCTAACAGCCCAGTAGCACCTTCTTTCAATGTGACTAGTTTGGAATGTAAGGATGTGATCATACCTTTCCCAATTTATGGCTGGCCTCTGCTGCTTAGCCAAAGGCTTAGCCTAAGAACAAGGTCTCAGACTGTCACAGTAAGAGAAGGCCCTTGTAATGGCAGACAGTGATTTTGATTCTTTCTTTTATACCTCTGTAACTAGCTTAGTGATAAGAATACACCTAGATTCTTAAAGTATAGGCCTTTGCAGACGGCCTGACTATCTATATCCTAACACTCCACCCCTTTTCATCCTCTGGCGTTGTGTAAAGAAATACTTCCTTTTTAAAATATGGGCACAACATTACATTTCTTTCAGTCTTCTGGAGCTTCTCTGGTTTTCCAAGACTTATTTAAAATCAACATTAACTGTCACCAAGGTCCTCATCCAGCTCTTTTAAAACTCTTGGATGCAAGTTATCTGGACCTGCTGATTTAAAAATGTTTAACTTTAGTATCTGCTGTTTAACATCCTCCTGAGATACTGGTGTAATGAAAAGAGTGTTATCATGTGATTTGGCTACATCATCTGTTTTTACACCAAATACAGAACAGAAATATTTATTGAACACTTCTGCCTTTCCTTCATTATTAATGATAATTCTAGTAATGGACCAATACTATTGTCAGGATTTTTTTTTTTCTAATGTACTTTAAAAATGCCTTCTTATTGTCCTTAAGTCTGCTGGCCAGAGATTTGCACTTGCTTCCCTTATCAATTTTCCACAGGTCCTATCATCTGATTTGTAGTTATTATTATCCATTTCCCTGTTATTCCATTTGTTACATATTATTTTTTATATTTTTTTTAAGCAGTAAGAGCTTTCTTCCTCAATTGTGAAATTGTGGCTTTTGGGTACTTAGTAAGGTGCTCTTAAACAATTCCCAAACACCATTCACATTTTTCTAATATAATTTCTTCCTCCCAGCTGATTTGACTCACAATTGTTTTCAGCGTTGTGAAATTGGCTTTTTAAAGCATCAAGGGTATATATCACTCATCTGGACGTTATTCTGATTGCACATTATAAATGTGATCAGATCATGAGGTCTGTGTCTAAGTTACCATTAATCTTTAGTTCTGTGATCAGTTCCTCTTTATCTGTCAAGATGAGGTCTAATATAGAATTCCCCCATGTTGGATACAACAGTTTTTGAGTTAGGAAACTGTCATCTATATTTAGAAATTCTAAGAATGTTTTAATATTGGCATCATGAGATATCCAGCATGTGTCACTCAAAATCTCATAGCTTTTTTCTTACGCATTATAGATAGGTGCATCAGGAGCCAGTCATCCTGTTCCCTTGTGTGATTTGGGATCTGTAACAGAGACCAACCAGTTCCCCATTTTGTGTTTTATTTGTTAGTGCATTGCTCATTTTCATCATCTGAATCAGATGCCACCAGCAGAAGGTTGATTTTCCTTTTTGGTAGTTCAGGTTCTGTAGTTTCCGCATCAGAGTGTTGCTCTTTTAAGACTTCTGACAACCTACTTCACACTTCGTCCCTCTCAGATTTTGGAAGGCACTTCAGATTCTTAAACCTTGGATCGAGTGCTAAAACTATCTTTAGAAATCTCACATTGGTACCTACTTTGCGTTTTGTCAACTCTGCAGTGAAAGTGTTAAAATAAACAACACGTGATGTTTTATCATCTGAGACTGCTATAACATGAAATATATGGCAGAATGTGGGTAAAACGGCAGGAAACATACAGTTCTCCATGGAGTTCAGTCATAAATTTAATTAATGTATTATTTTTTTAACGAGCATCATCAGCATGGAAGCATGTCCCCTGGAATGGTGACCGAAGCATGAAGGAGCATATGAATTGCTTTTTGGCTCTCTGAGCTAAGAGGTGAAAACATTATCTAAAAGTTATATCTGGCATGTAAATACCTTGCAATACCAGCTGCAAAAATGCCATTCGAATGCCTTTTCTCACTTTCAGGTGACATTATAAATAAGAAGCAGGCATCATTATCTCCCGTAAATGTAAATGTATTTCTCTTAGAGATTGGCTGAAGAAGCAGTAGAACAGAGTGGACTTGTGGGCTCTAAAGTTTTACATTGTTTTGGTTTTGAATGCAGTTATGTAACAAAAAATATACATTTGTAAGTTGCACTTTCACGATAAAGAGATTGCACTACAATACTTGAATGAAGTGAATTGAAAAATACTGTCTTTTGTTTATCATTTTTACAGTGCAAATATTTGTAATAAAAATAATAATATAAAGTGAGCACTGTGCACTTTGTATTCTGTGTTGTAACTGAAATCAATATATTTGAAAATGTAGAAAAAAATCCAAAACTATTTAATAAATTTCAATTGGTATTTCTATTGTTTAACAGTGCGGTTAAAAGCAGCAGAGAATCCTGTGGCACCTTATAGACTAACAGAGGTTTTGGAGCATGAGCTTTCGTGGGTGAATACCCACTTCGTCAGAGGCATGTGGGTATGCATGCACATGCATCTGACGAAGTGGGTATTCACCCACGAAAGCTCATGCTCCAAAACCTCTGTTAGTTTATAAGGTGCCACAGGATTCTCTGCTGCTTTTACAGATCCAGACTAA
>NC_133781.1:7001639-7133774 GCF_003597395.2 Chelonoidis abingdonii
AGATCATTTTGAATTTTAATTCTATCCTCCAAAGTATTTGCAATCCCTCCCAGCTTGGTGTCATCCGCAGACTTTATAAGTGTACTCTCTATGCCGTTATCTAAATAATTGGTGAAGATATTGAACAGAACCAGACCCAGGATCAATCCCTGCAGGACCCCACTCGTTATGCCCTTCTAGCTTGACTGTGAACCACTGATAGCTACTCTCTGGGAATGGTTTTCCAACCAGTTATGCATCCACTTTATTGTAGCTCTATCTGGGCTAAATTTCCCTAGTTTCTTTATGAGTAGGTCATATGACACAGTATCAAAAGCCTCACTAAAGTCAAGATATACCAGGCCTACCACTTCCCCTCTATCCCCAAGGCTTCTATTGGATTTATTTGTTCCTTGCTCTCTATTACTCTTGAGCTTTGGAGGGTTTTCTCTAGGGGAGAGGCTGCAGCATGTTGTACTTTTGGTCTGTGTGTTAGTTGGCAGTGTTTTTGTACAACCTTCACATGCTCTTGGGGAGGTGCTGCTGATCACTCAAGATTCTGCAGCTTATTCCAGCAGTTTTTTTTGTTCTTGTTACATTGCTAAATGTTTGCTCCTTAGCGAGTTTACCAGGGTCACTGGGCTGTGGTGGAATGTCCCTGGTGAACTTTGGCTAAACAGTACCATCTCTTTCTGGCCAGACCCACTCAGAGCCCACAGCAGTGCTGGATGAAACATATGCTTTTCCCCTATTTGGATCACCTATCTTCAGTCTCTAGCACTTTTGTATGGGACCCCTTACTAGTTCCACCATCAGGTCTCCTCAGCACTCCACAAAGGTGCATTAGTTGAGGATATCATGCTGCCTTCTTGGGTTTTCTTGTAATTCTTGTGTCTGTTTGAAAGAGTTCTCCTGTATAACTGGAACTCTTTCTCGTCTCTGGGCCTGCTGTCTGTCTCCTCCTCCTCTCTTCCCGGTGAGAATGTACTTGGAAAAGACTGAGCGGTGTGGTTTCTTGGTCTTGATATTCATTTCAGTTTATTGTTATAATAGCATCTTCCATATAAACTATATTCTCAAGTGCTTTACAATGGTAAGTGATAAATAACAGCAGAGGAGGTAATGGCAAGGGAGAGAAGAGATGTTTTGAACTGAAGTTTGAAGTGCAGTAGAGGGCCAGAGGCAGAGAGATATAGGGATGGCAGGAGCTGTAGAGGAGGAGGCTGTTGCACTAGCCTTGATGCGATTGTGTAGGAGAAGAGGGAGAGGCCAGTACTAGATGACTAGAGAGAACACGGTGTAGCTGGGGAGAATCCAGAAAAGGTCTTAAAAACAAGAATGGTAATTTTAGGCTGGATCCTGAAATGAAAGGAAGTCAGTGCTATTGTATGTGATGTGGTGGCACAGCTTTCTTCTAGGTGTGGAAGGGCCAATTGCAGCATTCTGTGTGTACTGGAGCTAGGAGAAATTGAGGACCCATTGAGAAGAATGTTCTAGTATTGAAAGAGGATGGGCACTATGGATGAGGGTTCCGCAAATATGGAGTAGAGGCAGCATTGTTGAAGGAAGATATGGGCAGAGGAGGTGGCCTCTGAGTCGAGGGAGATGCCAAGGTTTCGAACTGGAGAAAAGCTAATTTCCGAGCCCCCGCTGTTCATCTGCTTTGTAGAGTGTTCCAGATGGAGACGACCAGCTGTGTAGCAGTGTTCTATGTGAAAAGCTTTCTGAACCAGGAGCTGTCCAGACAAAGAGCTAAGTACATTCAGTGTTTTTGAAAGATGCTAGGCTGATGGTCCTGGCTGCTAATGTCCTCTGTCCATACCATAGCTAAAAGCAAAAGCAGCAGTACTGCAAGCTTCTTGAGACCCCAACCACCCAACAGTCTGCCTTCCCCCCAGCCTTGAGGGAGATGTTAGGTTCTTTCAGCCCTTGGCATCTCTGCAGGGGCAGCATACTGTATATTGTAGTCATGTCCTCTGTGATGTGGTCATGATGATTGTAGTCATGTCCTCTGTGATGAGGCGTGGAACAGACTCACCAAACTCATTTCACATATACCACTGAACTGCTGTCAGATAGATTTGAACCAGTGACCTAGACATGAAAATGTCTGTAGCTGCATTACTAATCCCCCGAGCCATCCACTCTCTGTGCCTACAATAGCTGTATTTCACCCATTTGGCTGCATTGGAGGGGTGTGTGAAGTGATTCCTGTGTATGCTGTGCAAGTAGCTTGCCAATTTTCCAGAGTGCTGTAGGATCCGTTGGGAAAGGAAGGAATTATTGTTCTAGGCTAAAATATAAGTTACTAGAACTTTAAGGATGCATGGTGAAGCACTCAGAATATCAGGAAATGTCAAAGGTAAGAACAATCATGCAACAGCTACTCTGCCCCCTGTGTATGTATCATTACGAGACAGTCTGCAATTAGATGATCATACATTATTTCTCAAATAGTGCAGTACAAGAGCCTGACACTGAAAACTCTACAACCATCTGTAGTGCTTATTAATGAGTTGTCTCACTGACGTCTATGTCTCCACTTAGTTGTGAACACTATGCTCAGTAGAGTTGGTAGGATGATGCCCTAGAGTCACAGTTTTTTCTACAAGTTTGGTTTTCTACGGTGTATAATGTTAATTTTGTCTCTTTCCCTCCCCTTCACCCATCTCATGCTGGAAAACAGTTGCACTGTTTTTGTTGAAGCTTTTGAAAAACAAAAGTCTTCAGGCAGAAACTGAGCATGGAAAACTTTATCCTGAAACACAAGTTTTGGAAAGCTATAATAGAAGCAAACCATTATGTATCTTTAACTTTAGAGGCCACTACCAGGCAAGAAATGCATAGTTGTTTGGTCTTTTAGCCTGCCTAGCATGTACAGTATAAATCATGGCATAAAACTGGTCTGAAAAACTTGTAGGCACTCTGTGATGGGTGCACAGTGTAGGGAGTGCCTTCATCTTAATTTCCTTCCTTTAGTAAATTAAAATATAATATTTGAGGGTTACATTTTAAAGCAGTGCTCAGGTCCCAGCATCAATGGGAGCTGTGGCTAACTCACCACTGCACGTTGCTTTGAACATAAAATCTGAATATTGTTTTGCTGTAGGTTTTAAAGAGGATAAAGAAAATCTTTGATTGCCTTTGCTGCTTACTGATGATCCACCTGATAACACTGAGATTTGGAGTAAAATTTGGCCAGAGATTTCATAATCTGAACTAACTTGGTTTAAGTTTATATTAATTGCAATTTTTTTCTCATTTAAAAACATGGTCTACTTCTTCAAAGCATGTTGTTTTCATGTCTTTGAGACCCCATGCACCACCCTGGTACTGGAGTCCTGGCAGGTTTCTCGTGAACTGGCTGAGGATGATGTAATAGTAGCATGTTAGTGATAAAACCTCTGCCATTCCTTACTCTTCCAGAGAATTCGATCAACGGTGGATGAAAAGGAACAGAAACAGCTTCTAATGGACTTGGATGTAGTGATGCGAAGTAGTGACTGCCCCTATATTGTTCAGTTTTATGGAGCACTCTTCAGAGAGGTGGGCACTCAGAGTTTGTTACATTTATACCAGAGGTTTTATTTAATTTAAAATTTAATTTGCAGCAGCTTTCAGTTTATTATAAGAGAAAGGAGTTAATTTACTGGGGGATTTTTTATTCGCAAGTTGTCATCAAACCTGTTACTAGAAGGGAAGAGACTCTGGGTTCTGATTGCTGCTATTTATATATTTTGGTGTTCATTTATATGATCCCTGTCATGATTATTGCTGCTTTCTTGCCATGCTCCCTCATGCTCACATCTAGGATTTGGTGGCGTTTAAGTGGTTTGACTGTCTGGACAGGTATGGCACTCAGATGTCTGACACATTTCATACATCTGATTTATAGATGTGCTCTATGCAGACTCTCAAAGGTTGTGTGCTTTACACACTGCCTTGTGCTGGGAAGGGCTGGAGCTGTAAAACCCCAGGAGTTGCTGCAGCAGGGGAGAAAGGGTGTGGTGCTTTAGGAGGCACAATCCTTCCCAGAGCTGCTTGGCATGCATGCTGCACAATGGACATGCCAAACCTTCTCAACCAAGGCACTTCTTTTGGAGTGATTTGCACCTGAGAACACTAGTAGGGAGTCAGTCCTAAAGTGCCCTGAGCCCAAGGGGTATGATTACGTTTGGCCCTGTCATAGGGCTTGTCTGTCCTGGGAGATTACATTGTGTAGAACATTGTGCTGGGTAACCAGGAGTTAGCACTTGGTGTAGATAAGGACTACCCTACTTAATATCTCAGCTGACTAGGGTTAACCTGAGCGTGGGCCCTAGTGCTAACCGCCGCATGGCAATGAGACATTAAATGCTACATGTCCTGGCTGTGCTGAGTGTTTACCACCATATAAATTAACGTGTTTTCAGGCGATGTAATTTCTGGGTGTAGACAAGGACAAAGAAAGTGTAGCAGGGAGGGATTGTCTCTTTGCTGCATCCCTTGCAACCACAAAGGTGAAGCAAATCCAGTCTTTAGTGATCAATAAAAACAATGGGGAAGGAGGCCCTCTGCATGGGTGTGTGCAGCTCTGTACTGTCAGGAGCGGCGCCAGGGTTTTTGGTGCCCTAGGCAGGGGTCCTTCTGCGCTCCAGGTCTTCGGCGGCAATTCTGCGGCAGGGGGGGTCCTTCCACACTCCCAATCTTCGAGGCACTTCAGCGGCGGGTCCCAGAGCGAGTGAAGGACCCGCCACAGAATTGCCGCCGAAGACCCAGAGTGCGGAAGGATCCCCCGCCGCTGAATTACCGCCAAGAGTGGCAAAATGCCGCCCCTCCAAATCCTGGTGCCCTGCGATCGCCTAAATTAAACCGCCAGCCCTGACTCCTGTGCACCGAAAACCTGTCCCTTCATTCTGTGTAGGCACAAACTGCGGGGATGGTCTACTGGAACTAGCACAATCTCCAGAACTCAAATGACAAGCCAGAGTCAATTGTAACTTCACAGTCTGGCCCATACAATTGGCATGGCGGGGATCAGATTGTGACTGTGAGCATCATGGTCTGGTTCCTGTCTCCCCCTTTCTCAAGGTGAAAATGGTCCATGCTAGCCCTTTGCTGATGCAGATTATTTCTCCCTTTGCGTTTGCTCTAGTAGTTCATGTGATATTGTGGGGTGAGGGAGGAGGCAGAGATGTAGCTCCAACCGTGCTCCACCACTGCCTTCCCACTCCCTGCATGTCTGCATTGGAGGGAGTGTAGCAACTCATGAGCAACCTGTGCAGACAAGTCGAGGTTCAAAGCGAGCTCTGAAAGATGAAGGTTGGTCTTGTGGGGTAAGACAGTGGCTTACAACTGGAAAGACCCCGCTTCAATTCCTGGATTTCCAGACTCCCTGTCTGACCTCTGGCAGGTCACTTGTTTCGCTGTGCCTTAATTCCCTAGCTGTACAGCCAGGCTAATAATCCTTCCTTTCTCCTGACCTCTGTCTGTCTTGTAACCCTTTAAGGGTAGGGATTCTCTTACTATGTGTGTGGTACAAGCCATAGCACAATGGGGCCTCGATCTTGGTTGAAAGCTTCTAGATGCCACTATAAAACAAATAATTATCAATAATTCTGATAAATTGGTTTGAACAAAATCCCTAGACATGAATGTCTTTTGCCTGTTGCTGCTGAGTTACAAATTTATTGTTTTATGTCTCTGGCACCTCTCCACAGCTCTAGGATCACCACAAAATGAAAACACACAGCAGCAGTATGTTTTGATTTAAATTTCCACATAAAAAAATACCACTCTACAGACTTAGTTACACTCTTTGCCATATCATGAGCCCCCTACTGCATCATCCTTCCACCAGGTTCCTGCCTGTCCTCCTGCAGACACCAGTGTCAGTAAATGTAGACAGCATGCCTAGTAGGGACCTGGGATCTACCATTGCCATCACCCCGTCCTGCCAAGATAGTTGCAATAGTATTGAAAGTAAACCAATGGAACTGAGATTAAATAGCACATTTTACAGCTAGCGAGTAACATGAGCCAGAATTGCCCCACCACATCCACCCTGCCAACCATTCCTAGAGATTGAAGGAAAAAGTCTTCCCATAACCTCACCCAGCCCTGCCATATCCCTCACACACAGCAGGGGTATTCCTCCTCACTCCCCTCCCCCACCATATCTCTCACACACAGCAGGGGTATTCCTCTTCACCCACCCTTCCCCGCCATATCCCTCATACACAGCAGGGGTGTTCCTCCTCATCCCCCTCCCCTGCCATATCCCTCACACACAGCAGCCGTGTTCCTCCTCACCCCCCAATGCCACCATATCCCTCACAGACAGCACAGGTGTTCCTCCTCACGCCCCCAGCCTCGCCATATCCCTAATGCACACACAATCCCACCATATCCTTCACACACAGCAGGGGTGTTCCTCCTCACCCCCCCCCCACATCCCCATATCCCTCACAGACAGCAGGGGTATTACTCCTCACCACCTCCCCCCCCACACACACACACCCGGGCCCGACATATCCCTTACACACACACTTCCACCATATCCCTCACACACGGCGGGGTGTTTCTCCTCACTCCCCCTCGCCATATCCCTCACACACAACAGGGGTGTTCCTCCTCACACACACACACACCCTCGCCATACCCCTCACACACAGCAGGAGTATTCCACCTCACATACACACACACACATGCCCTAACCCTCACACACAGCAGGGTTGTTCCACCTCTCTCTGTCTCTCTCTCACACACACAAACACACACACATATACACACACACACGCACCATAACCCTCACACACAGCAGGGGTGTTCCACCTACGTAATCATCAGTAGCATTCATTCTAGACTACTTACTATACCTGAAACAACAGGGAATATCCACATCGTCTCTTAGGGTCCACCTGGCCTCAGTCTCATTGTTTCACCTGTGAGTGAACAGCCATTCCGTGTTCTCAAACACCATCTGTAGTCGTTTTCTCAAAGAACTTGACAGACATGACAAGCAGTCCCTTCCTGGGATCTCAACCTGGTATTGGTTGGAATGGTCGTCTCTAGGCCCTATTTCTAATGCAGGCATCTATCACAGGCCTGGAATAAGACTTAACTGAACTGAGAGGCAGGTCAACCTGGTGGCAGCTATTGAGGCAAAAGATTTAACTCAGTAAGGAAAGGAATAGATTCACCCTACTCCATCCTTTCCTCCTCTTACAAAAATGGAAAATGGTGTACAGTCCAGCAAGAATTCTCCATCAAGAAGAGCTTACAGATGCATATCCCTCTCTGGGAGCTGGGACACTTCCATTTGGAAATCCATTAGAAGCATCAGTGGTAGATGCAGCAGATACATTTTCAAGGGCAGTGCTGTTGCCATTGTGATGTGCTGTGAATCATGACTTCACGCTTCGGGGTTTCCCGTAGAGGTCAAGAACTTCCTGAGGACCTGCCCTTTGAAGAAACTCCCCTTTTTAACCAAAAGACAGATGAGTCCTTACACACTCTACAGGACTTCAGGGTCACCCTCTGCTCCCTGGGAATATGTACACCTTCCCCAAACAGCTCCACAAGTAAACATACAAGGCTAGACCCAAGGCTCAACAATTTTACCACCAGCATCCTTACGAGCTACCCCATAAGAGGCAAAGGAGTCAGAAGTCCCATTTCATACATTGTCTGCGACAACATCATCACCCCAGTCCCAGCCCCTATCTAAACAATATTTTTGACAAGTGCTCTAGAATTGCAAACTAGCAAATACTGATTCCCAGCCACCCTTTGGGAGTTATATAGTACTCATTTTTCACATCTGGAGTGCTGTGACAATGGACAAATGGATACTAAACATCATCCATCCTGGCTATGCAATCAAATTTACCTCTCTGCCACCTCTAAAATTCCCATCACCACACCTTTTCAGTGGCCATTCTCATGAGGAGATTTTCAAACAAGAAATACAATCTCTCTTACAGTGGGGAGCAATAAAGGGGTACCTCTTTAGTACCAAGGAAAGGGTTTTTATTCAACATATTTCCTAGTACCCAAAAAGAAGGGCAGCTGGAGAGCCATCCTCAATTTCCATCATCTCAACTGTGTTATTCACACACTGAAATTTTGCACGATCACACTGACATTTATAATCCCATCTTTGGAAAATGGCATATGCTTTACAGCTCTCAGTATGAAGGAAGCATGCTTCCATGTAGACATTCACCCTGCTCACAGACATTTTTTTAGATTCATGATGGCCCTGAATATTTTCAATATAGCATGTTCCTATTTTGCCTTGCCTTCAAGGGTTTTTACTAAGGTCATCTTGGTAGTAGCAGTCCATATCAGGTGTTGTGGCTTCACCATGTTCCCCTGTCTCAAAAACTGGCTTCTGATTGCCAAGAAGCCTACAAGTCGACTTCATCAATGCTTCAACTTCTGTCTTTCCAAGGGGTCAGTATAAACTTGGAAAAGTCTGTGCTCACTCCAACACAGACTTTAGATTTCATCAGAGCATTCCTAAATTCAGTCATAGCAAGGTCTTTTCTGCCAGTTGATAAGTTCCAAGTTATGAATAACCTCATTGATAGGGTCAAGAGCAACACTTGAACACCCTTTTTCTCCTGAGACATAGGGCTTCATGTACGTATGTCACGCCATTTGCCAGACTCCATCTTCATTGCCTCCAAGTGTGGCTTCAAACAGTGCACTCACCAAACCAACAGTCCGTGAATTCCATAGTACCCATCAAAATAGCAGAATCCCCACAGGTACCAGTCAATACGATCTTTACAGATGCCTCCCTTTTAGGCTGGGGAGCTTACCTGGACAGTCGCACAGCTCAAGGCACTTGGACATCTTGAGACACATCCACGTACTGGAATTGTGGTGGTCTGAGAGACTTGCAAAGCCTTTCTCCCATTAATTCAAGGTCACCATATCTTCATAATATCGAACAATGTGACAACTGTCTTTTACTCAGTAAGCAGGGGGGAACAAGATCCATTCCCTTGCATTCAAAAGCAGCCACTCTGGAATCAAATCATCCAGGGAATCAAAATGTGCTGGGTGGACTTCCTCAGCAGACACTTCACTAAGGATCATGAGTGGTAAACAATACTTTTGCTGTATGGGAAACCCCCACAATGGACCTGTTCACTTCTCAAATGAACAGAAAGTGCAATATATAGTACTCCAGAGGAGCCCTAAGGCATGACTGACAGGCTAATGCTCTACTTCTTCGGTGGTGAGACCATCTGAACTATGTCTTCCTCGCTTACTGCTCCCATCTCAGGTCATGGGGAAAATTCGTCAGGACAAGGCATAAGTCATCCTCAATGTCTAAAATTGACTCATCTCTTTATAGGCATTGTCTGACCCCTTCCCAGCTGAGTTTAATAATCAGACAGGGCTGGTTGGCTTTAGGCCCCCTGGTCTTTAAAGGCATGGACCACCCTGTTACATCTTGAAGCTTACCTAACTAGTTTTGCATCATCACATCATAGCAACCACTCTCAGAAGCAGATTTCTAGTAGAAGAGGGCTCCTTAATCTATCAGACAAAGGAAGCATGAGATCCAGTGGCTGAAAGCTGAAGCTAGACAAATTTAGACTGGAAAAAAGCACAAAATTATAAGTCAGGGTAATCAATCATTGGACCCATTGAACCATTGGAATAGCATATCGAGGGTTGTGGTGGATTCCCCATCATTTAAAAGGTTTTAACATTGGATGTCTTAGAATATGCTCTAGACAAATCTGCTCTAGCTAACCAGAAGTTACAGGCTTAATGTAGGAATTACTGGGCAAAGCTTCTGGCCTGTTTATACAGGAGATAATCACAATGGTCTCTTCTGGCCTTCAAATCTGTGAATCTTCATGAAAGTTATTAACACCTAGACATAGATTCAAAATTCCCCCTAGGACTCCTGGGATTTATCTCCAGGTGAACATGGCCACAGCTCTGTGAAATAGGAGTGAAAGAGTTATAACACAGGATATTTTTTTTCTCCTCAGAGAAAATAATGAGTTTTCAATAACTTAAAGAAAAGTTCTAGTCTTCTCTTAAACAACTCCCTATGTATTAGCAAGCAAGACCTTTTCTGATGTCTAATCAAGAAAAATCTATCACAGAGCTGAGAAGACTTCTTTGGAGGAATCTCCTACATTTGTTGGATGTGATACAGCATGGCCAGAGGGCAGCATAAGAGTGTTAGCAGGGGGCCTTATTCCCTGCCAAGGGAGGAAGGTTTGCTTTAGATTAACTAGAACAGCTGTGGCCAATTAGAGCACCTGACTCCAATTAGAGCACCTGACTCCAGTTAGAGCACCTGACTCCAGTCATGGGATATAAACCCCTGCTTCAGTCAGACAGGGGGTGGTAGTTGAAGGAGAAAGGTTGGATTGGAGCAGAGTGCAGATTGCAGAAGAGAAGAGTTTGTCCAGAGAGAAATAGAAGGTTTAGAGGAGTGCTGCGGTGGATTGGGAAGCCCAACAGAAACCCTAGGTAAGGGGCACCAGGCTTGTATAGAAGAGAGGCGAGAAGCCCTTCACAAGCTGACGGGTATGAGAGGGAAGTAACCCAGGGGAAGAAACCGCTAGTCAAGTGGTTCACCACAACCCCAGGGCCCCTGGGTTGGGACCTGGAGTAGAGGGCGGGCCCAGGTCCCTCCCTCTCCACTCCCCTCCTCCAAGGACACTAGGGGAATGATTAAGAACTGGTTCAGAGGCAAGCAATAGTGCCCTGAACCTACCCCAGAGAAGAGAAAGCGTGAGACCCAGCAGAACAGTACCGGCACTTTGCCACATGGACTATAATTGACTTGTATCAAAAGTCTGTACCTTATTCATAATCACACACTCCCAAGACTCTGAATTGCCAGTCATGGGCCTAAAGTCTCAAAACTGTGATGGTAGGTATACACATTGCAGTACCCGTTTGAAACAGCAATGTACAACACTTACAAGCATAGACTCAATCACTCAACTTTTAATTCTGAACTCAGTGCAGTCAGCCTTATGAACTGCTTTTCTGAAGAGTTTGCCTTGTCGGTGCTCTGCCTCTGCCCCTTCAGACATCTGCTCTGGGCATGGGTCAACCGGAATTAAAAAGACTAGTTGTCTGAGCTCTAGAACCATTTAATGTTTTAGGCCCACATGCTTACATGATTAATTACGCTAAAATGTGTTTAAGTTCAAGAATGGAGTGCTGCTGTTGGGCAAAATGCCGATCCTGTATAATAGCTGTATTTCCAACAATGAAGACATGCCTCAGGATGCCAAAATCCACCATAAACAGCTCAAATTAAGCCATTTGCCATCCATAACAGTTAGCACAGAAGACTTAGGAACAATAGCCCTTAGTTTGGACTGAGGGCTGTTCTACACTACGGTGGAAAATCGATCTCAGATACGCAACTTCAGCTACGTGAATAACGTAGCTGAAGTCGAAGTATCTAAGATCGAATTACTCACCGTCCTCATGGCGCGAGATCGATGTCCGCGGCTCCCCATGTCAACTCCGCAACTCCATTCGGGTTGGTGGAGTTCCAGAATCGATATAAGCGCGTAGACGCGATATCTTGATCCCCGAGCAATCGATTGCTACCTGCCGATACAGCGGGTAGTGAAGACGTAGCTGAGAGTTGGTAGATTTTTGAACTTTTTGTTCCAGTGAAACAGTCTAATTTAATCATGATTTAAAATGTCATCATTTAAAAAAAAATCAATTTTAAATAACTTAAAAGTTGTGCTATAACTTAGTAAAATGCTCAGCCTCATATTCTTAGTTTTTCTGGTAGCTGTGGAATCCACACCTGTGTAACACATTTAAGACTACATTCTGCCTTTACCACTGAACTGGATATAATGAATGCCAATATAAAATATGAAACCCTTTGGAAATCACCTTTATAGAGAACTAGTCTCTCAGTATTAGCAGGGGCACTGTTTGAAATGAGGGGATATTAATCTCTCATGGAGGTTTGATTCAGTTCTAGGTTTGAATATTTTATCTGGGGTTCTATGTTCTGTGTAATTTGATTTTTAGCCTTTACATCTTTTAAATAAAATGATATAAATCATGGAAAGCGACTCAGACCTGGGCTTTAGCAGCCAATTCCATTTCCAATGACCTGGCATCTTACACACAGGAGCGCATGAGATGCCTCTCCTCCCTGTGGTCTTCTCTTTCTTCTAGTAGGGCCAGGTTGTCTTTCCTTTCACTGTACACGTTAGTATGTGCACCCAAGGTTCTTCAACATGGCTTCAGCACTCCCATGGGCCAGACTATTGGAGCATAATAAATGTTCCTTGTTCATCCCAATCAGATTCAAAGGGTCTCTGCATTCTGTTGATTCTTATGTATTATTTTACCATGACATATGTTTGTTCTTTTTTTAGGGTGACTGTTGGATCTGTATGGAGCTCATGTCTACCTCGTTTGATAAGTTTTACAAATATGTATATAGTGTATTAGATGATGTTATTCCAGAAGAAATCTTAGGCAAAATCACTTTAGCTGTAAGTATTTAGATTTTGCTGCTCCCTTTTTGTACATTTTTAAAGATCATTTAAAAAGTTTAAGCTTTTGACTTTTTAGCCCTGTTCCCTCTGGCTTATTTGCATTCTGTAGAATCTTTATGGTTCTGGTTTTACCATTGCTTTTATTATTATGTTAACTCCATTACTTGGTGGAGAAGCAGCCAGCAGCCCTGGAGGGAGAGGCCTCAGCGAATAAAGACACCTCAGAATCTTTTGCCTGAAATTCAAGCTGAATCCAAAGGCCATCTTTTGGTTCTGGTTCATTGGCATTCCAGTAACCCTCCCTCCAGATTGTCACATTAACAGATGGCACTAGCCTAAGCTGATTCATTGCCTGGCAGGAGGCTCTCGTTCTGGGCAGGGCCAATAGAGAGCCAAATTCTTCTGGTTTGCCCTTTTTTCATGCTGCTCCCGTGTTTTTCAGTGCATCTGGAATTCATTAAAATGGTAATTTAGAAAAAAAGTTGTGAAAAAGTGCAAGTTTTTGAAGTGAAAATATTTTTGTGTCTATGATCGTATTTTATCCCCAGAGTTTCATACAGAAATGGGATTGATTTTGAATCCTCAATGAAATACAAAATATCCAAATTTCAGGCATTTTGTATTTTCTTGTGACTATTTCTTTCACCTCCACTGGCCACCGAGACATGAGAAAAACCTGACCTTTGGGTGTTTTAATCAGGCAGTTTCAGAACACGTAAGAGTCTGCACCTGGTTACATTCTCCATGTCAGTAAACTTTGGAGTGAAAAGGTATTGCCAAAATCAAAGGGAAGACCGGTCCTGGGCAGAGTAGAAGTGATTGGGTGTGTCCATGCAATACTGGGACTGGCACTGGGTGTCCAGCTCATAGGGTTTTGTCTGTTCTGCTACCTTTACTGCAAATTCTCAAAAATAAGTTAGGCTTTTGGAGCTGTGTTTGACACTTATGAGTTTAAGGCAAGATAGCTCAGGATCTCCTTGGCCCCAGAGCCAGCCTGTCAGTGTAGGGCCACTGGGACTTGTTTGTAGCTTTTGGAGGGATGGCCAAAACTGAGTGGACAACACAGATTCCATTTCACCTATTGCTATGGAGTGAGAACGGTTTCTCCTTAGTACCCCTAGCAATGGTTAGATTGCTGTATAGAACCGTTAATGCCCATCACTTGCTTTGTGGGCCCAGTGTGAGGCATGCTGACTACATAGAACAGCTGGCAACTTCTGAATCTTTCTCTGTGGTCCAGGAGCACTGATGCTTCATTTGAATGGAATCAGGAAGTCAGTGAACCTCAGCCAATTACACAACTGGCTTCTTCAAACAGTCTTCCACAAGAGAGGCACAGAACAGTAACACAAGGAAAAACAACCCACCCCAACTCCCGCCCCACACACCCATGCCGAGATACAGGCCATGCAGAACAGTGGGACAGTGACAGGAGAACACTATGTATATGCATCATCATTTTGTTAGATCCTTGGGTGCTGCTGAATAACAACTTAAGTAACAGGAGCTGCATGCATGAAATATCATAGCAGTTAGCTGGACTTGACCCCTAGAGCCCTGCGTAGATGCAAAATTTGTATCCACATCCAATCCACCATCCACAAACATGGTTCACGGATATCTGCAAATTTGCAGGGCTCTACTGACCTGTCTTTTGGAGATGTCGGAATAGGTTCCTCATTAGCCACACTGAGAGAAATAGCTTGACAGACAGATTGTTAACATGCCCATATGATCCACATTACTCAAGAGTATTGTCTTATATGTACTTGAGGGAAGGGGATTGGGATATGGAAAAGTAGAGAGATCAAAGTGACATCAGTAGCACAGAAGTTCGTAAGTAAAGTGCCATTCCACCACTAGTGCCAAAACCCTCCTTTTTCAAAGGGTGACTGAATTGCAGCCTGCTGCCTCAGTGGCTGTTGGCACTGCAGCCCTCTGGCATTTCAGGTGAGGTCCTAGTTCTGACTGTGTGTGGTTTTTCCTCCAGCCAGTTTTCAGACGTGGGTAACTAAAATTAGGTCCATAAATCTGTATTTAGAGGTGCCTAACACAGATTTAGGTGTGGGCCCAAGGAACTGAAGTGTGAAAACGGAACTAAAATACCTCTCTGACTGTTCCTCTATAGCAGGGGAGAGCAGCACATACAAAGTTCACCATCCCTCCTCTAGCCTGTTATTACCATAAAGCCCGAGGTTACATCAGGAAGGGAGGTGTATTGTTGGTTGTGTTTAGTTTTGATTTAGTTTAGATTGGTTTTCTATGGGCACATTGAACTACCTCCTAAATTCTCCTCCCTCATTAGCCCCACAGACTGAGATGAGGAAGATTTTTTTAACAATGTTCTGAGTGTTGGGTTCTTCTCTCTGTGAGTGCATAACTGATAGGTAGACAGAGGTGCACAGGGACAGGTTGTCTAGCCCCCATGTTAGCTCTTAACCATACTGTCCTGCTTTCTTCCTGCGTACCACAGTTCCCCACTAGCCTTTGCAAAGTACCACTTTCCCACTGTGTTGCAAAATCATTTATAATAGCAGAACTAAGGTGGGGAGTGAGTAGTAAAGACCTCTATACCTAAACAGACAGCTGTAAAAAGCCACTCCTCCTGGGACATTATAATTGGTTGATGAAAATACAATTCGATGACTTATCTAAAGAATAGCTTCTGATTGGCTCAGCCAAGAGTCATGACTTGTGAAAGGCTGACTGTCCTGGAATTACTGGCTGACTATTGGCAGCTGCTGGGGTAAGTGCCTTTCTTCTCCCTCTGACTCTTGGTCAGTGACACAGGCTTTCTTCCTTTCCTGTTATTTTAAAATTTTTCTGCAGTTTATCTGAGTTTATTTTCTTTTTGTTTCTGTAACAGACTGAACAGCTTTTGCTTTTATTGGCTGTTCTACAGCCTCTCTCACTTTGTGTTGTATTAAAACCCACCCCACCTTATTTTCTCTAAAACACATGTTCTGTTACTAATATTTAATACCTATATTTCAAACAACCTAAGTGCATAACATTCTTTTCTAAAAATGCATGTTCTCTGTTTAATATTTAATGCCTCTATTTCAAAAAAATACATGCAATATACAAAAAGGCCTATTAACATATACACTTCTTAACACTTTATTCCTCTGTTTACTAAACTTTATTTAAAATGTGTAAAAAGCCTATTTTTCTCTTAAAATCTTTACAATGGCTGTAAATGTGAAAAAGCACACACATAGGCGTCCTAATGCTTCCCGTAAAAATTCAAAATGGCACTATTGCAAAAGTGTATATGTCCAAAAGTGAGATTGGAGAGTGAGTGTGGAAAAGGCTTGTGGAGACCTGTCAAAATTTATATGCTGATGACAGATATAGAGGTCTTTACATTGTTTCCCTTCAGACACTCAAGGTTCCTCTTTATTGTTGTGGCTCATATTGTTTAATATTTATTGTTCTGGCTCATGTTGCTCGAATAGTTTAATAGTCACAGGAATCTCATTGCAGTATCTTATTTTTCATCCATAAAAATCTCCTCTTTTCTCCTAGACTGTGAAAGCACTAAACCACTTAAAAGAAAACTTGAAAATCATTCACAGAGGTAAGTTTGTAGGTTTCTCTTCTGCAAAGAAATTATCAGTTATTTTCCCTCTTAACTACAAAAAATTAATTTCACAGAATTTCATGGTTAGTCCATATTTTAAGTAAAAGTATCATTGTGAATTATAATTAAAATTAGTTTTATAAATATATCAAATCAATACTTTAAATCCATAGTATTTTGTTTGTGAAGGTTTCAGTCATTTTTCCATTCTCCCTTAACATCTGAAGTGTGTAAATGCAGATAATGAGAACATACATCTATACAGAACCATAGTGTTTTACAAATTATATGATACTAATCTGTCATCCGCTAACTTGCTGAGGGTGCAATCGATCCCGTCATCCAGATCATTAATAAAGATGTTGAACAAAACCGGCCCCAGGACCAACCCCAAGGGGCACTCCACTTGATACCAGCTGCCAACTAGACATCGAGCCGCTGATCACTACCCGTTGAGCCAGACGACGAGTCAGCTATCGTATCCACCTTAATCCACTTCATCCAATCCATACTTGTTAACTTGCTGGCAAGAAAACTGTCGGAGACCATCAAAAGCTTACAAGTCCAAAGGTATATCATATCCACCACATTCCCCATATCCACAGGGCCAGTTGTCTCATCATAGAAGGCAATCAGATTGGTCAGCCGTGACTTGCCCTCAATGAATCCAAGTTGACTGTTCCTGATCACCTTCCTCTCCTCCAAGTACTTCAAAATGGATTCCTTGAGGACCTGCTCCATGATTTTTCTGGGGACTGAAGTGAGGCTGACCAGTCTGTAGTTCCCCAGATTCTCCTTCTTCCCTTTTTTAAAGATGGGCACTATATTTGCCTTTTTTCAATTGTCCGGGACATCCCCCAATCACCACAAGTTTTCAAAGATAATGGCCAATGGCTCTGCAATCACATCAGCCAACTTCCTCAGTACCCTCGGATGAATTAGATCCGGACCCATGGACTTGTGCATGTCCAGCTTTTCTAAATAGTCCTTAACCTGTTCTTTCACCACGGAGGGCTGCTCACCTCCTCCCCATACTGTGCTGACCAGTGCAGCAGTTTGGGAACTGACTTTGTCTTTGAAGAACAAAGCAAAAAAAGCATTGAGTCCTTCAGCTTTTTCCACATCATCTGTCACTAGGTTGCCTCCCTCATTCAGTAAGGGTCCAACACTTTCACTGACCTTCTTCTTGTTGCTAACATACCTTTAGAAACCCTTCTTGTTACCCTTCACATGCCTTCTAGCTGCAACTCCAGTTGTGCTTTGGCCTTCCTGATTACACCCCTGCATGCTCGAGTAATATTTTTATACTCCTCCCTAGTCATCTCTCCAAATTTCCACTTCTTGTAAGCTTTCTTTTTGTGTTTAAGCTTACCAAAGATTTCACTGTTAAGTCAAGCTGGTCACCTGCCATATTTAATATTTTTTCTACACATCGGGATAGTTTGTTCCTGTTCCTTCAGTAAGGCTTCTTTAAAATACAGCCAGCTCTCATGGATTCCTTTCCCTCTCATATTAGCCTCCCTGAGGATCCTGCCTGTCAGTTCCATGAGGGAGTCAAAGTCTGCTTTTCTGAAGTCCAGGGTCCATATTCTGCTGCTCTCCTTTCTTCCTTTTGTCAGGATCCCGAACTCGACCATCTCATGGTCACTGCTGCTCGGGTTGCCACCCGCTTCTACTTTCCCTTCCAATTCTTCCCTGTTTATGAGCAGCAGGTCAAGAGGAGCACGGCCCCTTGTTGGTTCCTCCAACACTTACACCAGGAAGTTGTCCCCAGAAACTTCCTGGATTGTCTGTACACTGCTTTATTGCTCTCCTAGGACATGTCAGGATGATTGAAGTCCCACATGAGAACCAGGGCCTGTGATCTGGAAACTTCTGTTACTTGTCCAAAGAAAGCCTTGTCTACCTCATCCTTCTGGTCTGGTGGTCTTTAGGACGTCCACCACGACATCACCCTTGTTGCTCTCACCTCTAAACTTAGCCCAAAGACTCTCAACAGGCTTTTCTCCAGTTTCGTGCTGGAGCTCTCAGCAATCATACTGCTCTCTTACATACAGTGCAACTCCTCCACCTTTTCTCCCCCACCTGCCCTTCCTGAACAGTTTATATCCATCTATGACAGTGCTCCAGTCATGTGAGATCCCACCAAGTCTCTGTTATTCCAGTCACATCATAGTTCCTTGACTGTGCCAGGATTTCCAATTCTTTCTGCTTGTTTCCCAGGCTTCTTGCGTTCGTGTACAGGCACCTAAGGTAGCTAGCCAATTGTCCTACTTTCTCTGAATGGATCAGGAGGCCTCTCCCTGTTGCACCCTCCTCCTTGTGTTTCCACCTGGTATCCCACTTCACCACTTACCTCTGGGCTTAGGTCACCATCCCCCAGCAAACCTAGTTTAAAGCTCTCTTCACTAGGATAGCTCTTCCCTCTCTTCATTAGGTGGATCCCATCTCTTCCTAGCAATCCTTCTTCCTGGAACAACATCTTATGGTTGAAGAATCCAAAGCCCTCTCTCTGACACGACCTGCGCAACTACGCATTTACCTCCACAATTCAATAGTCCCTACCTGGCCGTTTTCCTTAAACAGGGAGGATGGACGAGAACATGACTTGCTCCTCAAACTCCTTTATCCTTCTTCTCAGAACCACATAGTCTTCAGTAACCCACTCAAGGCCATTCTTGGCAGTAGCATTAGTGCCCACGTGGAGAAGTAGGAAGGGGTAGCGGTCTGAAGGCTTGATCAGTCTCAGCAGACATTCCCATCACATCCTGAATTCTAGCTTCAGGCAAGCAGCACACTTCTCAAGTCTCTTGTTCTGGACGGCAGATGGATGACTCCATCCCCCTTTCGAATGAGTCCTGACCACCACCACCAATCTTCCCCTCTTGGGAGTGGAGGTTGTGGAACCCCATCCCTAGGACAATGCATCACATGCCTTCTGGTTGGTGGGGTCTCCTTCTGATCCCTTTCCTCAGATGATTCTTCCAAACCATTCTCCACCGTAGTACCTGTGCAGAGAGCCTGAAAATGATTTCTTACCACTATCTGCATTGGGGATACATGGGTTCTCCTTTTTCTTCTTCTGGAGGTCACATGCTACCAGTTTTCTTCACTGTTCTGCACTGTCCTCTCTGATTCTTCAGCATGCTGTGCCTGCAGAACCAAATGCAAACTTCTATCCAGAAAGTCTTCATTTTCTCTAATGCAATGCAAGGTTGTACTTGGGTCTCTAGTCCTTTAACCTTCCCCTCCAATATGGAGACCAGCTTGCACTTCGTATAGACGAAGTTGCTTCTGTCCTCTGGGAGAAAGACAAACATGGTACATCCTGTGCAGGTCACAACAGCTGATCGCTCACTATCCATATGATCTTCCTTCTAAGAGCCTCTGCAGATGTTGTATTTACTGCTCACAGAAGCCTGAAAGGCAAAAAAAATCTCTGTGGGAACTCCTCCCTGACAAACTATCTTTGTTTGCCTGTCCTCTGTTTGCTGCCTAATATTATCCTAGTATTTTGTAGCAAAACCAGCCTCTGAGTGGGGTTCATAGTGTTGACCTTACTTGGTTACTGTGGTAAAAACGTCCTGCACCTTTTTCCCTCAGTAGGAATTTACAGTGAGATAGTGTGTTAGTTGACTGAGTGACTCGAGGCCTTACTCTCAATTTGATGGCATTTCTCAGCATGTTTGTTTATCTATCTGAAACACAGGTGACCCATCTGTAAGCAACAAATGTTTTTGGTTTCACAATGCCAGAGATGTTTGTAACTGCTTTGCAGAATTGCACTGGGGAAGCTGTAGCTGGCACACAAGAAAACAGACCCTGCCCCAAGGAGTTTAAACACTAGTTGAGACCCAGCTGGAAGAGTCCAGATTCACAGCGCACACCACGGGCTGTGTAGGGATGTCACAGAGGTCACTGTTGGGCAGAGTAAGCTCTGGGGAGGGATGTGAAGTAGTGGGAGGTCCTGTGACACATGGGAAGAGGGGAAACTGTTCCACTCCGAAGGGGAGGCATGGGAGGCAGCGTGAAGGTGATGAGGAGAAGGCTACAAAGGAGGATGTTGTGGGGAGGCTGGGACTGAGAGAGAGGAGAGCAGGAGAAGGTGCAGGCTACAAGGGAACTGTTTAAGGCCTTGCAAAGAAGGAAAAGCCTGACTTTGATGCAGGAGGCACGGGGAGGGCAGTGCAGAGAGCTGGAGAAGTGAGTGACCTGAGCAGAGTAACAGGGCAGGAAGGGGATTTGAGCAGCCCTTTGGCTGGGCTGAGGGAGCGTGAGGCCATGGAGAAAGTGTCTGTGGGAGTCCAGGGGAGAGATGACCACGGTACAGAGCAGGATTTTAGCGTGGGAGAGGGGCAGGGATGGAGAACAATGGTAGCCTGGGTACGTAGGGGAGTAAAAGGCAAAATGGAGGTAGCAAGTCTTGGGAAAGGCAGGGAGCAAGTGTGGGTGGGAAGGGATCAGGGCAGCAGGTCTGCTGCTCATTGTGCATACACCTACACTGGAGTTGGACGTGTAATTTCCAGCTTGATTAGACATACACACACTAGCTTTGATTGAGCTAGTGCAGTAAAAATAGAAGTATAGTCACAGCGACATGGGCGTGTGCCGCCACGGCTACATTGCTGTTTTAGTGCACAAGCTTGATCAGAACTGGCATGGGTATGTCTGTCTGAACTGGCAGTCACAGCCCCAGCTGCCGTGGAGACTCCCTCTCTGAGCGTGTACTGCTCAGCCTATGTTCGCTGTGAAGCATGCAGCCTTCTTGTACACACGCTGTAAAAAACCCAGGATGTGGCCTGCCACAACCTTAGCTGCCACTAAACAGGTTTTTTTTTTGCTAATTAAGAGCCAAACACGGTGACTAATGAGGCGTCTTCAGAAGGAACTTCGGAACCAGGACAGTCTCCGTATCTCCTCCTACTTTCCCAGCCACTGATCCCAACATAAACTGCCAGACATCTCTGTGATGGGGCTATGAGACAGTGATAGCTATTGTGTTTGGGAAATATATGATGACATCACCACTGAACATAATGTTAAAGAGACAGAGTTGTCACTGAGTGTTCAATCTTAGCTCTAATTTTCTGATGTCTGTGTCCGTCACTGCACAGCCATGTGGCTGTTGAAATCGAGATCTCCAGCCACGACTTATGTGTTTCTCTCTTTCTTTCACTCACAGACATCAAACCTTCCAATATTCTTCTGGACAGAAATGGGAATATTAAACTCTGTGACTTTGGCATTAGTGGACAACTTGTGGACTCCATTGCAAAAACAAGAGATGCTGGGTGCAGACCATACATGGCAGTAAGTGGGATCTGACAGTGTTGTCAAGGGGGCTGGGATGGGCACAGTATATGGAGCTTTCTAGCTCAGGCTAAAGTGAAACCCAGCTCAGTAGTGATTCCCACCCATTGGCTGAGTTGTGCCTCAGTTAAGTTCCCCAGGGGCGGACATCCACATACCAAAAATAACAATTGCAAATCTACAACTATCTGTCTTGCTGCAGCATGAATAGGTATGCCAAGGACAAAACAGGCCACAGAGACTTGGCTCCCTTCTGACCATGAAGGTGAGACTCAAACCACATCCACCGGGGATCTGAGCAGCACTTACACTGCTGCTGTCTGGGCTGTTGTTGTTCTGGGACAAAGTGAGAATGTCATACTCCAGCGTCTTCGACCAGGACCAATTTTGCATGTGAAAATAAACAGTATGGCACAGAGAAGGAAACTCATGGGGAAGTGTTTTTGTGTCTATAATGAACCTGTTTTTGTGAGGTTATGTCATAATTAATACAAAGCAAAATCTTCCATAAGTATTGTGATTGAGTCAAACAGCCAAATTTCCAAATCGTATCCGTAAGATACAATTCTGACGACAGCTGAATGGAAATGGCTCCATCT
This sequence comes from Chelonoidis abingdonii, assembly GCF_003597395.2. NCBI lineage: Eukaryota > Metazoa > Chordata > Testudines > Testudinidae > Chelonoidis > Chelonoidis abingdonii. The sequence continues at coordinate 7,023,617 of NC_133781.1, forward strand.
GTGTAGCAGTTTTTGAAGAGTCACTTAATTCCATCATTGTGATTTTCAAAGCAGTCTGTGGATTTAGGAATATTTTCCGTTCCCTGGGCTGCTCTGAAAATCTCAATCCATATTTTTATTTGAGCTATGGGCTTGGGGTCTGGTTATGTGCATAGCTATTGTTTTTCTGAGATGAACGTGACACAGCCCAAGGGTCACACAGAACTTTACCTGGTTGTCTTTAAGCATTTTGAAAAATCTCTTTCTTTAAATATCTTCTTCTGAGTGAGTCAGAAGGCAAGGATTTACATACAGTAACGAGTGAGGATTAAATTGAAAAGAGGTTGCCTCAGCCAATCAGAATGTGGGGCTGTTCCTGATCCAAGTCTGACCATTTATTTACCACCCAACTATTCATCTCCCTTTCCTGCCTATTTATAAATCTCTTGAATGATACCATTGCTAGTATTGATCCCTGCGGTACATGCCATTATTAAACCTGTCCACAACGATCTTGGCCATCACTGCTACTTTTGATTCTATACTGCATCTTTTCACCACACTGAATCCCAGTGGGCTTCACACTGTGCTTTCTTGCATCCTTAACACTCATTCTTTGTCTAAATTAATTGTGTCCACTCGTATCAGAGAGGTAGCCGTGTTAGTCTGGATCTGTGTCCACTCGTTCGTCCTCTTCCACCATCTCCTGGCCTTCTGCACAGGTCACTGCTACCCTCTCATTTTATACCCGGCTAGCTGTTCCATAACTTGTTTTGTAATTATTTTCTCATCTCTTTTTTGTTATGTTGAAGTCAGTGGGATTTTTTGACTTTTAAAGGTGGGTACATTGTTAGCATAATCCTGGCCTCCGGTTTGGTCACTCTTGTTAAAGATAAAAGGCATGTTTGTTGTATCTCTGCTGCCTTTATAACTCATGGACGGCTGAATGGATGCCGTACTCCTTCTCTCTCATCACTAGGTATGTTGGGAAGGATTCACATACACCTCTGTGTTCTCTGTCTAGCTCTCTAGGATCAGGACAGAACGGAAGTTTCACATTTGCTGACTTTTTAAATGAGACAAAATGATTGTCTGTAGTTTGCATTGTTAAGAGCTTTCATGTGGTATATAATTTGGGGGAGTGGCCAGCATGCTGGCATTGGGTGTGGCATGCTGACACCTTTCTTTGTATTCACTTGGTTCAATGACTGTTTGCTGGGGGAAAGGGGGCATGTAATGGAAGCTTCAGGAAACTTCAGAAACATAGCCAATGTTCTGCATGATGGTAGAGGTGGGTTTACAGTCATGCTCCCTAGCCTAGGCAGAGTTCAGGATCTGTGAGTGTTTCTGTGATCAAGCCTGTATTTCAAGGACTTGTAATTGGGAATGGGTGTGCCAGCTCAAATTTCATTCCTTTTGGAAGGTAATTTAATGTAGAGGAACTGCAAGGCACTAGACTGCATCTCTGGAGACCGATGTCCTATAGATGTCTACTAAGTGGGTACAACAAGGGCCACAGCAATGTAAGCTTTCCCCAGAGGGGCCCTTTCTGGAGGTGGGAAGATGTTAGTTTCCACTTCCCACTCAGTCCTTGGGTTCTCTGCCAGTTGTGGCCATTTTCATGTTGTGAGCACCTGACCACGGGGACAGGGAAGGACTGACACAGTCCTATGCATTGGACCTAGGCCCCTGAAGAGCCAACGGACGTAACAACATTGGATGACTACTGAGCCAGTGAGCCAGTGCTTCAGTGAGCAAGACTCTGTGTCCCATTATTCACCAAAGGCACTTGTTTTTTTAAATTAAACTGTAGAGGATTGAGGCTCTAAGGGCTAGATCCTCCTGTGGTGTCAACCAGCCTAATAGGTCCCTTGAAGTTAGCAGAGACGTTGATTTACACCAGCAGAGGATTGGGGTCTGAGTTTCCAGTGCTGAAAAGGATTCTTTGCTTCTGTCTCTTTGGTTTTCCATGTGGCCATTGTATTGAAATGGAAAATATCCTGTTGCCATGAGCAGAAACTTGTGTTTTGTTCTCGAAGAAAACCACATAGGAAATGCAAAACAAAGGAACAGTGGGCATCTGAATAGAGGCCCTTGAGGTTGCAGAGTTGAGACTTCATCTAGAGTGGTTCAGTTTGCAACATGTTTCAATGAGTAGTGCGTCGAGATGGGCTGAGCTAAGAGCCCCCATCATCACCAGGCCTCACTCTGCCTTTAGCCCTCAAGCTTCCCAGTGCTGGGTCTCCCTTTCCTCTCCCTTGCTCTCATTTTCTGGTAACCCATCCCCCTTGATATCTGGGGAGATCCCAGTGGTGTGTCTCCTCAGATACCTTGAGTGGCTGTGCGAGTTGCTCTGTTTATGTTTGCCCAGGAGAGCTCTCTTTGGCCTCCCCTTCTGGGGTGTTCATTGTCTTTCCCCTTGGAGTATTAAAATGAGCCCTATTCTCTTGTCAGTCGCAACAGGGCGCAGGGTGCCTGGGCCATTCAACCTGGGATAAAAAGGTAAAGGGGCCACAATCAGTGCTTGGGGAAGAGTATCTGTCTGGGTTAGCTCCCTTTGTGTCCCTCAGGCACCAGTCGCTGCTAGAGATTGCCCTGGTATGGAGATGCGGGGCAGCCTAACCAGCTAATATGTCACTTTCCCCATGGGCCCTGACTCACAGGTTAGGTTGGGGAGTGGCTGCACTACACTGTTTGTGGTCACTAGGCCATCGCTGCCAGATGGTGCAAATTAGAGTAATACCCAGGCAGCTGTAGTCTGCGTGGACTGGAACTGGAACAGTTTGACTTTCTGTTGCTTCACTTTTTTTTGCCCTTTCTTGAGCTGCCTGGGGGGCTATGAGGAGGGAAGCTGTTCTTTGTTAGTGGCTTCCCTAGGCTCGAGCTCCAGTCCTGCTTGCACTGGGATACCCAGCCTGACGGGGGCAGGCAATGTAGCAACCAGACTTCTCTCCTCCCACCCCAGTGATGCAGCAGGCCTCAGGGAAAGAACAGCAGCTGCTCAGAGCACACTCGGCTCACTCTGGAACTGCTCCTGGGGTTTCAGAGAGAGGCAGCTAGCGAGGCAGTGCCATATGCTGCTTTTCCTGTTGATTTGTCCCCTTTGAGGACTGTAGGTTAGAGTCTTGAGGGCCACAGGTTCAAAACCCCATTCTTAAAGGGAACAAAGACATGGTTTTCTTAATTCCAGTGAAACAATCCTATAGCAATCCTATATCAAGCATGAATTCTTGACAGACTGATCCAGTCATGACACTTCTGTTGAGAGGGAGGGTTTTTGACACCTAAATTAAGGTGATGGTCTTTTCTTGTTGCAAAGCTATCAAGATCAGGGGACATGCAAGAGGATAGCTGCACAGCAACAGATTTTGCAACAAGGGGGCAGGTGTAGCAATGTGAGAGGGGGCGACCTGGCTGGGGGTGTGAATACAAAGCTGATTTTCTGCAGTTAGATGTTGTATCTGTTACTTATCAAATGTCCTTTGCTTTTGCCAACTAGTCTACACTATTAGACACTGCAGTGCAAGACGCATCGGAAATACCTCTGAGAGATAAATGAGACTAGGATTCATTACCTCTGTCTGCAGCAACTCTTTTCTCCCCCAAGAAGGAAAATCTTCCTGACCATGTGGAAGCTCTGTCACTGCATTCAATAGCTAACACTCTGGGTATGATAGAGTTCAGCACAAGCACTGAAAGGGGGAATTCCTAAGACTTGTAATAATGCTGTCTCTGTACTGTGCTTCACGTGAATCTCCATGTGCATGTACCTGGGAGAGACTTCATGGTGTCTGAGCTCTGTGATCCATTTGTACAGACAGAGTAGCAGCATTGGCTGCAGCGAGACTATATTTGATCTTCAGCAGCTTCACACTCCTGATCTGATGAGCAGGTTCTCTTTGGGCTCTTTCGTTCACTTAACAGAGCAATCAGGCTGTTTCTTGATTGTACATCATACAGTTAAATCCCCTCAGATGCTTTTGAATTAAATGATTGCTATTTCTCTGACGTTGGGCAGACAGAAATAGCTTTATGATTAAGTAAATGTGTTTTAGCAGGAACTAAGACACGTGCAAATAGCCTCAGGGGGAGACATCCCAGTCTGAGTTTCATGGCATGGTTCCCTGCGTCTGACACAAGCAGCGTAGAGAATAACTCAAGAGATTCCTGAGCTCTGAGCAAACCCTTTCTGTCAAAGGCATGATGGTGATGTCACTCGCATACTTCAGTGGTTTAGGCTGAGAACATACCTCTGCTTACTCATTCATAAGCTAAAAATGTTGATGAGGTTAGCCCAGCGTGGGACCTCTCCTGTCTAAACTTAGCTCATTACATCACTTGGTGCAGAGCCCACACTGAACAGCTTCCACTGCAGACACTTAGGTCATGTCTGCACTTCAGTTGCCCCACATCTCTGTTTCTGGGGAAGAAAGCAGGAACGTTGTTTCCATCCTGTACATTTAGACACTTGGCTGTGGAGAGAATTTATACAAAATGAGCAAGAGCTGTGACCAGCCACATGTGTGAGCAGGCCATTCAGACCAAAGTGCCTTATCACTTAGGGCAAGATGTGAGCTTTGCAGAGAAAAGACATTTCTCTGTTACTGGGAGTCAGGTGCAGAGGGTTTAAAAATTGGCTCCTAGGGATAGCTACTCTACAAAGGCAGTGCAAGTCATTAAACAGAGCCTATATTATGATGTGAACAAGAAGTATAGAGTTTTGATATGATTCATATTCCTTTCATGTGAATTAAGGCTGGGAGACAACCCAGCAGCATCCACATGATGTAGGCACATGGGTTCGTGCGGCTCCAGCTCCCGAACTGGTGGGACAATGACAGAGCCCAGATGAGCGATTATTCACTGATACGTAGGCAGTAGGAGGTTACATCTAAATACTGAGAGCACGGAGCACATGTTAGTGGGGATATTCACTACTTTGAAAGAACTGGTGAAGGTTCCTAAAGGAGAATAATGCCAGATTCCAAACCACAAACAGTGGGACATAAGGAGTAATACTACACAGAGGGCAAGATTAAGGGTACCTGGGCATGACCTTGGTTACTGCAGCTGTCTAGAGTTGGTTTCCTGTCCGAATGAGAGAGCGGGTGTGAGAGAGAGAGAGAAAGAGAGTATGTGCATGTGTGTGTGTGTGCGAGAGAGAGAGGGTGATGGATGTAGGTACATACCTTTACGCTGTAGTTCTTGGGCTTGCGGCTTTGAGTTTTTCATTGCTGTCCCTCAGCCACCTGAACTGGTTTCACAAAGTGGCTTTTGTCTTTGGATTGGCCTGTCCTTTAAAAAAAATACATTGAAACTAGAGGGAGGCAGAGAGTCAGAGTCAGGGTCAGAGAGACTTGACCGGGATCCTTGGAGGGAGGTTCCTCTCCTGTACAGGTGAGTTTGCCCTGTGCAAGGTCAGTGTGCACCTGCTGTGTGTACAAAGAGGGCTGAAGGTAGGCTGGCGCCAAGGAACTGTACAGCTCCACCAAGTGAATTAGATCAACCCAACAGGCCCCCGAGATGGGCACAAAGCCAACTCTTCCAGCTCTGTGTCACCCCAGTATTCCTGTGGCATAGAGGGTGTTCTGTGGTAGATCAAGGGCAGGAAGAGAAGACAAGGCCAAGATATCCTGCACCCCAGGGATCCCCTAGTACACTGATGCCCATAGGGATTATGGCAGTGGGAGGTAGGAAGGGCAAGCTAGGGCTGTCTGCAGACTTCTCTAACCTGCTACTTGGGCCTCCCTGTCTCCTGCCTGCCCCAGCATCAGGGAGGTGCAAAGCCTCCCCGTTGGTCCCCGCGCTCACTCAGGAATCCAAGATGCTATAGAGTGCTATCCACGATCAGAATGATCATCCACACTTTTCTCTAGGTAGTTACTAACTGTGATCAAGTCACCTTTTAACTTTCTTTTGGATAAGGTAAACAGACTGAGCTTCTGAAGTCTCTCACTGTAAGGCAGGCTTTACAGATCTCAAATTGTTCTTGTTGCTCCGTTCTGATCCCTTCCAGTTTTCTAACATCTTTTTGCAGTGTGGACATGGGTAGTAGGCATAGAGACCTTGGTAAAGTCACCGTCTTCACCATAGTTTTTCCTGCTGGGGTTAGTTCAAGGCTCATGGGCTTCTGTGACGTCCTCACTTCATGGAAGCCTGCTTGTTGGGTGATGTCAAGCGATGCAAAGCTCTGGGAAGTCACTGCCTCAGCACAGCCCCAGGTACTGGGCTAACATGACAGCTCCCAGCCCCCTGCAGTCGCTGCCTCCTGAGCACTAGCTGGGGCTGTGCTGAGCTCTGTGAAGTCATTGGTGCATCACACTTCTGTCTGCTGGGCTAATGTGTCAGTAGAGGCCATGGCTGTGTTGATGTCACTGCTGCACCACAGTCTGGCTTGCTGGGCTGCTGTCCAGGCACTCAGGGCTCTGTAAAGGATAGCTGGCTCAGGTAAGGTGATGGTATTTAGCTCTCTTAAACTTAGGCTTACTTCTTAAACTTCTCTTTGATAAGCTAAAAAGATTAAGCTCCTTATGTCTCTCACTCAGGTCAGTTTTCCAGGACTAGAATCATTTGTGTGGCTCTTTCCTGAACGCTTTCCAATTGTTAAACATCTTTTCTAAAATGTGCACACTAGAATTAGAGACGGTATCTGGCAGTGGTCTCACCAGAGGTGATACTATCTCCCTACTCCAACTAAATATTCCCTGGTTTATACATCCAAGGACTGTATTAGCTCTCTTAGCCACAGCATTGCACTGCGATCTCATGTTCAGTTATTCACCATGACTCTTAAGTCCCTTTCAGAGCCGGTGCTCTCCACAATAAAGTCCCCCATCCTGACCTACATGTACTGGAGATATGGTGACAGAGAGCAAGTGTGAAAATCTGGGACGGGTGGGGGGCCCTGGCAGGAGATTGGCGCCTGGATGCCCACAAGGAGGCAGCTGTGCCTGTCCAGGGACAGAAACATAGGCATCAAGGGAACTTTTATTGCAGTCTTAAGGGCCGAGTGAGTGTAGGCACCTAGAAGATTCAGCTGGAGCTTTGTGGATTGCAGTGGTCCCAAAGGAAGGACTTCAGCACCTAAAACAGAATCAAAGGCGCCTCGCTCCTTTTGTGCACCCAAGCCTTGAAGGGTATGTCTACACTGCAATTAAACACCTGCAGCTGACCCATGTTTGTACTCAGGCTCACATGGCTCAGGCTGCAGGGCTGTAAAATTGCAGTGCAGACATTTAGGCTTGGCTGGAGCTCAGGCTCTGGGACCCCAAGATGTGGGAGGGTCCCAGAGCCCAGCTCTAGCCTGAGCCTGAACATCTATACCACAATTAAAGAGCCCTGTAGCCTGAGCCCCGCGAGCCTGAGGCAGCTGTCATGGGCCAGTTGTGAGTGTTTAATTGTAGTAACGTAATACCCAGAGTCTAAGTCCCACTGGCTTCTAGTGAGTTCTAGGCTCCTGAGTGCCTAGATCACTTCTGAAAATGGAGTTCAATCTCCTAAGTCACTTAGTTGTTTTTGAAATTTCAGCCTTTACTTCTTGTAGCAGTGAGTTCAACAAGTTAATTGTATTTCACCTGAAATGTATTTCTTATTGTCAGTGATACATTTGATGCTTTTCAATTTCATGTACCATCCCCTTGCTTTTGTATTTGGAGATCAAAGCAGCCCCAGTCTTTTCAGGCTCTTTTCCTAAAGAAGTTTTTCCAGGCCAGTAAATCATTTTCTTCTCCTGTCATTGGACTCCTCCCTCTGCTTCTCCTGCAGTCTTTTTGTAATGGAGTGAATAGAGCTGAGAGATGCTTGTTACTCCTGGGAGAATTCTGCACCAAAAAATTAAAAATTCTACACACAATATTTTAAAATTCTGCACATTTTATTTGTCAAAATAAACAATATAATCATGCCAGTTTCAAATATTTTGGTAATTATTTCAAAATACCTATCAGAAAGTATGTCTGTGACAATACAGACAACAAAAAAGATTCCCCAAGGAGCAGAGAGCTAAAGAAACCCCTACGACAACTCAGTTCCTGTTTTTCTGTTATGCTTTCGTTGGGTTGCCTCAGTGTGGTTGTGTCACACGTTCCAGCTGGGCACAGCTTCGGGGAAGACTCTGCCCCTCGGTCTTTTAGTTGATTCTCATTTTTTTACTCTGCCCCCATAGGGTTACTATACAGAGGTTCGCAAATAGAGGACACTGCAGGGGGCAGGAGGAGCTGTAGGGAGTACAGTTTGGGGGTGCTGGTGTGTGTGTGTGTGTGTATGTACTGGGAGGGATATTTTTGGGAGACTGGAGGGGGTATTTGGGGGACCCCTGGCCCAGATGCTCACAAACCCTCCACACAGAGCCCAGTTGTGGGGCCAGACACCTGTATACCCCCTATCCCCCCAAGCCCAGGGATCCAGACAGAGAGACAGCCTGATGCTGGATCTCAGGCTTGTATTGAATTTCCTGCACACTGTCTCCTTCCTTCAGGGTCTGCAGGGAACTCTCCAGCTCTGTCTCCCCCTGTAAGTGTCCTCTGTTTGCAAAGTGGGGAGCCAGGCTCTGCAGGGTCCAGCAGCCCCTAGTGGCAGCCAGCTACTCTGGAGCACCAGTTGTGTGTGGAGGAAATGAAATTCTGCACAGAACATTGTCGGAGAAAAACGCAGTTCTCGCTTTTTCGTTTGGGTGCAGCAAAATCAAATACTTTATTATTTCTCCAGCAATTGCAATAGAGGGAGGGAGTGCCCTAGGACACTGGGTCACCCCAGTCCCGGACAGGTCTCTCAACAGGTAAACAATTACAGCAAGCATTTATACCTTTGTTACAGACAATAACAAGCAATAATCCGGACAATAATGAGCAACAACTGCATTTTGTTTATACATAGGCTATCTTGCTATCTTATTTTCCTCACTTCTGGGCGCCAGTCTACGTATTTGATTATCAGTGCAAGGTCGTGATAACTTCTCACACAGTTCTTTCCTACTCTCCTCACATTATCCTCGCTTCTACAAATCTCACGTCATTAGGGTTACAGCTGGCCTAACTCTTGCTAACAGACTGACATGCATTAAGATCCCCTACAAATCCTTGTCAATTCTTTCGCTTCTTCCACAACATTAATTCTGCACAAATTCTGCATTGTGCAGTGGCGCAGAATTCCCCCAGGAGTAGCTTGTGTACTGTTGGTTATGAAACTGGTGTGCCTTAACCTTATCAGCTAGATGAGGCATTGGCTCAGGGGAACTTGAAACTGAGCACAAGAATCAACATGATGGCATACTGTGGATTTACATAAAGGCATTGATCTGCCAACAGTGACTCCCAAGTGTCTTTCCAGTAAGAAGAACCCAGTAAGGTGTATGATCAGTGAAAATTCTTCCTTCCAGCATGCTTTATGCTGCCTTTGTCAATACTGATTTTCACCTACACTCATGTTGCCCAATCACCCAACACTGTTAGGTTCCTCTGAAGTTCCTAGCTGTCTGTTCTAGTCCCTATCGACTGAAATAATATTGCACTGTCTACTTACTTTGCCAGCTCACTGCTCCCCACTTTTCCAGATCATTAATAAATAATAAACTTTGCTTTGGGGACACCTACTTCCTACGCTGTTTAGTCTCCAGTTTTCCTTGTAAAAGAAAATTTTATGTGAGAAGTTTCTTACAGGAACAATGCATGGCTCAGCTTTAAAATAGTCCAGTATAAGGATGTTGCATTTGCATGAAGAGTGGGTGCTAGCATTTTTCCTAGACGCCCTGGTTAAACACCACAGTAATTTCCAGAGCTAATTATTTATGGTTCTAAAAACTGTTTTCTTAGACATTGCATAATCCTGCCATCTGCATGTTCAGAAGTATTGTCCCCTCCCTTTCTGTGGCTTTAGTTGGAAATCCTTGCAGGAGCTGAGTCATTCGGACAGTGACGAATGCATATCTTCAGTAGTTTCCCTGAAATCTCTCAAATTAAGCTGTGATACAAGTGATAAAGCCATGTTAATGGGTAGTTCCCGAGGGACCCTAAATACTTTTGTCTTGACAGTTTCTAAACAGATAAACATTTAGTACAGGATCTGCTGTTAAAAAAACAGCGTAATGACCTAGCACACAAGCAGATGGGAGGTTGATATCCCATCTGTGTTAGAGTATTGCAGAGGTCTTGGAACCATTCAGACTGGTGTTTATACCAGGAGAATCCATACTTAGAGCCAAATAAGGTGCAGATAATTGTACACTGAGACATACAGCAAGCCCCACAAACAGCTGAGTCCTGCAGGACTACAGTTCTTGGTATGCAGTGCTTCATTTTGATCTGATCATCTGTCAGAATCTGGGAAATCCCCAACCTTCAGTCTGAGCTGTCTTCAGCCATGTGCTAAATGTCTCTGAGAGGGCAGAGGAGGGAGTATCCCAGGGAGGCAGACAGCTTGCATCTCACACCCATCTGCTCCTGTTTTTACAAGGAAAGAAGGGTTAAAATGCACCATTCACTTACAGATCTGCTCCTACTTTTAAATGAGTACATTTTAGATCTTTATGGTGACTTCCCTTGCATTTACCAGTTTACAGTGGCTGATGGGTTAGGAAGAGAGGTGAGTTTTTTGTGCTATATAAAAAGATAGTTGAATTTACAGTGTGCGCAGTGTAATGTTCCCTGACTCTGTAACCACTAAGAATCAGAAGAACTCACATTTTGAGGACTGCATTTTCCAATAATATATCTTAATTGCATAGTTATGTGCAACAAACCAACACTTTGTAGAGAGGTGTCTGTAACTTTACAGCTGCGTTACACATACAGATGCATATGTTTATATAGGCACTTGGTCCTGGGAGGAAATGAGGGTTGAAGAGGGAGCAATAGCTCTGCTAAATTTGAAGACAGAATGCTAGTTCCTCTTCTGCTTAAATGGAGTCTGTCAAATGGCAACAAGGTCTCCTTTCAGAAGATATTCCCATGTTTGATGTATCCAAACCCTGCTTCTTTACAGTGTCCATTGGATGACCTCTGCCTCAGCCTTTTCATTTCTTCGCTCACACTTGGCGTGGAACATTCTCTGTGAAGTCATCAGTGTTGTCTCCAGCTCTTTTTCTGGGTCCCTGGAGTGTAACTGCATTGAATGTTATTTCATTGGGAGTCCATGTGGGAATTTCCCAGAATCTTTTATCATCCTTATTTTGGCCATTTGACAGCAGTCTTCCATCCAGTTTTCCCTGTAACTGTGCCACAGATATCTAGGTCCAAGTCACTCACTCATTAGAGTAACCTGTGATCTCTTTCTTTCCAGGAGGCTCCTTTTTGGTGTAAGTCTCTTCCATGCCTGTTTGCTTCTCTGTCCTGTAGGGAGAAGAGTGTCTATGACTTTATCACTGTTTCTCTTCTGCTCTTCTTTAATGCCACATTCTTTCATCTTCTAGCTGTTGATTGCAGTTTCAGTTTTCCGTGTCTTTCTGAATCTTTTGGGCTAATGTTCCTGATCAGTTGAAAATACCTTCTTGATAAAATTTTCATTCCTTTTTATCTTTCAGAGACTTTTACTTCTGATCAGGCCTCTCCATGTTTTCTTCCAGAGCAGGGAGCAACTTGAGTTGATATTCTTCATACACCTGATTTATAAGCAGGAGGATTGTGTATGCTCTATATCAGTCTATCTTGGGTGCTCCAATAGCCATTGTTTTAAAGAGTGTTTGCTTCTCACATGGGAATGTCTTCTCACGTATTGGAGCATGTGAGTGTCGAGATGCTCTGCTCTACCAAGGACTCATCTCTGTGCAGAGGCTTGTTAATTAGTTATTGAGGTTTTTGGATGATCTCTGTTAATTCCTTCCTCCCTTAATCATTGTGTTCCAATATGCACCTTACTCCCGCTCAGCTCCAGACTCCCTCTTCATGTTTTCTCTTGCTCTGTCACGCACTCTCCATCTCTCAGCTTCAGAATTCAGAGGTATAAAATGATTCAATAAAAGAACTTACTTTTCTCATGACAGTTTCTGAAAGAAGAGACTGTTTTGTGTTTGTTTTTCTCCATTTTTTGGAAAAGGAATGAAGAGTGATATTAGAAATTTTTGCCTTTCAGTTTAATTTCTTTCCCCAGTAAAATAATGGAACAAATATTAAGAGACAAAAATCATTAAATGCACAGATAATAATGGAGCCATGAGCCGTAAGCAGAATGATTTTATGAAGAACTAATCTGGACAAACGTGATTGCCTCTTGACTGAATTACAAAATAATGGGTGATGGACTGGTGGGCAAACCACCAGAGTTAGATATTAATAAAGCCTTTCACATGGTGCCTTGTGGAAACTTAATTGAAAAATTCGTTCAAATTAATTTAGATTGAAACAGTGTCATGTCATTGAAAGCTGTCTGGCAAATCATAAGCAAATAAATATCAAAGTATTGAGGCTGGGAGAGTGTTCAGTAGGGCATTGTTGTTAGTCCAGTCTCATTTAATATATATAGCCACTATTATCTAGAAATGGAAGTAAAAATGTTAATGAACTTTGGCAGGAGTTAGTGAATTAGGTAGTGCTATGAACACTAGTTAGGACAGAAGAATAATACAAAGGCCCTAAGAGAGGCTACCAACATTGGAAATGCAGCTATCATATCTCAAATACAGAGCTGCTAGATATTGGGCTAAGCACCAGCAGTGCAAATTGCTATTTCCCCTCTCTATGCTCAAGGTTTGAACACGTGTAGCTATATTGCAGCTGCAGCTGGACTCTGGAAAATAGCCTATGCAGCTGCAGCACGTCAAGGTGAGGGAAGGACCTGGAAGTGGCAATGGCTGAGACACACCCACACGTGACAATGGGCTGCAAATGAGAAATGAGTTAGTCATGGGATAAGGCAGCAAAAAATGTTTTCGAGCTACACAGGTGTCATATCATGGGCCAGAGTGATGGTCTCCCCACCCCGTATTAGAGGAACTCACACTGTGGTCCATGGGGCACTTGCCAGTGGCCTGTGGAGATCTGGCTGGTCACATGGTGCTGGCTCCTTCCCTTTCATGATTTCATAGCAATTAAAGCCAAAAGGGCCATTAGAGCATCTATTCCAACCTCCTGTATATCCAAGCCTTTACATTTCACCAAGATGGTTGGTTGGTAGTCCATCGCTGACGTTGATGACAATATTGTCGCAGTTCTCATCTATGGCTACGCATATGACTTGAAGTTTGAATCCTGATGCACAGAGTCAGCTGCACTGAGGGCATAGGAACTCTGTATTTATGATGCTTGATGATGCAGGTCTGTGGCGCCTTTCACATGCAGCCTGGAGATGAATTTGTCAGTCCTGCTCAAACCCGTTATATGCTGATCATGTCAGAGATCAGTGTGTCCTATTCTGAGCCATTTGCTGAAGTTCTTTAGGATTGATGACAGGTTACTGAAGACTGCTCTTCAGATTATCTTTGAAGCACCTATATGGACAACACTTCTTTCTTTTGCCCTGACTCAGCTCCCAATACAAGATCTATTATGGGAAACAGTGGTCTTCCATTCTGATGACATGTCCAGTCCACCTAAGTTGTGCTCTCATTAACATTTCCTCACCACTGGTTTTGTTTGCTCTTTCAGGGACCTAAATATTGGTCATTCTGTCCTGCCAGCGAATGCTCATTATTGAGCTTAATGTGATGTCTGTAAAGAGTCCACATCTCAGATCCACACAAGAGAGATGTTAGAAGCACTGCACTGTAGATCTTTGATTTGGTGGAGAGACTAATGTTGTGTTGGTTAAGAACTTTTGTTCAGAGTTGGCCCAGGGCCTGGCTGGCTTTACTAATTCTGGAGGAAATTTCCTTATCAGGGAAACCAGCCCTTGAGATAATGCTGCCCAAAAACTTGAACTGATCCACATTTTTCAGCTCTGTGCCTTGGATGAAGATGGCTGGTGCTGGGACATTGGAATGAGGTGCTGGTTGGAAGAAGACCTCTGTCTTCCTGAGACTGATGGTGAGGCCAAATAGCTGGGATGCTTCAGAAAAATCTATCAACAATGACCTGAAGGTCATCATGTCTATGAGCCATCAAGGTGCAGTCATCTGCAAAAAGTGCCTCAGCGAGAAGTCTCTCCAGCATCTTGGTCTTAGCATTGAATCTTCGAAGATCAAAGAGGAAGCCATCAAGTCGATAGCGGATGTATATCCCCTGATCCAAGTCCCTTGTGGCATGGCTGAAGACACAGGCAAAGAACAAGTTGAACAGCCCTGGAACAAGTATGCAGCCTTGCTTCACTCCATTCGAGATTCCGAACACATCAGAGAAGTCAACACTGGCAAGCACTTGCACTGTCATGTGGTCATGAAACAGATGGATGATTTGTATGAACATTCTAGCGCTGCCCAGTTTATGTAGAATAGCCCGTAGACTCTCTCTGTTCGCCATATCAAAAGCTTTGGTCAAATCGATGAAAACTGCACACAGGTCCATGCTCTGCTCTAAACATCTTTTCCTGGACCTGCCTTACAACAAAGATCATGTCCACAATGCTATGACCTGGTCTGAAAGCACACTGTGCTTCTGGCAGGTTCTCCTCAGATATATTTGTAATGAGTCTGTTCAATAGAATGTGAAGCTAGTATTTTCCCTGCTGTACAGAGGAGAGCAATGCCTCTGTAGATTCCGCAGTCAGCTTTCCTGCCTTTGTTTTCTAACAGTGATACAATAATAGCATCTTTGAAGTCTTGTGGCATTTCTTCTTCCTCCCAAATGCTACTTAAGATGTCGTGAAATACCTGGATGGCCTTGAGGACTGTTACTTTGTACAGTTCTGCTGGAATACCATCCTTTCCAGAGGCTTTGCCAGAGTTCAGTTGTTTGATTGCTTTCATAACTTCCTCAACTGATGGAAGGAGATCGAGATCCTCTTTGATGAGTTTCTCAGGTGAATGATCAAGGACATGCAAATCAACTGTGGATGGTCTATTAATAAAGTGTTCAGCCCATCTCTGTACCTTTCCCTCCCTGTCTTTGATGAGAGTTGTGCCATCTGCCAACTTCAAGGGGGCTGTGCCAGATTTAGATGATCCTTAGACTGCTTTGAGAGAGTCAAAGAACATCTTTGCATTGTTTGGATCTGCTTAATGCCGAACTTCGGCAACTTTCCTCTCCCACCACTCATCCTGCATTCTCCTCAGTTAAGACTGAGCCTTGCTGTCTAGGTACTTAAACCTACCTTTCTTTGATGGAAATTTATATAGTGAGATATGCCCATAGGATCCCAGCAGATGAACCATGTTCCATGCTGCAGAGGAAGGCAAAACACTCCCAAGGTCACAGCCAATCTGACTGGGAGAAAATTATTTCCTGTCCCCAAATCTGCTGGTCAGTATGATCCTGAATATGTGAACAAGACACACCAGCCAGGCATGTAAAAATGAAGATTCTTCTTCAAGTGTTGATCTCTATATGTATTCCACACATGAATATGCATGCACACTATATGCCAGAGTCTAGAGATTTCTAGCAAATAGTATCCACTGGTCTGCAAATGTGCAGTTTATTCTCTTCATGCTCTGAACCGAGGATATAAAGGGTGGTGCAGACCAACGTCTCTCCAGTTCCTTCTTACCAATGCAGAGTCTTGTGTGTCCATAGCTCCCTCAGCTTAAACCATAAAAATATATTGTAAACGGTTCTTAGTATTGATAGTTTGTAGTGTGTAGCATAGAGATAGCTGAGTTAGTTTTTCACTGCCTTGGGGAGTTTTTTCCCCACAAACAAGTACTATCCTCAGAATCCCAGGGTTGAAGAACTGCATACCCTGTCCCCACTCCTTTTCAGTGAGCGACAAACACCAGTGCTACCTTTACAGCCTTGGTGAGGCTCATTTCTTACTAGTTGCAGTGTCTGTCGCTCCTTCCCTCCTTGAACCCATGAGGGTTGAGAGCTTTGCTAAGAGAACATCTCATGGAGAAGGCCATGAGACCCCACTCAGAGCTGGGCCAGAGAGACCATCATGTACACCAAGCTAAGCCCTCTGAGCACAAGCTCAGGAGCTGAGTCTACAACTCTAAGCCTAACAAATCCCTTCTTAGGGCTTCTTATGAGGGTAAGGGGCACACTCACAAGCACAAGGACAGATCCTCTTCAAAATCTGTTCCCAGAAGAAAGGATCCCTCCCTGACTCTGTCCATGTCAGGTGAGTCCTTGCGCTAAGAACTTAGACATACTTAAACCTCCTTATAGAATCATAGAAGATTAGGGTTGGAAGAGACCTCAGGAGGTCACTAGTCCAATCCCCTGCTCAAAGCAGGACCAACTCCAACTAAATCATCCCAGCCAGGGCTTTGTCAAGTCAGGCCTTAAAAACCTCTAAGGATAAAGATTCCACCACTTCCCTAGGTAACCGATTCCAGTGCTTCACCACCCTCCTAGTGAAATAGTGTTTCCTAATATCCAACCTAACCCTCCCCCACTGCAACTTGAGACCATTGCTTCTTCTGTCATCTACCACCATTGAGAACAGCCTAGCTACATCCTCTTTTGAACCTCCCTTCAGGGAGTTGAAGGCTGCTATCAAATCCCCCTCACTCTTCTCTTCTGCAGACTAAATAAGCCCAGTTCCCTCAGCCTTTCCTCATAAGTCATGTGCCCCAGCCCCCTAATAATTTTCATTGCTCTCCGCTGGACTCTCTCCAATTTGTCCACATCTTTTCTATAGTGGGGAGCCCAAAACTGGATGCAGTACTCCAGATTTGGCCTCACCATTGCTGAATAAAGGGAAATAATCACTTCTCTCGATCTGCTGGCAACACTCCTACTAATGCAGCCCAATATGTCGTTAGCTTTCTTGGCAAGAAGGGCACACTGTTGACTCATATCCAGCTTCTCATCCACCATAATCCCCAGGTCCTTTTCTGCAGAACTACTGCTTAGCCAGTCGGTCCCTAGCCTGTAGCAGTGCATGGGTTTCTTCCATTCTAAGTGCAGGACTCCGCACTTGTCCTTGTTGAACCTCATCAGAATTTTTTGGGCCCAAACCTCCAATTTGTCTAGATCACTCTGGGCCCTATCCCTACCCTCCAGCATATCTACCCCTCCCCCCAGCTTCATGTCATGCGCAAACTTGCTGAGGTTGCAGTCCATCCCATCATCCAGATCATTTATGAAGATGTTGAACAAAACCAGCCCCAGGACCGATCCCTGGGGCACTTCGCTTGATACCAGCTGCCAGCTAGACATCAAGTCATTGATCCTACCCGGTGAGCCCAACAATCTTGCCAGCTTTCTAGCCACCTTATAGTCCATTCATCCAGTCCATACTTTTTTTAACTTGCTGGCAAGAATACTGTGGGAGACTTTGCTAAAGTCAATGTATATCACATCTTTCTCCATATCCACAGAGCCGGTTATCTCATCATAGAAGGCAATCAGGTTGGTCAGGCATGACTTGCCTTTGGTGAATCCATGTTGGCTGTTCCTGATCACCTTCCTCTCCTCCACGTGCTTCAAAATGGATTCCTTGAGGCTCTGCTCCATGATTTTTCCAGGACTGAGGTGATGCTGTAGTTCCCCAGATTCTTCTTCTTCCCTTTTTTAAAGATGGGCACTATATTTGCCTTTTTCCAATCGTCCAGGACTTTCCCCGATTGCCATGATTTTTCAAAGATAATGGCCAGTGGCTCTGCAATCACATCACCAACTCCCTCAGCACCCTCAGGTGCATTGCATCCAGTCCCATGGACTTGTGCATGTCTAGCTTTTCTAAATAATCCTTAACCTGTTCTTTCACCACTGAGGGCCGCTCACCTCCTCCCCATACTATGCTGCCCAGTACAGCAGTCTGGTAGCTGACCCTGTCTGTGAAGACCCAGGCAAAAAAGCATTGAGTCCTTCAGCTTTTTCCACATCATCTGTCACTAGGTTGCCTCCTCCATTCAGTAAGGGTCCCACACTTTCCCTGACCTTCTTCTTGTTGCTAACTTACCCGTAGAAACCCTTCTTGTTGCCCTTCCCATCCCTTGCTAGCTGCAACTCCAATTGTCCTTTGGCCTTCCTGATTACACCCCTGCATGGCTGAGCAATATTTTTATACTCCTCCCTAGTCATCTGTCCAAGTTTCCACTTCTTGTAAGCTTTCTTTTTGTGTTTAAGCTCACCGAAGATTTCTCTGTTAAACCAACTTGGTCACCTGCAATATTTGCTATTCTTCCTGCACATTGGGATGGTTTGTTCCTGCGTCCTGAATAAGGCTTCATTAAAATATTCTTCAACATGAGTGTATACGGCGAAGAAGAAGGATCCATGAGTACCGACCTTGGTTCTGACTCATAAACCTAAGGATTGGTCCTCACTGGCACAGTCTACACAGTCTATGAGCGCCAGGGTACGAGCTCCAGTCTACAAGCTCTAGGCTAATCTCCACGTAGTCTGTGAGCTCCATGCTAGACTGCACTGGTACCAACATGTTCCTGGGAGGATCTGATGTCCATTGTAACCCGGGAAGTGTCAGATCTTCCAGTCCCATCCACCAGTACACCACACACTCCAGAACAGTCCAAGACGGACAATTCCCTGGAGGAGATCTTCACCTCCCCTATACTCAAACTCATCTCCAGTCCAGCCCTATTAAGGGACACTGAAACACTAGAAGAAGAATCTACTGGAAGAATACAGGGTTGTTCCCTTATTCCCTCCATGAGTCACTGGCAGCTCTGTTAGTTAGGGAACCTTCTCTCAGATGAGTAGGAGGTCCCAGATAAACCATCACCTCCATATAGAGAGGCTAGTCTAGACAGAAGCTCTGGGTTCCATTCTTCATCCACCAATGGTACCTAGTGCCCTGGGATCCGACCCTGCATACTGGCATTATTGGGTCCCCTGGGATTCTTCCACCAGACCCTCCAGATCCCTGTATTAACCCTATTTACTCTCTCCTGGCCGGCACCAACCAGCTCTGTCAGAGCACGTAGAAGAAGAACCTGTGCTGGATACAGCAGTCCTGATGGCTGTCTCATTCTTCTCTCCTGATGAGGCGGTTACTCCATCTTCACTATCTCTGCCTGATGATCACAGGCAATGTCAAGAGCTCCTCCACAGAGTAGCATCTGAGCTTAAGATCCAGTGTGAGGAGATCTAAGAGAGACAGCATCTGACGAAGTGGGTATTCACCCATGAAAGCTCACGCTCCAAAACGTCTGTTAGTCTATAAGGTGCCACAGAATTCTTTGCTGCTTTTAGCATAGGCTTCTGGGCATCTTGCAACCATAGGGTCCCAGTCAGGTGGCCCTTCCAGTTAACAAGGCCATTATAGATCCAGCCAGGGAGTTTGGCATACTCCTGCTTTCTGCGCCTCCATCCCAACAAGGGCTGATAAATGTTACTTTGTTCCAGCCAAGGGAGTAGAGTTGCTGTTTTCACACCAACCACTCAACTCCCCACAGGTAAAGACAGCTCCTGAGAGATTCAGGCTGCAAGATCCCTTCAGACAAGGGAACCAAATGCCTTGACCTCGTAGGGAGAAATGTTTTTTCTTCATCAAGTCTTCAGTTTAGAATTGCTAACTACAAGGCCCTGTTAGCAAACTATGATTTCATCAGCTATGCCAAATGTTTAAACTTCAAGGACAAAACTTGCTCAGCAGGACTGGGCTTGGTTCATGGATGATGGCAAATTAGTAGCAAAAACTCTCTTCAGGCTGCAGTCTCACAAGGAGGCCTTCCTCAGCAAGGAGACTCTTCTTCAGTGAGGAACTGTAGCACATATGCCACCTCAACATTAAGGAAAAGGGCTTTGCTCCCCATATTTCTTTGTTCCCAAGAAAAATGGAGAATGGAGACTAATTCTTGACATACGCCAAATGAACATCTTTATTTAAAAATCGAAATTCTGCATGGTCACTCTAGTATCAATAATCCCCTCTGGAGAAGGGCACATGGTTTGTAGCTCTCAATATTTGTGTCCCAGATGAAAAAGAAATTTCCTCTCTACTGCTCCAGAGCAGCCCTTCTGCTATCTTGGAAAGGCCACCTGAGGGTGTTGAATTTTCTCCAATCCCACTGATACAAGTTCTACAAAAGATTTGCCACAACAAATTCTCATTCTTATCGTGCCCAACTCGCCCAGACAATTTTGATTTTCAGATCTGCTGCAGATGTCATCCTGAAGCAGTGAGAGATAAAAAAGCACCTTTTAAAATGTGGAAGTCAAATCCTAGTAAGGTAAATAGAAAGGAGCATAAACACTGTCAAATTAAGTGTAAAAATGTAATAAGAAAAGTCAAAAAAGAGTTTGAAGAACAGCTAATCAAAAACTCAAAAGGTAATAACAAAATGTTTTTTAAGTACATCAGAAGCAGGAAGCCTGCTAAACAATCAGTGGGGCCCCTGGACGATCGAGTACAAAAGGAGCACTTAAAGATGATAAAGCCATTGCAGAGAAACTAAATGAATTCTTTGCTTCAGTCTTGACGGTTGAGGATGTTAGGGAGATTCCCAAACCTGAGCCGTACTTGTAGGTGACAAATCTGAGGAATTGTCACAGATTGAAGTGTCATTAGAGGAGGTTTAGGAATTAATTGGTAAACGTAACCGTAACAAGTCACTGAGACCAAATGGCATTCACCCAGGAGTTCTGAAAGAACTCAAATGTGAAATTGCGGAACTATTAACTATGGTTTATGAACTGTCCTTTAAATCAGCTTCTGTACTCTGTGACTGAAAGTTAGCTAATGTAACGCCAATATTAAAAAGGGTTCTAGAGATGACCTGGCAATTACAGACCCGTTAAGTCTAACATCAGTAGCGGGCAAATTAGTTGAAACATACTTAGAATAAAATTGTCAGACACATAGAAGAAAATAAATTGTTGAGCAAAAGTCAACATGGTTTCTGTAAAGGGAAATCATATCTTACTAATCTACTAGAGTTTTTAAAGGGATCAACAAACATGTGGACAAGGCGGATCCAGTGGACACAGTGTACTTAGATTTCCAGAAAGCCTTTGACAAGGTCCCTCACCAAAGGCTCTTACGTAAATTAAGTTGTCATGGGATAAGAGGAAGATTCTTTCATGGATGGAGAACTGGTTAAAAAACAGGGAATAAAGGGTAGAAATAAATAGGAAAATTTGAGGGGTAACTAGTGGTGTTCCCCAAGGGTCAGTCCTAGAACCAATCCTGTCAACTTATCCATAAATGATCTGGAGAAAGGGGTAAACAGTGAGGTGGCAAAGTTTGCAGACACTACTAAACTGCTCAAGATAGTTAAGACCAAAGCAGACTGTGAAGAACTTCAAAAAGATCTCACAAACTAAGTGATTGGGCAACAGCATGGCAAATGAAATTTAATGTGGATAAATGTAAAGTAATGCAAATTGGAAAAAATAACCCCAACTATACATACAATATGATGGGGCTAATTTAGCTACAGCTAATAAAGAAAAGATCTTGGAATCATTGTGGATAGACGGCCACGCAGTGTGCAGTGGCAGTCAAAAAAGTAAACAGGATGTTAGGAATCATTAAAAAAGGATAGAGAATAAGACGAATATGTTATTGCCCTGTGCAGCAGTGTGAGGCTCACCCGCGTGGCGCCTCCTGCTGGTTGTCCTGGGAATTAGCTCTTCCAGCTGAGAGCCTCCTGGACCCCAGTGCCCTTTTATGCTTGGCTTCTGCCCCCAGAGTAACCCACAATCTGGGTCTCCCACACAGAGGAACCCCAACCCTCTATCCCCACCTTGCATCAGTGGCTACTGGCAGTATCAATTTAGCCCCAGTTCACTGGGGCAGATGGCAGTCTGTAAACCACTCATCATCAGCAAGAAGGGTTGGACCAGCTGCCCTGCCTATTCCTGGCTGCCCCTCTACAGCCCTAGTACCCTTTTGTGGGCCTTAACTCGGCCTGCAGCCTGGTGCTTTGCTAGGCTGGAGCTTCCCAGCTCCCTCTGCCCTTCCTAGCACTGCTCCACCCTAGGTACCCGCCTCAGCTTTCCAGGCAGCCAGGTCCTTCTCTCTCAATTAAGCTAGAGAGTGTCTGTTTCTGACTCACAGGCCTCTTATAAGGGCCAGCTGGGCCCTGATTAAGCTGACCACAGCTGTGGCTGCTTTCCCAATCAGCCTAGCTTTCCCCGCTGCAGCCCTCTCCAGGCTGCTTTATCTCCTTCAGGCAGGAGCAGGGTGACCACCCCGCTACACCCTGATTTAAATCCATGGTACGCTCACATCTTGAATACTGCGTACAGATGTGGTCTTCTCATCTCAAAAAAGATATACTGGCATTAGAAAAGGTCAGTGAAAGGCAACTAAAATGATTAGGGGTTTGGAACGGATCCCATATGAGGAGAGATTAAAGAGGCTAGGACTTTCAGCGTGGAAGAGAGGAGACTACGAGGGGATATGATAGAGGTATATAAAGTCATGAGTGGTGTGAAGAAAGTGAATAAGGAAAGTTATTTACTTGTTCCCATAATATAAGAGGTAGGGGCCACCAAATGAAATAATGAGCAGTAGGTTTAAAACAATAAAAAGAAATTCTTCACACAGCACACAGTCAACTGTGAACTCCTTGCCTGAGGAGGTTGTGAAGGCTGGGACTATAACAGGGTTTAAAAGAGGACTAGATACTTTCATGGAGGTTAAGTCCCTTAATGGCTATTAGCCAGGATGGGTAAGGAATGGCATTCCTAGTCTATGTTTGTCAGGGGGTGGAACTGCATGGCAGGAGAGAGATCACTTGATCATTACCTGTTAGGTTCACTCCCTCTGGGGCACCTGGCATTGGCCACTGTTGTTAGACAGGATACTGAGCTGGATGGACCTTTGGTCTGACAGAGTATGGCCATTCTTATCATAGAATATAAGGGTTGGAAGGGATCTTAGGAGGTCATCTGGTCCAGCCCCCTGCTCGAAGCAGGACCAAACCCCAGACAGATTTTTGCCCCAGATCCCTAAATGGCCCCCTCAAGGATTGAACTCACAACCCTGGATTTAGCAGGCCAATGCTCAAACCACTGAGCTATCCCTTCCCCGTATGGTCTTATGTCTTCCCATCAGCATCTGACCATTTCTGGATCTATTGACTCAGGAGAATGGCATGACCAGACACCCCAGCATAGGCCCTCTTAATTTCACAGCCTGGTAATCGGATGATGTGTCAGATCTAGAGCATTTGTATTTGGTGGATATTCAGTCTATTCTTAATCAAACAGAAAGATTTCCACCAGAAAATTCTGTCTGACTAAATGGAAACATTTCTCCATCTGAATACAACAGAACCAGTTATCTCCACAACCTGCAGGAGTTCCTGGTGTTTTAGACTACCTCTACTCACTCCCAAGACATTGGATCTTTCCATTAGCTTGCTACAGGTCCATTTTGAACTAATCAATGCCTTTCATCACACAGTTGAGGGTTATACTGTTTTTACTCTTCCAACAAGAACCAAATTCCTAGAGGGGCTCATTATAATTTCCCCGTCGGTGGAGAAACCAACACCACAAGGGATCTTAATCTTGTTCTTTTAGTACTTACCAGACATCCCTTTGAACGGCTAGGCACCTGCTCCATGTCCTACCTCTCCATGAAGGTTGCCTTCCTAGTCACCATCACATCAACCAGAAGGATAAGCGATCTGGGGACTCTCATGGCAGATTTGCCTTATACCACGTTTCATAAGGAGGTTTCCCTTCGTCTCCAACTGAAATTCATTCCTAAGGTAATTTCTGAGTTTTACATGGATCAACCTATTCATTTACCAGTATTCTTTCCAAAAACTCATGTTTTTGATGACAAGAGAAAATGTCACATTCTCAATATCTGATGGACTTTGAAATTCTATCTGCAGAGAACTAAACCAATTAGGAAGATGCCTAGACTATGTCACTTTAGCAGAGCAATCCAAAGAACAAGCATTATCTCTTCAGAGACTCTCTAAGTGATCTCTAGCTGCATCATTCTTTGTTACCAACTAGTGCATATTCCTCCCCACAATGACAAGAGCCCACTTCACTGGAGCACAAGTAACTTCTGCAGCATGACTTTGCTGGACATATGTAGGGCAGCTACATGAAGCTCTGCTCATACTTTGATGAAACTTTACACTGTATTCCAGATCTCTTTTGTAGCTGCAACTATGGGGACAGGAGTATTACAGATATCTGTACTATCTGCATCCTCGCACCCCCTTCTGTTTCACTATTGCTTACCAATCGCCCACATGTAGAATACATATAGGGACCACGCATCTTGAAGAACTTCCATTTCTTCTTCAAGAGCTGGTCCCTATCTGTATTCTACTACCCACTCTCTTCTGCTGTGGACCATGATTGCATTTGCAGTAAGAGAAGGAACTGGAGAAGTGGCAGTTTGCACTACCCCATATCATATACCCTCGGGTTGGAGCACAAGGAGAACAACTTTGCATGTGCAGACCAATGGATGCTACTTACTATAAATCTCCCTTCTCAGGCACATGTGTGCGTATGTACCCACATATGAATACACAGGGGCTACACATCTTGAAGTATTTCCAGTTACAGGTAAGTAACCTCCATTTTTCTTTGCCACCTTACAGCACTGGTTCAGCCTGTCTGGCATCCTGTCTCCGTTTGTGGCCAATGCCTGATGCTTCTGAGAAAGGCATGGTGAGAGCAATGTAGGCAATGCTGTTCTCTCCACAGTCTATGAAGGAAGGGGATGAGTAGGAGGACTCATCGATATACAGATTCCAAGGCCAGAAGGCACCACCATGACTACACAGGCCATAGTATTTCTTCTAGAAGCTGGATTAAAGCATATCCTTTTTAATTTCAAGGTTGAATTTGTTGAAATTCCAGCAAATTGATATTGTTATGCCTTGGTCGTCAAGACTGAAAAGCCCCCTGTTCTCAGATCTTTTTTCCATATGTCAGTACCTATACACAGTGATCAAGTCACCTTTCAGTTTTCTCTTTGATATGCTGAATAAGTAGAGCTTTTTCTTAAGCCTCACATTGTAAGGCTTATGTGTTTTCCAGCTCCTCGATCTTTTTTGTGGCCATCCTTTGAATTCTCTGCAGTATTTCCGCAACCTTTTTGAAGTGCAAACAGCAGAACTAAGCACAATATTCTTGCAGTGGACTTTCCAATGCTGTGTACACAGTGAAGATTACTTCCCTATTTCTACTTAGAGCTAATGTTGAGGCAATTATCTGATTTCTGAGGTACTGCTTTCCAAGACTGAATCAACCATCCTGTAGGTATAATCTGAATTCTTTGTGCTTGCTTTTGGCGGTATTAAAACTTTTTTTTTTTTTTGCATTGTAACCATTTAACCAAGTGTTTTACATCACTCTGTAATAACATCCCATTCTGCTGCCCCACCAATCTTCATGTCATCTGCTGACTTTACCTGCAAAGGTTTCATATCATCAGATCGCTGATAAAAATACTAATATTGGACAAAGAACTGATCTCTGGGGGGGCCACATTCAAAACAGCCCCCATTCATTGATATCTTCCCTTTAACTACATTCATAGAATCTCAGGGTTGGAAGGGACCTCAGGAGGTCATCTAGTCCAACCCCCTGCTCAAAGCAGGACCAATCCCCAACTAAATCCTCAAATGGCCCCCTCAAGGATTGAACTCACAACCCTGGGTTTTTCTGAGATCTGTCAATGAGACAGCTGTTAATCCATTTTATGTCTGCCCTGTTAGATACATACAATGCAAGTTTTTAATCAAAATGTCATGTGGTACTAAGTCAAATGCCTTGGCAAAATCCAAATATACTATATCAACAAAAGTATCAGAGGGGTAGCCGTGTTAGTCTGGATCTGTTCACCCACAAAAGCTCACGCTCCAAAATGTCTATTAGTCTATAAGGTGCCACAGGATTCTCTGCTGCTTTTATATCAACACAGTTACCTTTTTCATCCAGACCTATAATCTTTATTGTATTTAACCTTCTTATTTCATTGATTCCTTTGGCTTCCCATATCAACTGCCTACACTTTTAACTTGTAACTTATATTCATTGCCATTTACTTCCCCTTCTTTCTGTCCTTTACGTATGAGTTTTGTTATATTTTATCGCTGCTTCCACACTTCACTTTAACCAGGATAGCTCATTGCCCAGCATAACTTTTTTTTTTTTATGTCTGTGTAATCATTACTTTTGGGGCATCCAGTAGGAGCACCTATCACAATGGGATCCTGGTCCATGATGAAGGCTCCTAGGAACTACGATAATACAAATAATAAGTCATAATAATAATGTCCTTGAAAAATAGCATGGTTTATATTTCTTGCTGCTAAATTACATTAAAATACAGGTTAAAAAGCACTCCCTG
Organism: Chelonoidis abingdonii; assembly: GCF_003597395.2. Classification (NCBI taxonomy): domain Eukaryota; kingdom Metazoa; phylum Chordata; order Testudines; family Testudinidae; genus Chelonoidis; species Chelonoidis abingdonii. The sequence continues at coordinate 7,049,864 of NC_133781.1, forward strand.
GTTGTCTAGCATTATTCTTCCCTGTTAATTTTAAATAAAAAATTTAAAAAATAAATAATAAATTATTGCTTTAGTTGTCAGAGGAATGTCATGCAATAGTGCATGTGGTAATAGTGCATGTGATAATCTCTTTACGAAAACGTGGTCCACACTTTGAAAACATGCACATCCAAGTCTGTGCAGTTGACGTATGACTCTCCTGGGAATATTGAGTTCAGTGCAGGGCAACTTGTTACCAGAAAGACACTGACAAAAGGATGGGAATTTAGAGGAGAACAGCAAAAACAATGAGGGAGTTAGAAAGGCTGACTTGTTAGAAAGATAAAAAGAGCTTAATGTTGGTCCTTGACTGTTAAGAGGATGAAGAGGAATCTGGCTGCTGGGATGGGTTAATTCCTCTTGGCAAAGGCAGGATTGATCATGTCCCAGGATATTCTCTCCCTGCCTTTTTCTGTTCTCCATATGTTCACTGTTCCTGTTCACGTGGAACAGAATTTGGTAAAGAACCCAAACTAAACACAGATCTGAGCTCGCATTTCCAAATGAGTCACCTTCTCTGTAGGCCTCAGCAACAAGCTCAAAATGTCATCTCTTGCACCTCATTTTTTCAGTGCTTGGAATATAACATCTGTGAGCATTGGGATTGATATAGGTAGTTATGGTAGTTTTTCACATTTACTTGGAAGTGCATTTTCTCTCTTCAGAGTGTGTTAGTGCATCAGGCATGATTTCTGATTTCCAAAGGGAATTTTAAAAATAATAATGAAAACACTTTCAAACTAACCTTCCACCTTGATTCTCTGCCTGAACAATCTGATTGATTGGCAGTGGGGATCGACGCGTGACAGGCGTGGCATTTCACACAGTCTTCAACCAGCAAACCTATGAGAGCTTAATCCTCTAAGCACCATGAAGCCGATGGAAAGTTTCCCAGTGACTGCATGGTCTTTGGAACAGGCCCTTGGTGCCAAGCTATGCCTCTAACTACAAGGAGAGCTTTGTAGGCCCCCTTCCACCACTGTGTACTGAGCTATACACATCTCATTGGCTAACAGATTGGTTTTATCCCCTTTCTCTGATGCTTCAGTTCTGTAACTGATAAATAAGCATTTGATTGCAATTTTGAACTCGGTTTTGGCATGGGAGTGGCTTATAGCTTTACCCTTGTAATAAAATCTGTGAGAGAGCCTACTTCTCTGGCATTTTACTAGCTCAGTAAAAGAAAACGCAGTCAGAGTTTTCTCACCAGGGTGACCTGCAAAGGGGGAAGATGGGTTTGTGCCTGTTTCTCTTCTCTGTGGTGTAATTCTACTGGAGTTTTACACATTTGGGTCCTGGCTACCCTGTTTTGGGATGTCAGCAGGACTAATAGCATCATGATCTCCCAGGCACCTGAAAGTGAGTTCTGAACAACTGATAGCAGAGAGATTTGTACTCAGACAATGTAAAACCTTTTTTTTGTTTTGGCTTTTTGTTAACAGCCATTTAACAGCCCAACAGACAGCTAGGAGGAAACAGTTGTGCACAATGCGCGTTGCCTCCCCAACAGAGGGATGAGCAGGTGCTCATTTCAGTTCTCTCACTCTCCAAGGAGTCCTTCTGCAAACACAAAAAAGGCCAGACTTGATAGCAGGGAGAATTTCTGAGGTTACAAAACCTCAAAAAGTAAAACAATAAAACCACATAAAGGACACCTTTCTGCAAGCAAAGGGAGACTGAGCCTCATTGTATCTCCTTTGCAGGTCACCTTGGAGTCTAGTCTTCAGTACAGTGGTCAGGACTATGTTCCCTGAACTGTTCCTTCTGTGGGGCTGGATGTCTGCCTTAGAGAATTCTGCTGGGGGCACGTGGGGCTTTGTCCCTGGGTACCGAGATATCTTTTATGTTTGCAGAAGTGCACTCATTCCTTCCTGTGCTGCATACTGCTTGACTGTGGCTCCTCTTCTGTTTCAGCCTGAAAGGATAGACCCCAGTGCATCCAGGCAAGGCTATGATGTCCGCTCAGACGTTTGGAGCTTGGGAATTACGTTGGTATGTGAGTGCTTTAAACTATTCTGTGGGACACATCTTTCCTATTGGACAGCATTATGGACTCACTTTAGACAATATTAGTGTCGGCCAACTTTCTAAAGTAGGTGTGGCCAACCTGTGGCTCTGGAGCCACATACGGCTCTTCAGGAATTAATAGGCGGCTCCCTGTGTGAGCAGGGTCTATGGGGGGCCATGCCCCTTTGCACTCCAAGATGGAGATAGACACCTCTCAGAAGTTAAATAATTGGTTAATTCTCTGTACTGATGATGGCTTTCCTGAATCCTTAAAGTCTACACTTAGCTATGGAACAGGAATAACACCTTGCAGCATAAAGATAAGAGAGCATGAGGAAGGGCTTGGATCTTGAATGCTGTTTTCCCTTTGTGGCGTGCTAGAGGGTCGTGACATCAGGTCTGCCTGAATAACCCACATAGCAGCCCAGGTTTTGGGTGGACCTTTATTACTCAGAAAATTTCAACCAGTTCTTGATCCCACCTACTGGCCCCTCTCTGATTAACCACATTACTGCAGGATCTGCATCAATGACCTTGGACAGCACTATTTCATTCCACAGGAGGGTGGAGCTGCTGACATAGGGAGTAAATAGTAAGAAGCAACCAGAACTTGCTGACCCTATCTGTAGACTGAGCTACTACTAACATGCTCTCTTCCCCTCCTCAGGTTGGGTAAAATGTCAGTGCAGCCAACTGTCTCTAGGACACTAAGAAGCTGGGGCTCATGTAAGGGAGGCTGTCTCACTCTCCCCCACCCTGTGTGTTCCTTGGGCATCTGGGGATGACATTTGCCTACCCTGTTTGAAGGAGCTCTTTGTATTATTCATACTAACCCAGCCTGCGCTGTTGCTGTCTCTGCAGTATGAGCTGGCCACAGGGCGATTCCCCTATCCCAAATGGAACAGTGTATTTGATCAGCTAACACAAGTAGTAAAAGGCGACCCGCCACAACTGAGTAACTCAGAGGAGAGGGAATTCTCCCCAAGTTTCATCAACTTTGTCAACTTGTGGTAAGTGTTTCCTGCTTTAAAGGTTTGGAACATGTGAATGTTTTGCAGCTGGCTGAAATCAAACTCCCAGCATTATTTTCAAATTGATTTAACTTATATGGAGTATTTTAGGTCTGCAAAATTAGAGTGACTCCAGGAACTGTACAGTAAAACCAATGTGTAATATTGAATTAAGAACGAAAGATGAGCCAGCCTGATTATCCTTCCCCATGCCAAAGGAGCTGGCAGGTTAACACATGCAGCCCACGCTCTCCCAGCTTCATAAATCTCACTGCACCCGACATCCCCTCTTGTTTGGGTTGGACCCTCCACATGGTTACAACTGGCTACCTGCAGCGGAACACACAGCAGAGATAGGCAAGGGCTAGAGAAGCACAGCCCTGTGAGCAGGGGAGTGATTGCAGCCCCCCACAGCCTGTGTGTCATGCACTAGCTGTCTCTGTGTCCTTAACACAGGCATTTGTTCTGCTCTGACTATTGCTGGTCATCTGCTCTAGAGGATCCAGGTGAGGCTCCCAAGCTCCCCCTGTAAGACCTGTTCTGTAAGCTGACATGGCAGACTGGAGCTCTGCTAGGGCTCCAGGTTCATAGCAAACCTCAGGCAACCCACACGAAAATCCACTCTGACCTCGGCTATGCTGCATAAGGAGACACTGTATTGCTGCATTTACCACCTTAGGGCAAAGAAGAAATGTGCAGGGGAGTGTCCACAGCAGCCTTTAAACAATCCATTAACTCAGGCCCAGAAGAGTAGTGTAGACAGTGCCCCGTGGGGGTCTTCCCACTCCTCGCCCCCAGAGCTCTGTCTTCAGCCCCCTGGGTCTTGTTGAGTTTCCCTCCCAGATTCACTCCCATGCTCTGTTGTGGGAATTGCTTTGCTTTGTTGAGGATTTTGCTGCCACCTGCTGGTCCCTTGCGTGACTGTGCCAGTTTCAGGTGTTGGCGACTGGAGGATCCGTGTGGGGTGGGATGTCTGTTCTCTCAGATCCACTCTGCCAGTGAGGTGACCCTGGTGCTCCCAGCATGGTCCTAGTGGACTCTGCGTATGTACAGTCTGCGGGTTGGTTGCAGCCCCTCCCAGCCAGCCATGGAGCAGGGTCTCCCAGGCCAGGGGTTGTGGATTTGGCAGCTCTTTTTTAACACACATCTCTGCAGGCCCCACATGCCCTCGCTGTGGCAGGGTGAGTGTTTAGTGCTGTTGCTCTGTAGTGTCTCTTTGCAGGGCTTAGTGGCATCTTTCCAGCCCTTTGGGCATGTGTGGGTTAAGAATGGTGCCCGAGGTGGCCTGCCCAATATGCCTCCTGAAGAAATGGCTCTTGTGCCCAGCTGCCCTTTGTGGCACATAGAAACAGATGCCTTGCCTTTATTTCAGCTGAGCATGCTCTGTTGGGGCTCTGGACATGGTGCAGGGGCTCTGCGCATTGCGTTCTCACATCACACACATGGGCAAATTCTGCCCTGGCATCCCCGGCCCTGGAAGCTCCCCTGGCAGTGGAACTGGCAGACACCTCTTGTGCAGCTTGGAGCCCAGCTGTGCAGTGTCTCCCTGGGTGCCAGCAGGCAGGGGCAAATGGGGATGGGGGAAGCAAGCCATGGTGGCTTTAGAGGATCTGCTCCTGTGCCCCTTGGCTCCCTCTCCCCTCCTGCCAGCCTAGGAGACAGCATTAGGAGAAGCTTGAATAGGAGGCAAGGTGTCCCTCCCCACAAACCCCGCAGCTTCCAATTGCTGCAGCTTCTCTCTTTCAGGAATAGGAGGTTGGGGGGGCAGGCAGGAGGCTGTGGCGGAAGGTGTACGGGGTGAATCAATCAGTAGGGTTGGGTGCAGCTGGGGATCTCCAGGGTACGTCCTCCTGCCTTGTGTTGGAGGGAGGATGCTGTGGGCCAGACATAGTGTGTCTGACTGGGGTGCCAGGATGGTGGAGGAGGGGGACAGAAGATGCAAGTTCATGGAGGATAGATTCAACAGTGGCTATTAGCTAAGATGGTCAGGGACACAACCCCATGCTCTGGGTGTCCCTAAATTTTGGACTGCCAAAAGCTGGGACTGGATGACACGGGATGGATCACAATTGCCCTGTTCTGTTCATTCCTTCTGAAGCATCTGGCACTGTCTGCTGTCAGAAGACAGGATCCTGGAGGGACCATTGGCCTGAGCCAGTATGGCTGTTCTTATGTCCCTGAGCCTTTGGGCAGGGCTGTCTCCTCTGATGTGATGTGTGCAGCTGATGGAGCTGGGCACAAATAATCAGTGGTACTAACACACTGCTGCTCCCTTTGGGAGGGAGCACATCAGAGCTACAGGAGCCCACAGCATCACAGCCTGTGCAGCTCCCCATGCCATCGTCTGTGCCCAGCCTGGGTACACAGGCAGGAAGAGTGCATATGGCCCAGAATGTATCAACCCTCCCCCAGCCCAGGACATGTGCCTCCTTTCCTTCAGGCCTTCGTCCTTCCTCCCTTCACTTGTGTGTTTTTTTTTATTTTTAAACCAAGGAAATTTAATTGTAAAATAAAATAGTGACTACAGACCAGAGCCTCTGAACAGTGCACCCGGCCGGGGACAGAGTCCCGTGGTGCTGAGTAGGCTGTAGCATGCACCAGGGGCAAAATGCTCTGTGCAAAGCTGAGAACCCACAGCTGGTTGGTCTTTCTGATCTGGCCTGGTTAGTCACTGGCTATGTTCTTCTTGTGCTTTGACTACATCCTCGCACAGTGACTTTACAGCTTGTCCACAAGCACACCCAGCCTGCCCAGGGACACCAGATGCTGCGTCCTGCCATTGTGTCCCACCCCTGCCCCCAGGGGGGAGATGATCACTCTAGGCAGTCCGTCCTTCAGTACGCTGGGGTCTGGGAGGTGGACACAGGTGATCTAGGAACTGTCTCGAGTTCACTGGTCAGCCTCCAGATGGCTCTTGGGCCCAGTTAAGAAGTCTTTACACCATTGACAGCCTCTGGAGCTGCCCTGAGCCCTAGTCTAGGGGGACAGGGGATAGTTGGCACCCCTGGCCCAGTTAAAAAGTCTTTGCACCATCAACAGCCTCTGGAGCTGCCCCGAGCCCTAGTCTAGGGGGACGGGGAATAGTTGCTATAAAGTGTAACAAGGCTGTGTCCCTAGCAAGTGCAGAGGTCATTGTCCTACTAGCTGCTGAGGCTCTGGCTCTGTGCATATACTGACCCTCCCAGCCTGCAGGATCCATGGAACTGCCTTGTGTGGGCAACTGGAGCAGCTCACTGACCTCATATTTGTGTGTCTGGGATTAGCCTCTGCAATAGGAGCCTAAGTGTCTCCCTCCAGTGAGTCCAGTGGAGGCTGTGGCAGAGCTGCCCTGGTTTCACCCTGGGATTAACTGCTCACATAGCTCTGGTCTACACTATAAATGTATGCTGGTATAACTACGTGGCTCGGGTGTGGATAAGGAATAACAACCGAATCCCTGGTGTAGACAGCTCTATGTTGCTTCTCCCATCAACACAGCTCCCGCCCCTCTGTGTAGGTAGCATCTTTACTAAGCGCTACAGCGGCGCAGCTGCACTGGTGCAGTGCTGTAAGTGTGGACAAGCCCTGACTACATGCTTCCCCCACTGTGGAAAGGAGGTGAGTTCAAGCGTAGAGGCAAATTCTTAGACTCTGGACACTAGTCTGGTGGTGAGTGAGGCTGTCAGCATAGCTAGCCAGGTCATGAGCCCAGGATCTACGCAATGGGTTCAGTTTTGTGTCCCATACACAGCTAATGTTTAATCTCTTTGGCACGTGTTTACAAATCCGCCTTTTCCTAATCCCTTTTCTGATCTTTTTAGCCTTACAAAGGACGAATCCAAAAGGCCAAAGTATAAAGAGCTTCTGGTGAGTGTGGAGGTGTTGGAGTGGGCGGGCTGAAGGGAGGGAATGATTGCAACTGTTTTGTATTGGCTGATATCAAACAGTGGGGTCAAGGCTACACGTTTATGTATGAAAATGCTGTTTTCTCGGATGATCAGTACAGTGTGGGCTCTACACTCGCAGGGAGGTATCTCCTTAAATGCCATTATCCTTTCTTCTGCGTGGAACACGAGCAGCTACAGGGATTTCCTCCTTTCACATCTGAAGCACAAGATGGCTTCCAGATGGCATGTCCCTCCAGGACTTGGCATCCTGTGGCAAAAAATCCCCTGCACCCTGGGCACTGCCAGAGTATCAGTTTTTCCGTAAAGAAGCATGGATCCCAAGGCCCTGGCTCAGAAAGGTATTTAAGCACGTGCCAATTGTAATTAAAGTCAGTCAGAAGTCCCCCGCTAGGCTCGTGCTTATATACTTTGGTGAATCAGGGCCTAAACTCTGAATAAATCCATAAATAAATCCACTTAAGTGCCAAGTTAAAAAGTCCCCTAGAGAATGGCTTGTGCTCCCCCTGGTGGCTATGCAGCAGCAGTTCACTAACCTGTCAGATCTAGGGTGTTCAGTTTCCCCAGGATTAAGTATTACAGTAGAAACTCAGAGTTACAAACACCAGATTTATGAACTGACCAGTCAACCACGCACCTCATTTGGATCTGGAAGTACACAATCAGGCAGCAGCCGAGACAAAAAAAAAAAAGGCAAACAGTTCAGTACTGTGTTCAATGTAAACTTCTAAAACAATAAAGGGAAAGTTGAAAAAAAAATTTGACAAGGTAAGGAAACTTTCTGTACTTGTTTCACTTAAATTAAGATGGTTAAAAGCAGCGTTTTTCTTCTGCATAGTAAAGTTCCAAAGCTTATTAAGTCAATGTTCAGTTGTAAGTTTTTAAAAGAATCATAACGTTTTGTTCAGAGTTATGCAGAACCTCCATTCCTGAGGTGTTGGGAACGCTGAGATTCTACTGTATTGTTATTATTCCCACTTCACTACTCCTGAGTCAGGATTTCGTGACCCCTGGCAACATCCCATTGTAAGTTACCCCAGAAACATATTGTAATTAATAATATTGTGAGTTTAAGAAATGGAGTTCCCTTCCTTTAAATGCCATCAGAGCAGGCTGTACCTGGAGTCCTGTGATGTAACCACCCAGCCCCCACTGTATCTGGGAGCAGGGGAATCCCTTTGCTGTATCAGTTTCTACTGGGGCCTCATTTTTTGGTGACAAAAGTGAAACTAACTTTATTGTTCCCTTTTTGGCTCTCAGAAACATCCCTTCATTCTGATGTACGAAGAGCGCACGGTGGATGTGGCATGCTACGTCTGCAAAATCCTGGATCAGATGCCAACAACTCCCAGCTCTCCGATGTATGTCGATTGACACTGCTGCTTCATCCAACTCTAGAGAAAGGGCTGAGAGAAAACAAGCTGTAAAGAGTTTCCATCACACACTGCAGTGTTTTTAACGCTCGCCCAGACACCATGTGCAATAATATTGGTGTTATTTCCATCCTGTCTGTATACCATTGTCACATATAAAGTGCATCCCTGTAATACCTGATCACACAGTGTTAGTGTTGGTCAAAGAGACACCTCGTCTTGCTCTTTTGTGGACATATTCCTGAAATGTGGAAATAAGGACATTTATTTGTTGCCCGTGATTGGATAGCACCTAAAATTCATTTCTAGACTCAAAACTTGGAGACTTCTCAGCGGCTACTGGAAATATTTTTCTCTCAAACTCTTCCAATTATTGTTTCAAGTAATAATAATAACAGTAAAAAAGTTAGGCTTTGTTTGTCTGAACATAATGAGACTTTGCCTGGAGGAAGAAGAACTTGCGTAACCAAGATACGTTGCCTCCTGGAGCTGGAAAGGCAAAGGAGGATTTTATTCTTCACAAAGTGCAATAGATTTACTGTTATGAAATTCTGTTGCTTTACAGTAGTAGTGTATTTTCTGGGGACAGTGCTCAGCTGAACTTCCTGTTAAAGAGAGATCTTGTTGAATATAGTGAATATGTCTTTACCAAAAATACGTTGCATTGAAAGAGGCTAACATTAAAATATTCAGAGATGAGACATAATGTATTCTTCTCTCCTTTACCAAGCCAGCCACTCTTCATTATAACTAGGTGTCCTGTAAATTGTTACCTGCTAAGATAAGACCTTTGACCTGAAAAATTATTAAACTACTCGATTGAATTTAACCCGTTTGTGACCTGATTTATAGCTGCACGATGCTCACTAGCTGGCTTTGCTTTTACTCCAAAAAGTGCAGTGTATAGACTCTACAGCTGTTTTTGATAAGCCACAATTTAATCAGTCTCGTGATTATTCAGTAAATATTTATAATTCCTCTCCTGTTCCAAAACCATAATCAAGCACCTTTTCACAGACCACCAGGCTCTCCTTATCAGTCTAGTATCTGTCACAAGACAAATCTCTATGGCTTTGCTTCCAGCCACCTGTATTCAGGACTAGGATTCAGAGCCCTTTTTCTGCAACTTGGCTGTGGCTATTATGCATAGTGCTGCAAATAGTATATTCTGTTTAGTTTGTCTGATATTTCATTCATTTTTTCCTGTGTATGTTCAACCTCTTCTGTGATTTTGAGTGGCCCTAATTATTGTATTCAGGTCTGAATTGCACTTGAATTGTTCAGTGCACGCTGGAGGTCTGGGTACCCTGGAAATCAGCCTGGGCTTTTAGCATCCAAGATGTGCTGTTCTGGCCAACAGTAAAACTCTAGAGCTGGTCAGAATTTTTGAAATTTGGTCTCTTTTTTAAAAATGACAAATTTCATGAAAACATTTAGATTTTTTCAAAATATTTCATTTTTCAGAAATCGATGGATTGTAAATGACAAACTAGTGCCTGTGGCTGGGCCTGGAAAAGAGATCCTGGTTTTCATTTTGTAATTTTCAGTTGGTTGGCCTAGCCACTTAGTGGGGTTTTCTCAAAATCAGAATGTTCCATTTTCATAAGCAGTTCTTGGAAAATTTGGAAAACAAAACCTGGAGGGTTAGAAACATAATGGGAAAAGCTGCCGCATTGCCGGAATTCTTGTGGAATTTCCCCACTTTTGAACCAGCTCTACCAAACACAGAGGCTATGTCAAGACAGCTGCAAAACAGCACCCAACCCCTATGCCCTCCCTGTAGTCTCAGCTGAGAAAGGGCAGAGCGAAGTCTGTGACCAAACAGGAGCACCATACTATTGCCCTTGACTCACAGCACTTCTCCAGATTTTTCAGTGATGTCTTTGTATGTGGCCTTGAGGCCTTGCTCTGTTCCTGGCTTGCCCATGTTAGCTGTCCTGAGCAATTGCTTTTGGATACTGTGGAGCATTCACAGCCAGACATGTTGGGCCTGCTTCTCTAGGGCACTCAGTGTTTTCAACATCTACTGAAGTCTATATGAAATCAGGGTTCTGAGCCCCTCCCAGGCTCCGGCCCATTATATAATGTATTCCTGAAGCCCCTGTCTGTCATGTGTGGCCATAACATCATGCGGGGACAAAAGCTTTGCCTGTCTATGCTGACAAAGACAAAACCAAATTCTCTTAACCAATGAATCGGTTCCCTACACCTTCAGTTAATCAGATAAGACTAACTTGAAAGTATTAGCCATGCAAAATACCTAGAGAGCAAAACATGCTATCATCTAATCCTGTCCTGGCATCACTACGGTAACAGATTTCCCCCTGGACCCTCACACTGGGAAATTTCCACCTGCTCACTTGGCAAATCACAGTAACCGTCGCCATCCCCTGCAAGCACATGTCACCTTGCTCCCTACCCCAATATCGCCAAGTTTCCATTCAGTCGATGGGAAATGGAGACTAGATGCTTTGAATTCCCAGTGTCAAAGCCAGGTTCCAAATGTGCAGTGGCATGGATGGCTGTACAGAAAGGCAAATCTAGTGTATTAATGATAGGTTGTTATAAACTGTTAAGGGTGCAGCATTTATTACAATGTATCTTTATTTTTTGAAAAGAGGTGTATAGTGTTCAGAAGCTGTGAAAATAGTGTAAGAACTGTACATTGTGAGCGCTGGTTATTTTTCTTGTACCATAAATGTATAAAAATGATCACGAAGCTGATGTGCAGGGATGTTGCCTTATTGTCTGTACAATGGAGCTTGGTAACATAAATTGCTCCAAAGAGCTCCAGAGTATTTTCTCCTATATTCTGGTTTGACTTCCTCCTCTATTTAAGATATTATACATGGAATCAGAGTGTCTATGTAATAGTTCTATCCTTTTGCCTGCAGGTCAGTTGTAATAAAACTAGGATGCGACTGTGACCTTGTTATTTTTATTTTATAAGGTCAGAGACACAATGGGAAAATCCAGTAAATACTGTTGAAATACACAATCTCCATCCCCTTCAGACAGCTGTGTTCTGGGGACATCCACCCATTTACCATGCAGCCTCTGTTTCTAAATCTGTTATCTAATAAAAATCAAGTGTCCGAGGGCTTCCCTGCTCTCTCTTCCTTCACTGACTGCGGCGGCAGGAGCTCAGCTGCTCTGGCAGTTGCTGTGTGGTGTCAGCTGCTGCTCTAAGGTTTTAGGGGAGCAAATGAGACAGTTGTCCCTATTTGCTGCCCCGCAAATCATTTTGCTGTCTTAAGGCACTGCATGCTTTGGATCAAGCAATTATCCAATATTTGGGGCCTTGCCAGGTTTTTTCTGTTTGGAGCAGAGGTTGGTAATACGAGTCAGGTCTATTCTTTGATGCAATCCTGTGCAAAGAATGTATGGAAAGTCCTGTTTCCCTGAATGCTGTAGGAACAAACAATAACAGGCAGTTTCCTTGCTCAGACATCCCCAAGCTGCCTTTCCAGCATGTTCCATGTCCCAGAAGCGCTGCTTGTTTCTCAGTATCTGCTCGCTCTGTCCTGGCTTTCCCTTTCACACACAGTTTGCCCAACATTCCTGTAGCCTCTGCATTTGCACCAGTCCCAGGAAAACCCCTCTTTTTCTCCTTGCATTAATTCTTGCTCAGGCCTTGTCATGTGGCCCAGTGCCTTGGGTGGTGTCTCCTGTTATTGTTATTTTTCAGCTGTTGTTATGTAAAAGAGGCTTAATGGCTCCTTCCATTTAGCCATAATGAAGGGCGCATAGCACATCCATTGGAGGTTAGCCATATTTTTATTTAGCTATCCATCCAGAAACAAGAGATTCTTACACTTCTTGGTGGGCCAGTGTACTTCCAGTGCAAGGTACTTTCCTTTGGACTTTCAGTGGCCATAAGGGTCTTTGCAAAAGTCATGGGGATAGTAGAGGCACACTTCTGTAAACAACTCTACAATATATTTCCCTAGCTGGACGACTGGCTCCTCAAAGATTGAATGTATGCGAAGGTACAGAGGGTGACCACTACTCTACTACACTCATGGCAGTCTTTGACACGTCAAGTAAACTCAGAAAACTCCACTTGCCTCTTGCCGGTGCAGTCACTCACATCTGTTCCTTGGCCTACATTTGCTGAACAGCAGGGCTGAACCAATCATCCCAACCTGGCATCCTTCCATCTGGCAGCCTGGTTTTTGGAAGGGCAATGAACACCGAAGGGCCTTGCTCAACAGAGGTCCAATTCAAATTGTTCAATAGTAGGGAAACTTCTACACAGAAGTGTTATGCTGCCAAGCGGAAGTGGATCCCCGTGTGGTGTCAGCAGCATCATTTTCCCCAGAGGAATGTGGGATTCCCACATCCAGGATTAGCTGCTCTCATTAAAATCATCTCATTAAAGGTATATCTAGCTGCTATGAAAACTTTTCACCCTCTGGCAGAGAACTGCTCAGTTTTTCCCCATCCCACAACAGTGAGGCTCTTAAAAGGCAACACTGGAACATTTCAGCCAGTATCAACACCTATGCCTACCGGGGGCTGACCCTCGGGTTATCAGCACCTATGAACCAGCAATCTGAATCCTTGGCCTCCTGCTCCCTCTTGCACTTATCAGTGACTGTGGCCTTTCTGCCAGGGATAAGCTCAGCCGGGTGAGTGGGTAAGCTCAGACCCCTTCTGGCAGAGCCACCGTATACCATCTTCCACAGAGACAAGGGATCTCTGAGATCACACCGCAAGTTTATTCCTAAAGTTCCTTTGGATTTTCATCAACATCAGACAATCTGCCTTCTTGTATTTTACCCCAAACTGCACAACGCTAGAGAGGACAGAAAATGCCACTCTCTAGATGTTCACAGAGCACTGGTCTTTTATCTAGACAGGACAAACCCCTTTGGAAAATGTCAGAGGCTGTTTATTTCCTTTGCTGAGTGGATGAAGGGAGAAGCGATTTCTTCCCACAGGCTCTCAAAGAGGATTTCCACCGGCATGTTCTTATGCTGTCAGCCAGTGGATGTTCCTCTGCCCCGATGGGTCAAGGCGCATTCTGCAGCACTCAAGCTGTCTCAGTGGGCTGGCGACAAAGACTCTTGCACTCGGAAGACTATGGAAGGCAACTTGGAGCTCCGTCCGCTCGTTTACCAGCCACTAGGCTCTGAGTCAGGGATTGGCCTTTTTCATTAGGTATAAAGTTTCACTTTACAGTGGATGGCTCAAAGCAGCGGTTCCCTTCTTGAACCCCCAGCTTCAGGGCTAGACAATACTACTGCTTTTGAGGAGGAGGAAACCAGAGCTGGCTGTGCACCCACATCCTGTAGGGCCGTGGCTCCCAAACTTCAACAACCTGTGAACCCCTTTCACTAAAATGTCAAGTCTTGTGAACCCCCTCCTGAAGATGAATATTTCCAGGGATTTTCTCCTTTACCTGAGTATAAATTATAAAAGCAGTGATCTTGGAAATATAACATTTGTTTTTATGACATGCTTATTACACACTATTTATAATTAATGATTATTTATCATGACAATATTTTTATTATATTATGAAAATGGCAACACACATCCAAGATCTCACTTTTGTAGCTTGACTAATAACTTTGAATAAGCCTGTTATGAGACAAGACTCCTATGTTTCATTAAGGAGTATCAGATGTGAAACAGAAGGAAGATATTTAAGAAGCCAACTCAAAGAGTTCCTCCTACACAAGCATTCAGGTCTTGAGCAGTTCAGGGAGACAACGCACGTTACAACAAAGCTTAAACTTGTTCTTCATACATATTTTTAAAAAAACATTAGCTGCCTATTTAATTTTAAAAACAGCAAAAAATATCCACCTCCCTTTCCATTTCTTACGAGTCTTGAAGTTGAAATCTCAGTGTGATAGATATGCTTGCTTTGATCTGCTTAGCTCTTGGAAGTCCAGGGGCTGCTGGCCCCATGCTGCCTGGAGTCCCTAGGGACAACTCTGTCTCCCATTAGGGATTTTTTTCCTGAGAACCCCCTGTGACATTTCGCAAACCCCCAGGGGTTCATGAACCCCAATTTGGGAACCACTGCTATAGGGTGAGCTGCTCTCTCTGAGGGGCAAAGTGCACATATCAGAGCAAGCCTTCCATTTACACATGCTACTAGCAGAGAAGAGGCCAGGTGAGCACCTGGTGCGAAGAAGTCAGTTCCACTCAATGCATTATGAAGCTTTTGCTAGTTCAACCTGAAAATATCTGTCCCATCTGAGAAGCAGCACCAGAACAGCAGGGTGAGCTGTCAGTAGCCCTCCAAGCAGGGGTCCTGGTCCTCTCCCCAGAGGTCATGAAGTATTTAAATAGAAGGGTGGGTAGATGCAGGGTGGATGTATGTGTGTGTGTTTGGAGTATGAGTCTATGTGCAAAGAGCATAAGTGGGGAGGTGTGTATTTGTGGGCGGGGGGGATGTTATTCACACACCCATGCTTGTTTGTAGTTCACCAAGCTCAGAGCATTCTGTTGACAAGGACTGGGTGTGTGCCAGCAGGCTGTCAGTTGGGAAAGGTGTGTGTGCACCAAGACTCTCTCACCTTCGGGCTGTATCAACAGCATGTCATCATTGAACTCTGCCAGCGTCAGAGCCCCGAAAACCGGCATTGGCAAATAGCTTAAGATGTCGGAGATTCAACCCTGCAGAGTGATTTTAAAATCGAACTGATGCAAGTCTCAGAGTTTTCCCTGAAGGGAGTGGTGGGGCAGATTCAACCAGCTGTCACCTCTTAGCCTGTGACTGTGCCACCCCCTCAAGCCAGACTACACCAACCTCACTCTTTCTGACAGGGGTGTCTGGTCCTCATGTTCTTCCCAGAACAGCCTTGATTTCTCCTGCTTCCCTTTGATTCTCAAATCTGGTTCATCCCTGCTGCAAAGGCAGCCCTTGTCATGCCTTCAGCGCTCCATCCCACAAAGGGATTCTGTGCCTGCCAAGTGATTTCTAGGGCACAGCCATCACACTCAGCAGCCTGTCACACATCTAGCAGCTAACCTCTAGCCAAGCACGTTGGGAACATTGTGTTTATACATGCCACGGCAGGGCCAGACACAGGCCAGTGCAATTAGGGTGGCTTCTGCACCTCATCCTGCAGGGCTCACTCTTATCATGCCAAGAGCAGGGGCAGAGTCCGGTGCCTGGCACTAGATGGGCTCCCTCGGGGCAGGACCAAATTGCTCTCAGTTCTCTGTCCCCAGCCTGGTCATTTCTCCATCTTTATCGGATCTGAGACGTGCTGCTGAAAATAGGCTGAGCAGAGCTGGAACCAGCACTCGGGCTGGTGGCGCCCCATAGAGTCCATAGTCATCCAGCAAATGGTTACGGGCCCAACACTGTGGTATCTAGGTGGCTGCTTGCAAGTATAAATATGAGGACATGCCCCAGACCCATCCACTGATTTTTCCGATCTCATTTCAGTGTCCAGTACCTGGAAGGCTCCTTTAATTTCCATCTATTTAACTAGCCACATAATTCAGATCTAGGTTTCAAACCAGGTGATGAAAGCTGCGGGACTTTGCCTGGGGAAGGAGGCTTTGGTGTGTAGTGTGGATCAAGCTCTGGGTTTGAAGCCTGAGTGTGGTCTTGGCTGGGGCCCATTGCTAACAGTACCCTCTGCATGAAAGCAGTTCTGGGTCTGCCCAATCCACACAGTTGCCAGCTGGAAGCATCCAGCTCAGGCGTATAAAGGAAAATGCTGCTCAGTGTCTGGCAGCACCCAGGAAAATGAACAGGCCATCGGGGGCCTACTCTGGGTAGCATGGTGTGACGACTGTGAGCTGCTGAGCCTGGGATGGAGCCCAGGGTCGATAGCTCGGCTGCTCTGGTGCAGTGGAAGAGCAAAGTGTGTCTGTGCAGGAGACAGAGCTTTCACGGGGATGTTCCTAGGCTGTGGAATGAACACCCCCAAATGAAGGACCAGCCCAAACCTCCCCACTTCTTACTCCAAGTGCCCAGCACACGTTTCTGAGCAGCCTCCCCTCACACCAACACAGTGATGCCTGCAGGGAGTATTTACAAAGGAGCACTAAGGAATGAATGGGTAAGGCAGGCTGCAGCGCTGTCAACTCCACACCCAGCCATGGGGACTCATGGGGTTGGGGCAGGATGTGGGAACTCTAGGGTGAGCAAGGCTCCAGGGTAGGGTTCCAGGGAGCAATGCTCAGGGCTCTGTGCACTTTTCAGTTAAGAAAGAAATGGAAAATTTCTTCATCTTGAATGTATAAATCTGTGAGATGCCCCCAAGCCCAATGTGTTCACTTAGCCCTGTGCTCTGTACACACACGGCACGGCTGGGACAGCCCTTTGTCCAGGAGCTCTCTGCTGCATGTCACCTGGTAGGGGAGCTGCTGTTTCATGATCCAGGGAACTGGCACCAGAGGGCCCATGTTTTCTGGAGGAGCTGTTATTGAGGGGACACTAGGGAAACTGGCCATGCTGGGAAGTTAGGCTGAAAGCCACTTGACCAAATGGACAGAGCGGGGCACAGGGTTTGATAAAGTGCCACTTGTTCAACCTAACCTGCATCCATCTTCTCTCTTTGCTAATGAAACAGCTCCATCCACTGTTAGGGTTGCCAGTTTTGGTTGGCCGTATTCCTAGAGGTTTCATCACATGACACAATCTTTAATTAAAGATTAATCTTTATTTCTTGCAAGTTCCAGGTCAATCCTGGAGAGTTAGCAGCCCTGTCCACTGTAGAATGCTGCCCTGGCTCTTGGAGCCATGTGTACAGATACCGTGGGCTCCCCAGTGGCCATCCCAGCTCAGCAGCTGCCCTGCTCAGGAAATGTTGGCTCTGGGAAAATAAATAAAAACACTATTTGGTTCTGAGTCACTTGGTTGTTTTTCCCCAGCTTTCTCCGGTGACCCACAAACCGTCCCAGAATGATCTCGAGGCAGGCAGGGCACAGTGTGACCAGGTCCTACCCCAGGTGCACCCCTCACGGTACAGAGCAAAGAGATGGCAAAAATGCTTGCTGAGCCTGACATTCCTAGGCAGGGCTGCTCAGAAAGTCTGTCCTGGCACCTGAGCATGTGCGTGTGCGTGTGGGGGGAGTATCTCGCTTCCCCCACCCTCTTCACTGCGCAGCGCTGTGAGCCATAGCTGAGATGCACAGGTGCCTTCTTTTCTTGTGCTCTTAGTTTGAACACTGCAGCTGGGTTATAATATATGGAGATATACCTCTCTCATAGAGCTGGAAGGGACCCCAAAAGGTCATTGAGTCCAGTCCTCTACCTTCACTAGCAGGGCTAAGTACTGATTTTGCCCCTAAGTGGCATCCTCAAGGATTGAACTCACAGCCTTGGGTTTAGCAGGCCACTGCTCAAACCACTGAGCTATCCCTCCCCCCTAAAGGTGGAAGCTCTTAGAGGGTGGGGAGTGGGCATGAGCTGTTGGGGAGCACCACAACGCTTGTCACTTGCTGTGAATGGGGTGTGGGGTGTGGGCTCTTTCCCTGCCGCATACAACTCCACCAGCCATTTCAGCCTGCGGAAAGTGAGATGGGCTGAGGTTGTTTATTGGCTAGTAATTTCCTCTGCTACTGTGTGTTCTGCATCGGAAGGAGACGGAGCCTCCTTGCTGCAATTCCAGCTGGAGCTACTGTTCATCTGGGTAACTTTCCAGCTGCAGAAACTGTTGCAGTGTTGGAATGGAAGAGTCATAGCACAGTGCTCCCAGCTCTCTGCAATGGCTTCCTGCTAGGGTGACCATACGTCCTGTTTTGGCTGGGACAGTCCCTTATTTAGGCCCATCCTGACTTTTTTGGCAAAAGTCGGCATTTGTTCCTGCCAACTTGACTGCTTGGCAAGATCAAACAGGACAAATGCCCACTTGTGTCAAAGAAGTGGGGTGCGGAGGGATGTGCTGGGGGGACACGTAGCAATGCCAGCCCTGTGCAGCTGGGGAGGCAGGGCTCCAGCGGGGGGCAGGCAGGGCTCAAGCGAGCAGTGATGCCAGCCCCATATGAGGGGGGAAGGCAGAGCTTGGGTGAGCGCCTCAGGCCCCTTGGGGAGGGGGGTGGCTTGGGTGAGCGGCTCTAGCTAGTCCCATGGTAGGGAGGGTGAGGGGGGGCGTGGGCCAGCCGTGCATGGTGTCTTGTTTTCCCTGTGGGAAATATAGTGACCCTACTCCCTGCAGACACTTGTCTTTCACTGTCAGGGGGGGCGTCTCACCCTAAGATGCTGACCACCCTCCCTTCCCCCCAGAGCTGGATGTGGCCCAGCAGAGACCCAGCATGTTTTGGCTGCTAGGGCCCAACAGCGCTAACATGAAGTGTGATCACCCAGTGACAGCTCGCAACAGCGCACACTTGGTGCATCGTGCTTTGCACACGCTTTGGCTCTGTCCCCCAGCAGTCATGGTTAGTTACGGCAGGGGAAGAGAAAGGAGCGAGGGGCCAAGCACAGCAGGATCTCTGGTGCAGGAGCTTTGCAGCTGGAGGTAGGGACCCCCGCTGGCTGGTTAAGGAGAGGTGCTGGTGAGTTTCAGTGACAGCCCCCGTGTTTTCCTGGCAAGTTGGTGGCTGCAGTAGAGAGCCTGGAGAGTTCTGGATCCTGTAACGGGAAGGGGTGGCTCCTGGCTCTGGCAGGGGTGTGGTGTTCAGAATAGTTCAAGAGGGCTAGTGCCACAAAGAGGACTCAGCACTGCAGTCCCTAATGTGAGGTGCCTCGACCAATCAGCAGTCCGGGTGAGGCATTCAACCTCCCTATACAATGCTGGGGAGAGTTAGGCACCTGCGAATGGGCACCACAACACCAGCATGCTTTGCTAGCCAGGCAAAGACATTGGCGACAGGGACTGGCTGCAGGGGCTCCCATGTCATAGACGAGAGCTGTAGCTGGAGCCGGCGCTGAGCATAAACAGACTAAGCAACTGGTTAGGGCCCCGAGCAGCTCAAGAGGCCCCTATTTGCTATTTATTATGCTGTGTGTGTGTGTGTGTGGGGATTATTCCTGCTTTGGGCCCCCAATGAGCTAGCACTGCCTCAGCTAACTGCTAGGCTACAGAGCTAGTCTCATGCTCTGGCTCCCTCTCTGGGGCCCAATGAGTCTTTCCAAGGGCCAAGTGCACTGCGGGAGCATCTTCTGCAAACAGGCACCAAGGGCACTTTGGCGCCTACAGGGTTCGGGGGTAACTGGATGGGGGCTTGGTGAGTTCCAGCGAGGCCTGATTGTGAGATTTAGGTGCCTAAGTGCTGTTGTGAATGCAGCCCTATTGTAATTTGGGTCTCCTTGGAAGAGCCAGACACAGGCAGAGGTCTCAGACATTGCCTCGGCATCTGCAAAAGAAACCTTTACTTTTTATTATCAATTAATAATAGTAACAATCCGATAATTAAAGGATTTATTCTGATTGGCTAATTTACTAACAGCATGACTAAGCAATCATCCAATCAGACTGCAGAATTTCCAACCCGCACCATGATCAGAGAACTGGCCCCAGAGCTAACCGACAATCTGTTCTCTAGCTGGGCCTGGGAATGCACCAGCAGCTTTGCTGGTTTCATGTGCAAAGCTGTGCCATTCTCCTTGTTCCTCAGAGTCCAGGGAAGCCAGGAGTCTCAGGCAAAGCTGGCAGGCAGGGCTCCCCACTGGTACATTGCAGCAAGCCAAGGGATAACAGAACACAGCTCGATCTGTCAAGAGAACTCAGCAGACATTTGACACAGAAGCTAGTTGTGCTGGGTGTGAGAAGCTTAGCTTCTGAGGCTGTCACGGCACGCTGGGAAAGCATGAGGTGTTTGGGCAGCCGCTAGTGCGCCAGCCGTTTCATTCTAACTCACATCTAACCCAGAGATCAGATTTTCTAAAAGCTCCAAAGCTCTCTTAACCCTCAGATCAAGAGAAACGCTCCAATTAGCTTGTTATGAACCTGTCAGTGAAAATGTGGAGTTTAAATAAATACAGAGCCCTTAAGGCTGAGCCCCTGAGAAGCCCACAGTGAACTGTGTGACACTGCACCCCATATTCGCCATAATAATATTAGTATAATATGGTTATGGCATAATTATCATGCATTTTGTACAAGATAACTATGTCAGATATCATTGGAAAAGTTATGATTTGCTGAATATGATTATCCTAGTTGTACGCATGCATCATTTCAGTATCTGAAGTTATAAATACTGACTATGGATCTGTACTTCAGTTGTAGTTACACCTGAATAATGCCAACTAGACAAGATGCTTTCAGTCTAGATAGACTTTTGGGAAGGGCCTACTCAGGGCAATGAGCCATTAGGGAAAACAATAGGCCTTAGGAGAAGCTTATCCCTGACCTGGTGAGCCTTCCTGAGAATACTCCAGACAGCCTGTAAGTAATGGCTGCTACGACTCTACAAGGACATGTGACCAGACCACATGATTCTGGACTCCATCTTGGGATGGCAGTATTTTTCCACAAACTGGTCTGGGAATCAAGTTTTGAAACAAAGGGCTCCCACCATAGGCTAAAGCTATATAAGGCAGGGAGTGACATCATCTGGGGTTCTTCACTCCCCACACAAAAAGACACTTGGAAACACCGAGGAACAAAGATTGAACTGAGGGAAGTGCTGGACTCAGGCTAAAGGGATTTCTAGCCTGTGTATGAAAGACCCAGGGATTCCAAGCTGTAATGCAAGTGCAGCTTGTTCCATAAGAATCTGCAGCCTGCCTGTCTCATCAGCCCGGGTGAGAATTTGCTAATTCGTATCCTATCTTTCTAGTATCTTTTTTAATCCAAACCAGTGAACTTTGACTGGAGTGCTTGGGGAAAATCTCTGTTGGTTACCACACATGTGCCCTGTTCTCTTCACACTGAGGGAGAGGCAGCCCAGGTATTAAACCCACATACTGGCCAGATTTGACCAAGGCAGGATGGTACAGCAGTGGGGTGCTAGGCTGGGAAACTGGTGGCTAGAGATCCTGCATGTGACTGCTGCTGGGTGTGTCCCTCCTGTGTGAATGCTGGTGAAAGTGTAGGCTGGGGGGCTTTGCAGCTTGTCACAGGAGCAGTGTGAGAGGGATCCCAGGCTGGTGGGTCAGAGGGCTTAGTGGTACCCCAGTTCCAGTGGCACCCTAGGGGGAACCTGTCACAAACTGAACGCTGAATTCAGTGGCTGTCCTTCTCCTGGCTGAGCAAAATGAAACAGCAATCTGAGAGCAGAGGGAGTGACAAGACAAGAGGGTATTTAATAATGAAGGTAGTGTTGGTAACATAGCTGAGGAAACGTGTCTGTTTACAAGTTTTAAGCTGACAGCATCACTTTAAATAAGGAAATACATCAGTCGAGAGGAGAAAACTATCTGGAAAGCCCTGTACATTTAGGCAGTGCAGCAGCAAATCTACTCTGGAGTCAAGTGCTATTAAAATTCACCATGGAATGGTTTCTAAAATCTCTCACTTATAAAAACAGAAATTCTTTTAACAAATTGCAACTTGTGATTGTTCTAGCTACCAGTGTCTGGTGAACATTTGTACAATAGAAAAGTGGTGCCTTAAATAGTGACTTAAAAAAGCTACTAACATGTTCTTTATACAACATGCAACAACATCATAACCTCATCAACTGGGGCCAAAGAGGGCTGCAGAGGCTCCTCCTCAGGCTCCAACAAACCTTCAGCAAGTCACCCACATAGGAGTGCCCCTGCCCCACAGTCCCTTCACACTGGGCTCTGCCCCAAATGACTGCACGGCCAGTGTGCTGCCCTTCCAGTAACACAAATATTAAATACACGCAGGCTGTAAATATTTTAACAATCTTTGTCAGCAACAATATTTACTTTTGCAAAACAGCTGACAGGTAATTCTTATAAAAGTAGATGCATCTCTAAAACAATAGCTATCAGATTCTTTGGTGGAGGCCAAATGGTGACGAGATGGCCCTTTCTCACCGGACAGCCCGGTGAACAATATTGCACCGTGATTCAGAGGAGAAAGGCGGGTGGCTTCCTACTGCAGCCAGAGCTGCAGCAAAGCATCCATCTCTGATGAACTGGGAAGAACAAGCTCCTCTCACCTTGTGGATTCACAGCTCTTCTCTGGATGACCTTGCTCTGAGCAGAGCAACTGGTGGGGCAGCAGTAACCTCAGCAAAAGGAAGGAGAGAGGAGCGAAGGGGAGAGAGACAGCAGGGAGGAGGGCTGGCATAGGGAGCATAGACTGCACAAACAGATGGTCACACAAACTCCAGCCATAATTAAGGACCTGTTTTGACCCATTCCATTTCTTGGGGAACATACAGGAGGGGCTATTTATTGCAATTGAATTTCTGTGGCTCTCCCCCACCCTCAGGGTTCCCTGCAAGTCCAGGAGAGGTTCATCCTCAGCTTTCTCATACTGCAGAGAAAAGCCCAAGGGATCCCCTCCAGAGCTTTGGTTTGTTTACTTCCTGATTCAACATGCTCCTTGTCCCTTGCTGGAGACATATTTGTACCACACCAGTAGGAAATCGACAGCTGTGTCAGTGCATCAGGTTCTTTCAGTAGCTCTATGAGCAACCTGAGCAGCTGGGGTCAGGTATCAGGACATCTGTGGTTTGGGCTTCTTTGAGGTTATCTTATAAAATGTAACTGTGCAGCATGGAACACGCCTTGGCTTTCACTCACTAAAAGCGACCATATGAGATGTGCTCACATGAGTTCTGGCACATCTCTGACATGGCACAACTCACCGCCCTTGACTGGACAGCAGCTGTCTGTGCTATGGGGACTTGGCTTCAGAACCATTTCCGATCACTGACTAACTGGAATGAAGACAGGAAGCAGACCGAGGTGGACCAGGCTGTACAGTGCAGTGTGTTTTGCCACCGTGGTGGGCAGAGAGCATGGCACTGACTGCCCACAAGACTTCTGACCAAACTGGGCCTTTCTCCATGGCTAAGACGTGCCGTGCAGTATTTCTTGAAGGAGATGAGGCGGCTTTCGGTAGCAATGCCTTGGACCCTGTTCTGGATGCTTTCATGCTTCCTCCCAGGTGAGGTCTCTTTTCCACACAGTATGTCACGAGCTACTCCAGTTCTCATGTGAACGGCTGCTAAAACTGAAAAAGCATAAAAAAATGTTTTAGAGAAGTCTCATTTTTAAAAGGCATCAATAGCCACATAGGTGTGAAAAATAAAGGGTCAGCCTCATTGCGCTGACAATTCTTAGTCACTGAAAAAGGGTAGGAATTATGTAGTGGGAAAAATACTCCAGTTTCCCCTGACTGGTTGGCACATTAGCCCTTTGGGCCAGGACTCAATTCCTGTTGGTTCTGTTGTTTAATGAAAGGACTTGTGGTCGGCTGCTTTTGCTGTACATCCCCATCTGTATTGCCACCACCTTTCACCACTGCTGCAAGTGAAGGTCCATGGTGGTGTTTAAGCTGAGATCAGTGACATCTAGGAAATCTATATTGAAGAGGCTGGGCCCGGTGGTGGTGAAAGAGCCAAAGGCAGTGGCTGAGCTAGGGGGGGTGAGATCCAGCCATTCCATCGTTTCCCAGGGCGATTCAGTGAAACTCATTTGTAAACCGGAGCCTTCAGCGGAGGAGGGTGACAGCTGGGTCTCCATGGGTGAGAGAGGAATCTCCTGGGATGTCAGAAGTTCATCTGCAACTTTGCTGGAAAACCCATCGATCAGCCCTTCAAAGTGAGACTCCTCACCACCCATTTTCAGGAGGGGGATCTCGCTGACCTTTCCCAGGGGACTCTGGGAATTTAATAAGACTTCGAGGTGAGTGTCATTGCTGCCAGTGCAGTGGTCAAATGAGAGTTGGGTTGAGGAAACATGTTCAAATGGAGCAGAGGCCTTTGGAAGTGAAGCGCTGGTGTTCCCTGAAGACACCGTTATCTGAGGTACTTTTTGGAGGCAGGAACGATCTTCTTTGGCAATGGCTGGCATTTCTGTTTGCAAAAGGAAGTGGAGAGCTTAGACCCATGCCATGTAACAGCCTGAGCCATCTGCACTGGCCACATGCTTTGACTGCCTGCTTTCCCTCAGAGCCTACCCCACCGTTCTGCTCCACTCAGGGTTCCCCCAACCTTATCAGTGCAAAACCGGGCATCTTCCAGCAAGACTTCCTTCCTCCCTGCACCATTTACCTCCCCCCTCCCCCACACACACTTCACATCCATCCACCGGCTCCCTTTTCTCCGGCTTATCAAACACAAACTGCCTGTCTTCAGTGGCAAGGCCCTTCTTGGCTTAGCCCCGTACTACTTATCCTCTTATCTGCAGTCATGCTCCTGCCAAGGATGCCAGCCTACATTGCCCATGAGTTTGATTTTCCAATACACACCTTTGTGCTGTCCCCCACGCTGCCCTTGTGCATGGAAGGAGCTCCCCAGAGACATCTGAAAACTCATCACACTGTCCTCCTGAAACTGCCCCATTGCAACAACCCTCTGCTGAGAGACCTAGTTAGCTCTCGGCAGTGCTCAGACAGAGAGTGCGCTGGGACTGCTGCTGCTGACACTGATCAGCATGGTTTCACTGGTGAAAGGAAAGCCAGCCCAGGGTATGTGGGGGAAAGTGCCGCACAGACTGGATGACTCAACGGATGCTCAGGCTTGGAGTGACTCAGGATCAGAATGTTGCTCTGACCCTTTGTAAACAGGACACCTGGGTCCTTGGCTTTCTTGGCAAATCACCCCAAAACCCAATATGGCCTGGTTTGTCCATGTAATACAAGGCCCTGCTAGTACCAGCACTCAACTGCTCAGCTTTCAAAATCACCATGAGGCCTACTCATGGAATGCTATAATCAGCAATGCCTGAGAACACGGCGACAGCCCCTCTAAGGAGCAAGTGACCGGAGATGCTTTTAAAGCTTGATTACCTAGTATGGAAGCCAACTGACAGCTAAGCATCAATGATGCTTTCCTGCAAGGCACTGGCATATGGACAGGGTACAGACAATGGTCCTATACACCCTCATCAGAGCAGATAATGCCTCTTCGTAGCTCGTATGTGTGGGCAAGGGGCATAATCAGTGTGCCCCAAAGGCATGGGCCTTGGCCACGGTAAATGAGTGTGGGGAATGGGCACTGTGTGACACAAAAGCCATTAGTGGTTCACTACTGTGTGTCAGCAATGCCTGCCAGGCCTGACAGAGTCATAGCAACCAGCACATGGGTGGCATAGTATTTATCTCTAAAGACTGTCATATGAGATATCAAATGAAAGCTTATATTCTACTGGTCAGCATAAGCATCATGAGATATCTGTACAGGTGTTCTTCAAGAAGTTGTCTGTATGTGCTAAAAATAGGTTTACACTAGGTAACCAGGCAGAGCTGATAACTGAGGTTCTTCCAGACAAAGGAATGTTGCTTTACCTGGCAGCATAGGTCTCAGATGTAAAGCAAGCCTAAGTCAATGGGAATTACATTTGCATCTGAGGCAAATGGGACGAACATATTAACAGGCTAAGAAAGTTGCCTGGCTTCAGCTTCCTGGAGAGGAAACAGCAGAGAAAACTTTTATCTGGGGGCACACTTCCAAAGGATACAGTGCCAAGGCTTACTGGACTGTAGGAAAGGTGTCTCCCTTAGTTCAGCAAAAAGGACAGCACTTTTTGTATCCATGAAAGCTGGATCCTGGCCCTGGTGGCTGGTGATGCTGAGCGGTTGCTTTAGGTAAGCTGCTTATCTGAGACCAAGATTTTCACTAGCTGAAGTTATGTTTGTCTCTTAGAAGTGTGTTACACTCTGTTTTATTTGTAACCATTTCTGTTTTCATTATCCTTCTTTATATCATTGAAATCTCTATCTTTCTTAATAAACTTCTCTTTGTTGGATTGTATGAGGAACTCTGAGCAGTAATATTAAGCAAACCGTGAATTCTTAGTTGGAGATAGCAAACTTGGTATAATTTCTGTGAGTGGCCAATGGCAGGGGCTGGGTGTTCCAGGGGAATGCTTTCTGAGGGGGATCAGGAACTGCGGAGCAACAAGTGTTACCTGTAAGGCAAAGTAAGGGCTGACAGAGCCCTGAGAAGTTTCTCTGAGGTGGCTAGCCACTTAAAACCAGCAAATCTTTCTAGCTGGAGCAGAGGGGTCACACAGTGGGCCCCCTGAGAAAGCATCACAGTATCATTGTTCTCCATGGAAAATGGGCACAGACAGAGCTCTCTAGGGAACAGGCGCAGGCGGTGCTCTCTCTCTAGGGAACAGGCGCAGGCGGTGCTCTCTCTCTAGGGAATAGCGCGGGTGGTGCTCTCTCTCCAGGAAACAGGCACGGACGGTGCTCTCTCTCTAGGGAACGGGCGCAGGCGGTGCTTTCTGTCTAGGGAATGGCACGAGTGGTGCTCTCTCTACAGGAAACAGGCGCAGGCGGTGCTCTCTCTCCAGGAAACAGGCGCGGGCGGTGCTCTCTCTCTCTAAGGAATGGGCGCGGGTGGTGTTCTCTCTAGGGAATGGGCACGGGTGGTGCTCTCTTTCTAGGGAATGGGCGCGGGCGGTGCTCTCTCTCTCTAAGGAATGGGCGCGGGTGGTGTTCTCTCTAGGGAATGGGCACGGGTGGTGCTCTCTTTCTAGGGAATGGGCGCGGGCGGTGCTCTCTCTAGGGAATGGGCGCAGGTGTTCCCCTCTCTTTAGGGAATGGGTGTGGGCGGAGCTCTCTCTTTAGGGAACGGGTGCGGGTGGTGCTCTCTCTCTAGGGAACAGGTATGGCTGATAACCACAGGACAAGCTCTCCCCAGGGAAGTGGTTAGAGTAATGCACCTGTGGATTTGTTAAAAGCAGAGCTCCCCAGCAGTGGTGGACATGTGCAGGGCCCCTCCAGAGCAGTGCTCCACTTGTGTATTGGAAGACAAAGCTTTAAAACCAGCCTCAGCCACTCCTTCCTCAAGGAAAGTCAATGCAAGATGGCAGCCTCAAAGAGGGCTGCTCCAATGGGGCTCTCACGGGCCCATGTTCATCACCATTGCGCTGAGCATGCTTTTCCAGCAAGGGCACTGTGTGTAAAGTATCAAATCTCTGCCTACCTCCACTCTCAATCAGCACATCCAGGAGCTCGTCCATTTGCTGACTTCGAGTCATCTGCTGCAGCAAAACACCACAAGAGGAGAGCAGGGCGTTAGAAGCGGTTTCTCAGGCCAGGGGCCAGAGCACAAGATGCAGCTTTGCTAGTCCTAGAGTGCTGGAAAGGTGAGATCCCATGCTATGCTGAAGAGTACGCTGAAACCCCAATGCGTGACCGGGATTAGCATCCAGAGATGGGGAAGACAAAGGGAATCCCTGGGACCAAGAGGATTCTCCATGCAGTGTGGATGTGCTTGGCTAATTTGCTGTGGCTAGTGAGCAATGAGCTGGTTTCTGTCCCCTCCCTGCAGGTAGAACTGAGCTCATAGGCTCCATGGTCACTGCACAGCCATCTTTTACAACCATTTAAATCAGCCTCTGCTCTGCAGCTGGGCTTCAGGAGCCTGAGGACCAAGTTGAGTGCACACAGCCTCCCTGGGACTCCTGTGCCCAGCACACCCAGTGCTTGCCCCAGCAAGATGCCTGCTCCCCTATGCCCTCATCCCCCTGCTGGCCTACTGAGCTTTGCTGACGAAATGCACTTTCCCTGACAAAGTGGGTATTCACCCACGAAAGCTCATGATCCAAAACGTCTGTTAGTCTATAAGGTGCCACAGGATTCTCTGCTGCTTTTACAGATTCAGACTAACATAGCTACCCCTCTGATACTTTCCCTGTTGTTTCCTTTGATTTAAATACAAAACGACTCCTCGTCCCCGAGCCATTATGTGCCAATATTTAGTGCTATCCAATGGCCCACGTGGGATGAGTTTGGTGGTCTCAGTCTAGTTACCAATGGAATAACTATCCACCATCACAGCTGGCACTAAGTGGCACCCTGTTTGCAGTCTCATGCGATGCAAGGGATGAAATGGACTATGGAGACTGATTATCAGAGGGGTGGCTGTGTTAGTCTGGATCTGTAAAAAGCAACAAAGAGTCCTGTGAAGGTGCCACAGGAGTGTTTGTCGCTTTTTATGGAGACTGAGCTACCCTCTCCACCTCGGGCACAAGGCTGAGGCACTCTGGCAGGGGACAGAGCAGGCCAAGTTTGTATTTGCTTTGGGTCTAACTATGGACGCCAAGATTTTCCAAAGTGACTAGGGATTTGGTGTGCCCAAGTTGGGACACTTCAAAAGGGCCAAGTTTCCAGAGTTTCCCCTTCTCCCCCCTTGGAGTTCACATCCATTTGAGGTGTCTCAACTTGGGCACCAAAAACTGGAGCTCCCCATATGACTAGCCCCTTCTGCTCTGCTTGACCAGGGCATCAGTCTGCAGGGCTGTCAGCTTAGCACCTTTCACCAGCACAGTATTCAAATAAAATCAAGTCTGATGCTTTTCTGTCACTTGAGACAATAGTTAGCAGCTAATGCCTGGATGCACAACAGGCATTCGGCAACTAAGGCCCAGTTTCTGGACCACTGCGATGCACAAAACCCCAGCTGCTCCCATAGGTGCCTAGGGTTACTCAGCACCTAACAGTTTGCAGTAAAAGTTCCCTAGTGCTGTGTTCCTGCTGCTGGGCGTGTGCATCTGCCCCCCAGTGGGCATCCGGGTGCTGATTTCCCACCTATGTGCTGGGGCAAATTCACAAAGTGGAGGAAGAGAGGTGCTTGGCCATCTAAGTCACATGCAGGGCCCAATCTGACAGGCACACTCAGAAGCTGCCCACTTCTACCCAGAGGCACCAACTTCTCCTGGTGCCAGTGGGTGCTCATGCCCCCCCCGCTCCGCTCTGACTCTGCCCCTATTCCAACCCCTTCCCCAAAGTCCCTGCCCCAACTCCGCCCCCTCCCTGCCCCTATTGGACTCCTTCCCCAAATCCCTACCCTGGCCCTGCCTCTTCTGCTGAGTGTGCTGCGTTCCTGCTCCTCCCCCCACAACTTGTTATTCCGGAAAACAGCTATGGGAGGCAAGCGTTGGGAGAAGCAGGGACAGCACACAGACGGAGGCGAGCTGGGGCGGGGAGCTTGGCTGCAGAGCACCCACCAATTTTCCCCGTGGGTGCTCCAACCCCGGAACACCCATGGAGTTGGTGCCTATGTCTCTACCGGTCAGGCCCTCAGGTGAGTTCATACAAAAGAGGAGCTTTTCACGTCCCTGGTAAGGCCCCTAACCACTAGGCTAACAGTTCTGGGGTTATTATTGTTCTCCTTCCCTCTGTGATCCTTGCTGACAGCACAGGCACCTACTGCCAAGACGTACCCCTGTCACTGGCCTCTCCCACTGGCCAGTTCATGCCTAGTGTGCTGGTTTTTGTGGACTGCAGTCTAAGGCGCCTCACTCTCCCCATTCAATGGACAGGGAGTGTGGGCATCCAACTCAGGCGTTGTGGATCACAGTGATCTTCTAGGCACCTAATGTCTTTTGTGCACTTAGGCCTAAAATGTCAATTCAAGCTATTTCTCGTACACATCAAATATGCCTGCTTCACTCACAGACCAGGTGATGTGCTGTAATCGCCACAGTCACTAGTTCCATAAAACTCAATCAAAACAGAACAAGATCAAATTGGTAAAACCTATTCCTGTAGAAAATAAAAACCATGCAGTTACCTGCTTCACTGCATCCGCATAGGATGGAGGCTGCTTTACCTCCGAGAGGGCTGGGCTTGACTTACAAAAACTTGGGGATGGAATAGAAAACTTTTGACCTGCCTGCGTAGCCATCTGCGTGGGGGGAAATATAGGGAAATGTAATCAATCCACAGGCAAAAGGTTATGCTCCTCTCTGCCTTTCTTTCTACCTTTATTTGGGGCCCAAGCTGCCTCTCACCCCAGTGTAAACCAGAAGTAACTCCACTGGAGTCAATGGTATTACACCAGTGCCAAACCAGACTAAGTGAGGGAAAAATCAAGCCTGTGGGCAGAACAGATGGATTCAGGAGCCTAGTTATGAGTTCCCCTTGCTATGAGGAAAGCATTCAGGTCTGTATGCACAGTTCCTGTGCATTTTAACATGAGGTGACCCTGAGCAGTTTGTCTTTCAGCAACTGCATTCAGCTCAGCTCTGAATGTCCCTACACCAGAACAAGAGGAAGAGCAAAAACAGGCAAAATAATATGCTGGTGAAAAATATTGGCCAAACATAGACTGCAAGGTCCCAAAGATACCATGTTACTGGTGTGTGAACTCGCCTCCCCTGCCCTTATCGTTCCTCTCACACTTCAGCAGCCCTGGCTGATCCTGACCAGGTCTTCTGCTAATTAGTGCAATGCTTGTTTTTTGACACCCAACCCAAATTCTGTTGTATGACTCAGTTGTCTGAATCACTGGACGATACTCCAGCTAGGAGATGCAGTAACCCCACCACTCATCTCTACTGCCCCTTCTCAAATGGTCTCTAGAGGCACAGTGGGTCAATACTCTGGACCATCTCTCAAGATCTGGTTTACATGGGTTAGGGCATCCTTGCAAAACTGTCATACGTGATCCCTCAGCCTGAAATCTCCTGCCTTTCACTTCTGGAAAAACTGATTCTGTTTTAAATGTCCCAATCACTCGCCCTAAGTAAGTGGTGAGAATAATACTGTGAGGCTGAATTAAGCCACAAGGGAATGACTTGCACGGGTCTTATCCTGCAGTCTTTTCACCACTCCAGAAAACAGACACAGAGCATGTACAGAACCGGTGGGATCTTCTGCTTAGAAGGGTCTCACACACTGGCCTAGCAAGAATCTTGCAACTCAAAGACGAGTTTCTTGGCAGAGGTTCTGAGGGAAACTTGCTAGAACACCTGCTCATTTTGTACTGGGTTCTTGGCAGTGAATGTGATTGGGTAGCATTCTGCGGCCTGTTATGCAGCAGGCCAGACAACATCAGAATGGTCTCTTCTGGCCTTAAAGTTTATGAATCTGTGAAAAGATTAGCTATCAATCCCCTCCCCGCAGATAACAAATTCCTTTCCCTTTCCTTCTACTTTGCTCCAAGACTGCTCTGCCCCCGCTGGCTGGCCCTCTCTCCCTTGTTCCCATGGTGTTATCATGGCAAGGCGCAGCATGGCTGTGGCAGGCAGTGTTATTTCTGGGAGTGTTGATTAGTGTGGGAGTGATGCACACATATCCCAGCAGCAGCAGCTGGAGCTCCTTCTTCACTAGGAGTGACCCATCAACACCCCAACTGGGAACCCAGAGGAATGGCTCAGATCCATGTCACAGAGAACACAGGTCATTAGTGCTGCTCTGTCATACACACCCTTCTCAGGTGAGGACCCCCCGGCACTGGTGTGACATCCCAGCTGGAGATCTGAGAGGCCACCCCAGATGGGAAGGACTCACGCCAAGCAGAGTTAGGCTCAGAACCTTTCCAATGGCCTCGCTCACATCAGGGCAGAAGAGGGGGTTGCTGTGGAACAGGGAGCTCAAAACACAGAAGAGCTGCCCTGGTTACATTGTTTATAGGTGGGCTTGGGTTATGGTGTCTGATTTTTAGCCACGTGAAGAGAATGTGACCAGAGACTGGAACTGCAGAGGTAGGATGAGGTACCCCGTATGGCACCCCATATGCAGCCCCAGCCTCTCTCCACCCACAATGCCAAATGCTGTCAATTGGAAATTTGGGGCTTGCAAATGTTCCACGCCCCCAAACGCTGACATCTTCACATGCAATTCAGGAGAGTCAGACACTCCTAATTCACACACACAGCTGGGCATGCAGAGCTGACCTGAGTGCAAATATAGGAGGCCCTAAAATACAGGCGATGATTAGAGACCACTTTGGAAATTAAAATGGTGACACTGTGCCCCTGCTCCCTGTGCCATGACCCTGCTGCTCCCCATGGTACAACCCAGCTCCCTGTGCCATGACCCTGCTGCTCCCCATGGTACAACCTAGCCACCTGTGCCATATCCCTGCTGCTCCCCATGGTACAACCCAGCTCTCTGCGGTACAATCCTGTGTGATGGACCTACAAAGAAGAGGACAACTCCCATCAGCTCACTCCCCAGTGCACATCAGGTAAGGGGACAGAGCTGTGTGTGGAACAGGCTGTGGCTGCTGGACATCGCAGCTGGGTGCAGGTTTGTGTGGGCTGTATATGGAGCGACAGCAGCTGGGCAGGGAGCCGGTGCAGAGTGGCCCAATGAGAGACACTAACTAAGCCTGGCTTGGTAACCACCAAATGCTTATGTGCTGAAATAGAGACTGGACTGGAGAGGGCACCCCAGGCATGAGGCTTGAAGAGCCCCATTCAAGCACTGCTATTGCCCAGTTTGAACTGTACCTGGGTATTTGCAACCTCACCCCTTCCCTGCCAGCTTGGTAAAACCCTTTCCCTTAGCTGTATGCCTAAGTGGGTGTGGGACCCTCCAAGGCTGGGCTACAAGCCCTAGCTGCTGAAGCATCGCTTGCCTCCAGGCTGGCAGGCTACTGGCACCCTAGGAGTTGCGGGTGTAGAGGAACCCCAATAGTTACACCTACTCCCTGGCTGCTACTCTGTTGCTCTCCACAGTACAACCCTGCTTCCTGTGACACCCCACAATACTGCCCTGCTCCTGCTGCCTGTGTCACCCCCTGTATTACACCAATCTCACTGCCTGTGTCACATCCTCCAGTACCCAGCTCTCACCAAAATTAACACTCCCTCCTGCACCCTGTTTCACCCACTACAGTCTCCTGTTCCCTTTGCAACCTGCATAGTTTGTCCATCCCACTGCCAGTCACTCCCAGTGTCCTGCTTCCAGAGTCATCCCCCAGAGTGCCCTGCTTCCCTGCCTGTCACCTCAGAATGCCCCCCCACCGCCTGTGTCACCTCCACAGCACCCTCTCCCCCCTGCCACCCCAGAGTGCCCCCTCCCTGGCTAAGTCACCCCCACAGTGCACCCTCACCCTGCTTGTGCCACTGCCACTGAACCCCCTCCCCCTGGCTGTGTCACCACAACTTCCCCCTCCCCTGCTTGTCACCCCCACAGGGTTTCATGGGTGGCGTGTAATGGAGGCTGGGGGAGGCTAAGCCTCCCCAAACCTGCGCTAATGCTTCCTGCCATGGCCCTGGGGCTAGGACCCAGCAGGGCTCAGAGCTCCTCTGGTTGTCCAAGGCTTGGAGTGGCTTGGGCAGGCAGGTCAGCACTCAGGGCGGTTTGGGCAGACGGGAAGAGACTTGGCGTGGCTTGGGTGGGCAGGCTGGCACTTGGGGCAGGGCAGGCCAGCCATCTGGGACTCCTCTGGCCCTGGTGGGCAAGAGTGAGGGGGCCTTGGGCAGATGGGGCAGGACAGGGGCCTAGTCTCCCTGAACGGGGACGGGGGTGTCACACACCACTCATGCAGAACCCCCCACCCCCTGCCTGTGTCACCCCTATAGCTTCCCCCTCCCCGAATCCCCTCCCCTGGGTTTGTCACCCCCATAACTTCCCCCTCTCCCACCCATCAACCCCACAAGCCCCATCCCCTGCCAGCGTTACTCCCACAGTGGCCCTCCCACCTGAGTCACTCCACAGCACCCAATGTCACCCCCACAGTGCCCCTCCCCCACTGTCACTCCCAGAGCAACCCCAGCTCTTGCAATGTTTTTGCTGTTATAGGATGGGCTGGTACAGGAACCATCTGCCATAAGACAAGAAGCTCCAACTCCCTGGCAATTTTAGCCTGCTGATTGGCTGCCTGCCCCACCACCCACCAATCAGATCTGCTGCAGGCAGCGCTCCCGTCCCCTCAGCAGGAGGGGAGGGGGAGATAAAGAACCCAGCTGCCTCTACCCCTGTGACCAACAGAGAAGGGACGGTTTCTTCTTCCCCTCCCCCTGCCTTGCAGCTTCCGCCTGGGCCAGGGCAGAGGGGGTTGAGGGGCACCTGGAGCTCCCCAGCCTGGAACAGGGAGAGGGGACCCTGCTGCAGCCCCCAAGCCTGGGAGGGGGAAGAGCTGTAGGAGGAGCAAAGAGGGGCTGAAATCTGGGTTGGGGCTGGGGGAGGGGAAGCACTCACTGCTGGGCAGGGACTGGCAGCGTGGGGTGAGAGCTCCTGCAGCAAGGGTCAAAACCCTCTCCCTAGTGCAGTTGGGCGCACTGGCAGCACTGATTCTCACCCCCCCACCCCGGAATGGCAGGGGAGTGCACAACACGCGACAAACCAAATACACAGCCTCAGCGCTATGAACGGCTCAGGGGTTGGGGCTGACTCATGATCTCTGATCCCTGGAGGTCGGCAATGGTGTGCAGTCTCCCCTGACAGAGCCAGCACTGGGTATAAGCAGATTAAGCAATTGCTTAGGGCCCCAAGCATCTCTAGGCCCCTCTCCATTTGCTTTTTTAGTATGTGTTGTGTAGGTGGTCCCCCAAAATATTCCTGCTTAGTGCCCCCCGGATTTGGAGAAGCAACCCCCAAAGCAACTGTACTGCCTGTGCGCCTGGATTCCCAGAGCTGCCCTCCTCTTCCTGTGCTGTACTGCTGCTGCCTGTGTTGCTCCTGTGATTTTGTTCCTAACTGTCCCTCGATCGTGAGCAGCTCTGTGAACACATCCAGTGTCACCAGGGTCTTGGCAAACGTACTGGAGCTGGTCACTGCATGTGCTCAGGATTTGGCTCTTCCAGCTACTCTGACCTCAGCCTGTGTGGTAAAGACACAGAGGAGGTAGCTTGCATGGAGTGGTGGCTGTGTCTGGGCACACCCTGTGCAGCACACCCAGGCTCTTGGGTGAGGAGCTCTCCCTGGCACTCCTGCTGCTCTCTGCCTGGGTGCCAAGGAAGTCAGTATGCCAGCTGGCCCAGGTTGGAGAGAAGCACACAGGATTCCTGACCTGTGGCACTGCTTTTAGTGGAGTCACAAAGATGCAGCCTACAGCTTGGTGAGGGGAGATGAAGCAGTTGCTACTCCACTCACCACTGCCCTACTTTGAGCATGCTAGCCCTGTTTGCCCCTGGGATGGAACCCTTGGCTCTGCCTGGAGAACTCCCATTTGCACATGCGCTTTGAGCCTGGGCTCCCATGCCGCAAGCCAAAGACCGTTCTGTGAGTGCCCGAGCTGTAGGGGAAAGCCCAATCTGGTTTGTGCTCTGTCCTGCTCACATGGGCCAGTTTACCATTCTGCCAGACTCATACATTTTGGGGGCAGCTGCACTTCCTGCTTCCAGGCAGGACAGGGAGCAAGGATGTGGAAATGCTGCAGGACAGGCTGTTCCTGTGGTGTTCCAGGGTTGTCAGAGCCAGAGCACATTGGAGAGCTCATGGAATGGCCTGTACCCAACCTCATTCCCAGGTCAGAGAGATTTGGACAAGCAACCCTCAAAGCAACCTCTAATACCAGTGCAATCTCCATCAAGATAGGACAGAATGGCATTAGCCTTGTGCATTCCCCACTTACCGGTGCTGGGCGAAGTCGATTGCTGGCCTGTGGGGAAACACTACGTCCTTCTCCCTGAGAGCCAGGGGACACAGAGAGAAGGTAATGGCTGTTAGGGGATGGTGGCAGACTAATATGCTGTGGGCTCTTTGCAGTCCCAAGCGGAGAATGCTGTGGAGAGCACTGTGGGCTTAGAAACGTGGAGGAGGTGATGGTGCTCTGTCCCGCTGACTCCATGCAAAGGCTGTTTACAATGTGAGGCAGCTGTGGCGTCCCGCAGTTACTTATTTTATCCAAGCTGTTGGCTTGGGCTTTCAAGGCAGTTTGTTTTGATGAGAATGGACAGCTGGATACTGTGTTTTCTTGCTTGATGGGAACACCAAAGAAATGCTGGGTGGGTGGCTGCTTCTCCTCCAAGCCATTGTTCCTTTTTCGCTTCTGGAGTTGCATCCGCAGTTCTTCCACGTGTCTCTGCTCTTGTTGCAGCTTCCACGTCAGTTCATTGATAACCTTCTGCTTTTCCACCAGCATCTTGTCTTTTTCTGTGTCGATCCCTTCCAGTTCCAACTGGATACTCCCTCCATTCATGCTGCCCATTAGGCTTTCTTCAGCACTGCCATGCACAGGGGATGGTTGGAGACCAAACTGTGGAGAAGTCATTGGTCCATCGTTGAATGTGTCTGGTAAAGAGCCACTGACGGAAAGGTCAGAGGATGCTGGGGAGATGGGTGGGGAGGAGCTGGTGCTGCCAAACTGATAGAAGCTGCTGGATAGCATGCCGGCCGAGGGCTGTGACTGGTAGCTTGACAGCGTGTTTGTTGGGGTGACTGGAAAGGTGACCGTTGTTATTTCATTGAAGTTTGGCACCACACTGCCACTGCAGTCCTGGAAGGGCCGCAGACGTTCCATCAGTGCCGTTTTTGTACCAGATACGGGGAGACCTCTTATTCGGAGCTGCTGCCTCAGTTCTGACACCTAGAAGCAGAGCCAGCCATTTAATGACAGTCACTTCCAGCACCTCCCCTCAGTGTCATACTCCTTATATACTTGTGGGGAAATACCCTGCTGTGAATATTTCCCCGAGGGAATGTTCTCCTGGCCTCCTGCCTGATGGGACAGAGCCCCACCCCTCACTGCTCCTCAGTCACTAGAAGCACCATGCACAGCTTAACAGCCTCATTGTGTCCGAGCAGAGGAAATACATTCCTCCTTCCAGTAGCCAGAGCTGCTGTACATGGAGAGCTGGAGCTGTGAATGGGTAATGTGGATAGCAGTGCAGTAATTCTCATGGAACAGAGGCTGACACAGTGGGGCTTGGGGTCCCTGCTAGCAGCTGGCCCTCCTATAGGGGTTTATGAGTCTGCTTCTGGCCATGAGCTAGCTAACAGGCTAGTTAGCTAACAGAAGTTCATGCTTTTAGATCCATATGGCCCAGATTCAGGCCTCCCAGATGACTCAGCCAGAACTTCATTACACACATGCTCCACTCACTAATCCTTATTCATGTCTCGGAATAATAAGGATTATTTTACACATCCCTGTTTCCGCAAGAGACTGGTCTGGGACTTTAATCATGTTTGAGTTTAAGTAACAAAACCTGAAAGAATTGTGTGTGTAAATGACCCACATCAATCAATATATTTATGCCCGTATCTGTAATTTTCACTCCATGCATCTGAAGAAGTGGGTTTTTTACCCATGAAAGCTTATGCCCAAATACGTCTGTTAATCTTTAAGGTGCCACCGGACTCCTCATTGTTTTTATCAGTCTAATGTGAGTCTTTATTGCCCACCCTTTCCTCTCAGGGGCTGGTCTATATAAGAGTTAGTGACTTAGCTACAGGACTAGTCCTTAAGCTCAGGCAGTAAGAGCTCATGCTTTTCAAATCAGAAGTTCCTGGATTTGTTCTCCACAGATAGCATCTCAAGGCATTATCACTTTGGGTTCTCCTGCAAACATTTTGCACAGCTCTGACCACCTGCCTCAATCTGATGGCAATTAGGAGATTTCCCGCACTGCAGCAATAGCATGTTCTCTAGTACCACTGCACCATTTGTCTCATGACAAGTCAGCACTTTGTGAAACATAAAGGCACTTAGCTCTTCTCCATGCATTACATATTTTGCTGCATTCGCTTGCTCTATAACATGCAAGTTTAGGTTCCAGCCAGCTCATCACTGTTACCTTGGGATGTTAGACTTCAAAGCATTTTCACTGTAAGATACAGTGTTGCTAGATACTATTTTTGCTAACAAACGATTAATGGGAGTTTGCACTCACTTTCAGATCATCCAGGTTGGAAGGGAGAGGGCCTGGTTTGATAGAAGAAACACAGGTCTGTCCAGAAAAAGTGGTTTTCACTGGAGAAAGGGGCATGTTGGTGACTGGAGTTGACGAAGAGTTTGAACTTTTGACCATTTGCTCACTTGGTTGTCTGAAATGACAAAGGAGGAGGGTTTTTGGTAATAGTGTCCAGTTTTTGTCACATTTACTAATAGAAAATGGGACTTACTTATGGAAGGGTGGCCAAAGAACAGCCCCTGCCCATCTAAAATATGATTTAACTTCTTCATCTTAGCTGCTTTTTTCTTCACTTTAGAGGAGTGACCTAAGGTCCCAGTATAAAATGCTCTAGCAATTTCGCCGCCCCAAGCACGGCGGCACGCTGCAGGGGGCACCCTTCCGCTCGCCGGTCCCGCGGCTCCGGTGAACCTCCCATAGGCTTCCCTGCGGGGGGTCCGGCAGTCCCGCGGCTCCGGTGGACCTCCCGCAGGCGTGCCTGCGGATGCTCCACCGGAGCCGCGAGACCAAGCGAACCTTCCCAGTCACGCCATGCGGGCCAGGTTCATCGGAGCCGCCTGCCGCCCTCCCGGCAACCAGCAGAGCGCCCCCCGTGGCGTGCCGCCCCAAGCACGCGGTTGGCGCGCTGTGGCCTGGAGCCGGCCCTGGTGATTGTAAAGAACATTGGAGACACTATAGCAGGGCATGGGGAGCCCCAGGAAGGAGTTCAGCAAGAGCCTGCAGAGTTCATGGGATGGGGCTGCAGAGAGAAGACTGGGGATGCTTATCTTTCCTTGTCCATTTTCAAGGGGGATCAAAGGAGGCCTTATGTGGCTGTCATCCCTCTATCTGGCCAATCAGAATATGGCTTTGGATGTGATCGGGGCTACATTTTCAAACTGTGCTCCCAGATCCCTGCTATGCCGCACCAACAGGCACACAAGCATAGAAGAGGGACCTGCAGGAGAGCTTAGAAAGCCCCCCCAAACATCTAAACCTCAGACTACTGTGCAGACGTTCTTTACAGGCTCCTGACTCACTTCTGCTGTGCTTGGTGGATTCCAGGGTAGCTGAAGTGCTGCTGCTGCTGCTGCTGCTGGCTGAGGATTTGTAGCTGCAGGAAGAGCTGCTGCTGTTGGAGGAGTCTAGCATAGGCTGAGTCCATGGGCGGAGGAGACTTCTCTGCTTTCTGGTCAGGCGGAATGTACTGGTGATACTTCAGCTTCTTCACCTTTGGCTTGGTGTCCTTGGGCTTTTTGTGGCGGTTCTTGCTATCGCTGGATGATTTTGACTGTGTGTCATACAGAGAAAAGAACAGGGGTTAGCTCAGAAATCAGGTCCGGAGCTGGAGTTGCTAAGCGATGACATTCACATTTATGAATTTAGAGACCCAGAACCAGAGGATGGGCATGTCCGTATTCCTGAGGGCATTCTGCGCCAAAAATTAAAAATTATGTGCACATTATTTTAAAATTCTGCAAGTTTTATTTGTCAATAACAAAATGCAGAGGATCCAGCATGGTAGTGGGGAGCATGGGCCACTGGCTGCACAAAGGTGGGAGATCACTCTGCAGCCTCCCCATCCCCGGGACACAGATTCAGTGGTGAGGCTGCACCCGACCCTGAAGCAACACAAGGCCTGGGCCTGCCCCAGAAACACCCTGGGTCCCTGCCCCTCTGTGCCAGGTGCACCAGGTGTAGAGGGCAGGTAGGTTCGACCAGGCAGAATCCAAGTATGTAAGGGCTCACCATGGGGTGATCCAGGTGTGGGGTGAGAGGATACTGTGTGGGACAATCTGGGTGCAGGCAGCTCAGCGGGGGGCGGTCTAGATGTGGTGGGATCTGGATGCACACAGGTTCATTGCTGGGGTTCCAGGTGCAGGCAGGGCCGGCTTTAGGCTGATTCCCCCAATTCCCCAGAATCGAGCCCTGCACCCACACTTAAGAGGGCCCTATGCCTTAGGCGCCTTTTTATTTTTTTAAATTATTTTACTCACCCAGCGGCGGTGTGTGTGTATGTGTGTGTGTGTGTGTCCCCGTCCAGGTCTTCGGTGGCATTTCAGTGGCAGTGGAGGGGGTCCGCTCCAGGTCTTTGGTGGCATTAAGGTGGTGGTGGGTCCTTTGGTGCCGCGGAAGACCCGGAGTAGACACCCTGCTGCCGAAGAGCCACTGAAGCCCCAGACCGCCGCTGGGTATTTGAATCAGGACCCGTAGTTCATAAAGCCGGCCCTGGATGCAGGGGCAATGGGACTCTGCAGGGGCTTCCAGGTGAAAGTGGTTGGGGCTCAGCAGAGGGGTCTGGATGTGGGGGAGTGGGGTGGAGGTCTGGGTGCAGCTAGTTGGGAGTCAGGGTGGTGCAGAGACTGGGGCATCATGGTGGGGATTTGAATGGAGGGAGCTCAGTGGATGGTGGTCTGAGTGCAGGGGTGGGGGTCCAGAGGCAGGGGGTCTGTGTGAAGAGGGGCTCCAGATGCAGGGATTGAGTTTCAGTGGGGTGGGGCTTGGGTATGGAGGGCTAGGGGAGTTCTGGATGTACATGGTAAGGCTTGGCAAGGGGATTTGGGTATGGGAGGTCCAGATGCATGGGGGTTGGGTGGACGGAGGAGCAGCTGCCCATACAGTGACCCCTTCCCCCACAGTTGAGTAGTGATGGGGGGCAGGAAGCAGGGGAGGAGGCTGAGCTTCCTGCAGCTGGGGGAGGTTTCTGTGGGTGGGTCTGACACAGCCCCAGACACTCCTTGCAAGGGAAGAAGTCCTGTCTTCTCCTGCCTCCAGCCCAGCTGGGACTAGCAGCTGATCCCGGCTCAGGGTAGAAGCCACTGGCTGGGGTGTCCTCATCCCCATGGTGATTTACCTCTCTGCCAGCTGCTCCGGATGTGTGAAATAATCATAGAATCATAGAATATCAGGGTTGGACAGGACCTCAGGAGGTCATCTAGTCCAAGCCCCTGCTCAAAGCAGGACTAATTCTCAATTAAATCATCCCAGCCAGGGCTTTGTCAAGCCTTACCTTAAAAACCTCTAAGGAAGGAGATTCTGCCACCTCCCTAAGTAACCCATTCCAGTGCTTCACCACTCTCTGAGTGAAAAAGTTTTTCCTAATATCCAACCCAAACCTCCCCTACTGCAACTTGAGACATTACTCCTTGTTCTGACATAAGGTACCACTGAGAACAGCCTAGATCCATCCTCTTTGGAACCTCCTTTCAGGTAGTTGAAATCAGCTATCAAATCCCCCTCATTCTTCTCTTCTGCAGACTAAACAATCCCAGTTCCCTCAGCCTCTCCTCATAGGTTATGTGTCCCTAATCATTTTTATTGCCCTCCGCTGGACTCTCTCCAATTTTTCCACATCCTTCTTGTAGTGTGGGGCTCAAAACTGGACACAATACTCCAGATGAGGCCTCACCAATCATGTACCTACTATGCTAGGGAGTGGTGCGTGACTGCTCTTGCAGCTTCGCTGTCAGGAAGTCATTTTTTCTGCAGGAAAGCAAAGAAATCTGGGGGGGATAGGAATTCTGCACATGTGCAGTGGTGCAGAATTCCCCCAGGAGTAATGTCCTGAGCCCACCACTGTCACCTGATCTTAATGGTGAGCCCCAAGAGGTCCTTCCCCTCCAGGGCTCTGCCTACATGCCAAATCCCCAAATCTGGAGACCAGTCCTGTCTCTAAGTGCCAATCACTGAAGTGATGCACCTGCTCCCAGTCAGACCAGATGTACCAATAGTATCCAAGGAGCTTCCCTTTTATGTTGAATTTTACATTCCTAGTTTGTATTCTTTTCCCTCTCGTGTAGCTGGTGGGGCTATCCAATACTCAGAACCTACAGAATTGCTCATATTGAGACTCTCTCAGAATTCAATATCCAGGGCCTCTTGCAGGGCACAATTCTACTCCTTGACCCTCATGGCAGCTCTTAAATGGAATCCACTGGGGAGTTCCATTCATTCAGGGAGAGCAGCACACCAGACCTGGGGTGTCCTGTGCAGAGCAGGACAGTAACTGGGTTTTTTTTTCTTTTGATTTTAACACTTCCATTAAAAAATCCCAGTATGCAATTACCTAGATCACTAAAGTCAATGGAAAATGAGGGGACTTGCAGCAAACTAAGCAGAGATAGGCCCCATTGTCTTTCCTGACTGACCAAACAAGCTTTATACCAGGCCTTGCAGTCACTTGGGCATTGGGGATTACAGACTGACTTAGTGCATTTCATTGTACTATAGATAACACGTGCACCAAGGACCTGGTTAACTTTTACTAAATAGCATTCCTCTGGTTAAAGTTCTGCTCTCAGGTCAGCGTGGCAGATTGTGACTCTGATATTCTGCTTCCTTTCCATTCCTGGACCTCCCAGTCGGTGTCCACTAATCATGTTGCATTGGGAGATCTGCCCATGCATGACAGCAGAATAGATTTAAGAGTGTCAGAGGAGGTATTACGACTTAATAACATCCTCTCTTCTCTCAGCTGTTTGTTCAAAAGGCCTAAATCCTGCTCAGAGATACAGGATGGGTGAGGGAATATCTTTTATTGGGTCAACTTCTGTTGGTGAAAGAGACAAGGTTTTGAGCTACACAGAGCTCTTTCTCATGTCTAATCTAATATCTTGGGACTGACATGCCTATAACAACATTGCATAATTCCTGCTCAGCGAGGCACCCAAAGCCACTCTCTCTAAAGCAGCTAAAATCCTCATCTGAGGCCAGTCCTCGTACTCATCTACCCATTTACATTGATTAGTCTAATTCAATGTACTGCCGGGGGACTGAGAAGTTACACACTACGCATTGTGCTGCTCTGAGTGTGAGGAGCCCAGCCCTTTAATGCACTGTATTGAACTCTGCGTGACCCTGAGGCTTGGCATGCTGATAACTCTAATAAAACAATGACCACGATATTGAGATCCCAGCGTGAAGGGGTGAGTGGTCTTTCAGGACAGCAGTGTGTGCTGTGAGACATGTCCTGGGCAGTGAGAACAGAGAGAGTGTTTATGCAAACTTTTCCAGGTGATCCCTGCCTGGGAACAAGCTAAGCAAAGGCTCAATCCAGACAAGACAGAGGTGGTTCTAGTTGGTAGCATCTAGAGAGGATCTCAGGATTGATGGTCTGGATGGAGGAGCACTGTACATCTTTTACCCTTATGTGAGGTTCACCATGTAGAGCACTTTTGGAGCAGGGATTTCTCCTACACTCCCAGCTGGTGGAGGTGACCAGAAGGGCTTGTTTATGGTTGGCGTGGTGATGGTGGCTGCTATCTCTGTAGATTAGCTCACTGCAGTCCCTTCAGCATGGGGGTCCCCACAAAGACCACTCAGAGCCTTGTCCTGGTGCAGAATGTGGCTGCCTGCTTTCTTGGTATTGCTGGGTGTAATAAGCACATTCTGCCTGCTGTTCAGAGCCCACATGGATTCCCTGCTCACTTCTGGTGCCATTCAGGGTATTGGCATTGATCTTTAAAGCCCACCTGCCGAGAACCTCCCTTTCCAATCTCCCCATATGCACTCCTCTTCAGTCAGCCTCCCGTCTCTTCTGCTCATCAAGAGTCTTCACATCGTCACACCAGGAGCCGCTGGCCTGTGTCCTGCCTTGCATTTGTCTCCTTCTCAAGCTTTTCAGGAGGGGGGGCCAAAGCCAGTCTGTCCCGTGGCCTGGGTCCTAGCTGCTCCCTCCCTCTGCACTGGCTCAGCAGCCACAAACAGACAATGCACTCTCATTTATGGAGCCAGGAGTTGCGTATCTGGAGGCTGGATGAGGACAGAGCATTTTATGGGGTTTGCCAGCTCCTGAAGTGGCAGACTGGGTCTATGTGGGTATGTCTGCACTGCACAAGCCCCTTTCCACCCCCCTACAAATCACTCTGATTTGGTCAGCAAGTACCTGGCTTCTAGGACCCTGCTGGAGATGGGTCAGAGCCTGAGTCCCGTTGAGAGACAGGGTCCAGCAATTGTAAACCCAGATTTAAAATGCAGCATGGACGCTCAAGCATGGACTTGGAAACACCAAGCCCATAAACCCGGATCCCACAGGCTAAGTTTTGTGTGCAGAGTAGACACACCCAAGGGGGCCCTACCAAAAGGACTACAACTGTAATGGCTACCAGAGCTTTCTGACCCCATTTCCCAGCATGCACTGAGCTGGGGCGGGGACAGAAGGAACCCTGGTGGGCCAAGAGGAAGACTTTTGCATGGGGTGATCTGGACCAAGCAGTCCATGAACCAATGACGAGTGGGCACTAAATAGTCCCTAGCAGGGGGCAGCCTGACTCAGAGAAACAGCTGAAGTTTGGTTTTGGTTTGGAAGCTGGGTATCCCTGCTGACGTGCCATTCCTCCCACAGGGCATTCTGGCTCTGCTGTGAGATCTAACTGCATGGATCTGACAGCTCCAGCCCTGCAGTGACAGCATCCTGCAAAGAGGTCTG
This sequence comes from Chelonoidis abingdonii, assembly GCF_003597395.2. Taxonomy (NCBI): domain Eukaryota; kingdom Metazoa; phylum Chordata; order Testudines; family Testudinidae; genus Chelonoidis; species Chelonoidis abingdonii. Next base: position 7,094,134 of record NC_133781.1, read on the forward strand.
GCCTGGCTACCGAGAGCAGCTGAGACCCCAGGAGGATCGCAGGCCAGGGAGCAAGGAGCCTGGTAGGATTGGGAGAGGGTCCTGCCCCTCCCAGGTGTGAAAAATAAAATCAGAGGACTTTTATTTAAGCCAGCCAGTGCCACAATGCTGCAGGTGCTCCGCCTTGGGACTCAGCCTTGGTGTACTGTCTGCCTGAGATGGTGCCAGGGAGGGAGCCAGAGCAGGGGAGGAGTTGGGAGTTTGTTATTCTGTTATTTTGGGAGTGTCATTCCTTTGCATGGCCCAGTGAGGAGTCACCTTGGGTGGAGGGTGGGGCAGGATTTCGTTACTGTCGGTTGAAACTGGCTGCTAAAGTCCATTAAGAAAATGTAGCTAAACTTTAATCAGCAAAACTCAGCTAGCCATGTTGTCTTTCTTTGCAAGGCGATGGGGTAGGTACGTTACCTTCACCACCGCAGGCACTGGGAGGGGTGGGCTCTGCTGGCCGTTCACCTGCTTTGGGCTTTCACACTGGCTGTTTTGCACTGATGTCAGGTCAGTCACGTTGTTTTCAGAGGTGCGGGAATGATCCTGGAATCAAGAATCAGTCATCATTAGTGTGTGGCACCTAATGTCCAGGAATATAGGAAGCAGCATTAAGAAACCTTACCATGTGCTGGAAAACTTTCCTTTCTAGTCATGGAGCCAGCACCCTAATTGGGCATGAGCTCCCAGCAGTCTGTGCCTGATTGGCATGGTATTGATGGAGATCCTCCTAAACATGCACTGGCTGCCTTCCTCAGGGCAAAGCATGTGTGGGCTGCAGCAATGGCTCTGCAGCCTCTGGAGTTATCACATCTAAGGTGGAGATATTCTTCTAGCAGGGATATCATTTCCAGCTCAGGTAGACATACTCACACTTGCTCAACAGAAACCAAAGTGCAGCTGCAGCAGTGGAAGTGGCAGGAGGGGCTAGCCACCTGAGTATATACCTAGTATCTCAGATGGGTCATACTCGGGGTGGCTAGCTCCTTCCTATATTGTTAGCTATGTAACTGCCTCCAAGTTAGCATGGGTATCACACCTCCAGCTTGCGGTGTAGCCAGACCTGAAGCGCTGAACCTGATGGGTAGGCAGAGGCCCATGGTCCGGTACTAATGAGATGAGCTCTAAGCCTGGATCTCACCTCTGAGGGTGGTGTCTCCTCGGGCATGCCCATTCTCTGCCCATGCTCTAGCCTTGGGAGTAAGGGGGAGCATGGACGAGGCTTGAGACCTTCCCTGCTCAGTGTCAAACCCCATTCACTACGCACACGCACCAGGGCTAGTCTGTACATGGGCAGCTGTTGGTGTCACACCACCAGCAATTAAACACTCCAGTGCCATGAGAACCGACGGATTCTGTTCCTCAGGACTATTTACATCTCCCAAGCCACCAAAACACAGTTTGCAAATATGCCTCTGTCAAACAGAGGAAACAAACTAAGACATAGGATGAAATCTTGCTCCTAACTGGAGCCCTGCAGTCATTGCCCTCATGAGATATACCACACAGGCAGCTCACATGTGCAATTGTATCCATCTTCTCCTAGAAGCTTGTTTGGAATACAGTGATTTCTCAGTGCAAGTCAGAGCAAACCTGCCATGGTTTCTTCAGGCTGATACAATTAGACAAACCAAATGGACAATCATTTGGCTACTATCCATAAGTGCTTGGAAAATTGAGGTACCCGATACCAAGTATGCTGTGTAACAAAGGCAGTGAAATGGAGAAGTTTTGCTGTGTAACAAAGACACTGGAATGGAGAAGAGTTGCCTAGCCAAGAATCTGTCACTGGCAGGTTAACAATTGCTCGGGATCTTTTGCAGAGCACCCCAGTGCTCCCTGGGACTACCAGAGGCGGATATCCCCCTGCTTCCCCCTGCCTGCAGCCTGTGCACTCAGAATGGGTCCTGCCCAGGGATCTTGCACTAGCCCATGCTTCACAAGTGGATTTAAACAGAAAGCATGTTTGTTTTTTCAGGATCCTGAGTCCGGGTCCCCATGAAGTCCCCATGCTCATTAAGTCCACGTCAGAGCAAATTCCCTGGGGATCCTGGGGAAGGCTCATGGAATTGTCAGCTGCGGGCTGCCCTTTCCCCATGGAGGTTGACATGGGATGCATGCACATAGCATGGCCTGCAGCTTCATCTCCAGAGCAGCTGCTGATCCTCCTTCCCAGGTAGCAGTGCTCTGTGTGGCTCCTGGACTAGCCTGCAGTCCCCCATTTTCACGGCGTTGATCACCTTCAAAGGTATTAATTACTGTTAAATACTGGGGACATGCTGGGGAAGGAAAGGCCTCCCCCCAGAGCCATGTGCACAGCCACTACCTCAGACTGCAGTTACAGAGATGCATCAAGACCCAGGGACATCACTCTGGGGGAGCTGCTGACTGATAACCTGCTAGTTAAAGCACTGGCGTCACACTGATGCCACTTAACAAGGCCCAGCTCTCTGGCTGAGCTGTCTGGAGAAAAGCCCTACAGCCCCGCTGCTAGCCAGTTCTACTGTCTGCTCATACCCACTCCCCATGCCCCCTGCTAACCATTGGGTCTGGAAAGCCTCACCCTTTCAGCCTCAATTCCTCTCCTGTCTGTGGTTTCCAAGGGGAAAAGCTGCTGACATGCTTAAAGCTACCAAAACTACTAGGAAATCTAGGTGCTACAGTGATACAGATCGTAACTACTAACACTGAATGCCTAGTGACCAATAGAAAGGGCAGAGGGGAAGCCACAGCAAAGGCATTTGCATCCTACAGCATTAGGGCCAGGAAGAAAGATGAACACTTCTCCCTCTTCCACAGGCAGACTCAGTCAGACCCCCTGAAAGGGTCAGAAATGTTTCGGTACAGCCTTGCCCCTACTGAGTGACAGCAGGGACTTCAACTGGACAGAAGGCACTGTCACAGCAGAGGCTGTTCATGTGAGTTGCAGGATCAGTGTGTGGGATTCTGCTGCAGCATCTTCCAGAAAGTATCTGGCACCAGTGGAAACTTTGGAAATGCACTGGGCCTTTGCTGCTCCACAGACCCTGCAAGCTACACAAGTATTTGGCTTCTGTTCTTTCCTCCGTGTCCACATGACCACACTGCCCATGTGACCTGAATGCCCCTTGCCAGGTGGGCTGGGCTGGAAGCGAGTGAGTCTTGGCATGTGGCATTGAGCTAGATGCTCTCTCTCTCTGCCCCTTCCAGCCCAGACATACAGCAAAGAAATAGATCACAGGAAGCAATGAAGCAGTTAGGCTCCATGGAGACTCCAGGGCAGCTGGCTGTACAACAAGGCTGAGCCAGGCAGGTCACAGCTCTGCTTTCTTTTAAGCAGCCTATGCCAGTCTGAGAGCTCCCAGTGATGGTCAGCCTAGGCATTGCTCCCCCTGTCTCCACTCTATGTAGGGGCTGGTCTACACTACGGGGTAAAATCGATTTTAGATACGCAATTTCAGCTACGTGAATAACGTAGCTGAAGTCGAATATCTAAAATCAATTTACTCACCCGTCCTCACCGCGCGGGATCGATGTCCGCGGCTCGCCATGTTGATTCCGGAACTCCGTTGGGGTTGGTGGAGTTCCGGAATTGATATGAGCGCACTCAGGGATCGATATATCCCGTCTAGATTAGACGCGATATATCGATCCCCGAGCAATCAATTTTAATGCGCTGATACGGCGCGTAGTCTAGACATGGCCTAGGAGGGTACTATGCTAGCTTCCCAAGGCCAGATTCTGCCTCCTTTGCTCGAGCAGAACCTCTCTGAGCCCATTGCTGTCTGTGGGATCTTTGGAGTAGGGATAGTCTCCTGAGTGTGGGCTGAGGCGAGAGGTGAAAGTAAGCCAGTATGATCTGGTACGGCATACCGACAAGAGCCAGTACGCTGTGCCGGACTGGACTGGCTTCCGTGGCGGTGATTTAAAGGGCCCGGGGCTCCAACTGCTGCAAGGAGCCCCAGGCCCTTTAAAGCACTGCTGGAGCTCCAGCAACTGGGCTTGGGTGGGGTTTTAAATGGCCTGGTACTCCTGCCACTGCAGGGAGCCCCGGGCCCTATAAATCCCTGCTGAAGCTCCGGCAGCCAGTCTCAGGCGGGGATTTAAAGGGCCCAGCACTTCGGCTGCTGCGGGGAGCCCTGGGCCCTTTAAAGCACTGCCAGAGCTCCGGCAGCTGGGCTCGGGAGGGGATTTAAAGGGCCTAGAATTCCAGCCACTGCGGGGATCCTCAGGCCCTTTAGATCCCCGCTGGAGCTCCAGTAGCTGGGCTCCCATAGTCATTTAAAGGGCCTAGGGATCCCTGCAGTGGCCAGAGCTCTGGGCCCTTTAAAAATCCCCACCCAAGCCCGGCTGCTGGAGCTCTGGGCCCTTTAATTTGCCCCTGAGCCCTGGGGCTCTAGGGTGATTTAAAGGCCCTGGGGCTCCCAGCCACAGCTGGAGCCCTAGGGGCTTTAAATCTTGAAAGGCCCCACGTCTTCTGGTTGAGGCCATGACCCTGCTCAGGACTCAGGCATGCCGGTAAGTCCTTTAAGTTACTTTCACCCCTGGCTGAGGTGGTGGCAGAATCATCCCCCTCCCTAGCAAGCACACGCTTCCCCATGACCATGTGGAAGGAGGTTGTTTAAAGATGTCACTTAACGGTTGCTCTGGGGGTGCATGCGAGGGGGAGAGAGAAGCATCAGCGCTGCAAGCAGCTTTCAGGAGGGCTCTGCACTGCAGCCCCACAGTAACCCAGCAGTAAGTTCTGGAGCCATGGGTGTCGCCTGCCCAAGAGGATGAGCACCCCCACGGGGTGCAGAGTATTCCTGCATTCAGAGTGTTGGGTGGACATCTGAATGCCCTTGCTGGGAAGAGGAGACAGGCTTCCTCAGGCTGGCTCCTGGGGCCAAGCCTTGGCTTGCCCACAGAACGCTTGTGTGTTGTGTGCTTTTTTTTTGTTTTGTTTTTGTTTTTACCTGAGTTGTCCCTGATGTGGCAGAGGAAATTGCCTCTGAGTTTTTGGTGGCTGCTGGTGATTCTGTGGAGCCCTGCGAATCCTCCCTCCTGGCCTGCTCTGGGGACAGGCCATCATTGCTACTGTCTTCTTCAAAGGCAAAAGCATCAGCTGATTTAGAGAAACTCCCCTGGGCACCTTAACAAGTGAAACAAAGGCAATAGGTCAGTGGTGTGTAAACAGACAGCCTTAGCAACATGTGCAATGAACCATCTCAGTGGCTATACCAACTCCCCCTACCATAGGCAAGCCCAGCCCCCAGTGCCTGAGTAGGAGCACATTGAGCACAGCTGAGGAGGGGAGGGGGATTTTGATGGAATGAGCAATAGCCCCTGGGAACAGTGCCCTGATTCCAGTGTGGGCATTTCAAATACTGCTGGCTGTGATATGGACCTGTATTTTGTGCAGCACCTTTCACACAAGTGTTCTCCTGATTGGCTTTTCAGAAAGAGCTCAGCCATTCAGATGGGAGAACATGGTTTTCAAACATGGGCATCTCATTGAGGTGCCCAAGAAACAACTCCTGGAAAATCATATCAGGTTTTGGTGTCTCTGTTCCTGTTTTATGCCTAATGCTCTGTACACATCCATTTACAGATCTGGGCTTTCTAGTAAGGGGCTCACAGAAGTGCAGCTGAGATGGAGAGTCCATGAGGGCAGTGGGCAGGCAAGCTGCTCAGACTGCAGGAGCTCCAGAGAACAGTGCCCTGCAGGCTCATGTAGAGGGACAGGGAACAGCATCACAGAGGGCAGTAGGGAGAGATTTTGAAAAACCTGCCCCATTGAAATTTCTACGCTGCAGAGGGATTTTGGCTTATTCTGGTTATCATCCTTTGATTGGACTTTGTTTCAGCTGTGTCTGTCTGTTTCCCATTTGTATCCATCTGCTCCAGAGCAGGCTGTGGAGATCAGGCCCTGGAAACCTGGGGCATTTCAGTCATTAAGCCCTAATATTTTTCTTCCCCAACATGGATGTGGAAAAATATGGTGATCCAGGCTCCTGCTCTCTCATTGGCCTGACTGGGTATGTCGTGGAGGCAGCACGCTAGTGAGTGACACTCTCGTGAGCAAATGCAGCACAGTGATTCTGCTCCTCTCTAGTGAATGGGATGATGTTGGCTGAGGGGCTTTAGGGAAAGTGGGGGATCCTAGGAGCTTGGCTAGGCAATTGGAGCCTGGGAAATAGTGTAATAGGCCCCCTACTGTACCCAGTGTAATCCATGGGAGCTGCAGGTATTCAGCACCTCTGCAAATCAGGCTGTGGGGTTATGAGCCTGAATACAGATTGAGGTGCTTAACTGCAGAATATGAGTTCATCTCCAAAGAACACCGGGACTGCTCGACTCGGGGCGGGGGGAGTGTTTCCTATCTAGGGGGTTGGTTTGAATCCAGCGGTATGTGAAACTGTTCCCACCAGAGAGGCTAGCACCTAGCAGCCTGTGTGAAATAGTATGTGAGGAGTCCTCTTCCCACTGGACGAATGTCTAAATCACAAAACCGATGGCTGCACTGAGCCTGTCTGGAGCCTCCACAGAAAAGCCAAAGACTGAATCAAACAAAGGTCTCAAATCTCCAGGTCCCTCCCCCCGCCCCCCGGCTTCTCTGCACAAAGTACAAAGAGTTGGAAGAAATGCTCCAAATGACTAACTGTGCTTCCGGAATCCCAGCAAAGCCTGGTCCAGACACTCCTCCGGAGGATTCCCAGGGCAGTGTCCCACACTCAGATGGACAAGAGCTCTTGATCCCAAGGTTATGCTGATAAACAAAGTGCTGAAAAAGCAAGGCTATTTTGCAAGACCCTTGGGAAGGCTTAGCCAGGAGGGTGGGTAACAGAAGGATTACTGCTGCTGCGGTCATATGCTGCCCAGTCTTATCATGCAGCTTTGCACTCAGATAGCTCGGGGAAGGAGGAAGGGCTGGGGAAGAGTAGTCCACCTGTCCATGCTCCAAGCCCAGCAGTGTGCAGCTTCTTATCGACACGCTTCGTCGTGTTCTGACCTTTTCCTTCCATTATCGCCCATTCTCTTTGCACAGGGTGTGATCTCCGGAGGGAGAAAGCAGATGAGAGACCCTATCGTGTGTGGGATAACTTGCCAAGTCACTGGCCCTGCTGTTGCCAGCTAGCCACTAGGGGAGCTCCTGGAGTCTGTGCTCATCTGCCCAAGGCACTTGGTGGGAGGAGATACTACAAGAGCATTGCTAGTTACCATAGTTACAGGTTCCCCAATGCAGAGCTTGGCTAAGTCCCGGGCTATGCACTCCAGTGGTCTGGGGGGCAGCTCTCCTAAACATGAGCCGCAGTGCTCCTAGCACTGGGCTTGAAGGGCTCCAGTCCCACTAACAATCATGTAGCGGGAGTAACACACAAGTGGTTTGGTAGGGCTGCCAGGGCCTCCAGGGTGCAAATATCCTCAGCACAAAGGCTCCAACTATTGGAACAAACCCCTCAGCCTCAGCCTAAGGGCAGCCAAGGAGGGGGATAATGAGGTAACCTTGTCTCAGTGAGCTCCTCCCTCCATGCCATCCTCTTGCCTGCAGGGCACTGCCCTGGATCTGCCTGCTGCGGCTGCTACTGCCCCTGTCCAGCAATGGGCTGTGTTCCCCTCCCAAGGCTGTGAGGCTGTGATTTCTAGGCTGCAGACAGTCTGTGCTCCCTCCAGAAGTGTAAGTGCTGCCTGCCTAGCTTCTGTGAGGATATTACTCCATTGCACCAGGCTGGCAGCCTGTCTGCATCCTCCCTGTCAGTGCAAGGATTTCTCTATCACAAGCCTTAAGAACTGATGTGCATGGGAAGCTGCAGGAGCCAGTAACACCCAGAAACCAAAATCAGGTGTCATGTAACACAGTGGTTGTTCTAGGCCTGATGAAACCAGCTTCTGGTTCTGGGAAGGCCAGGAAAGGGAGATTTTCTGGTGGGAACCCGTGGAAGCCAATGGCACCTTTTATTCTTAAGTACCATGGGAGGTCTAGGAAGGGTGCACAGGCGAGGGCATGAAGCAGTGTTGCACCAAAATATGCCAAAACATTGCCTCAGGAGCTACATATACTGTGGACTTTCTGTGATGCTGAGAGCTGACTCAACAGGCAGGGTGTTTCGGTGGTGACAATTGTTGTTTTGGTGCTGTCCTGAGAACTGGGTGACATAGCATGGTGGACAGCAAATTATCCACCTTCAGTCTTCCTGCCGTTTGGAGCTTTGAAGGAACCCTATCAAATTCTAACACATTACCATCCTTAGCCACAGAGTATCAAAGAATCATAGAAGATAAGGGTTGGAAGAAACCCCAGGAGTTCATCTAGTCCAACCCCCTGCTCAAAGCAGGACCAACCCCAACTAAATCACCCCAGCCAGGGCTTTGTCAAGCCAGGCCTTAAAAACCTCTAAGGAAGGCGATTCTACCACCTCCCTTCCAATGCTGCACCACCCTCCTAGTGAAATAGTTTTTCCTAATCGTACAGCTGGGCTGGCAGTTAGGAGGAATTTAAATCCCCTCCAAGAGGAGATAGACACCAAACAAGTGAGCTGAGGGGACCTCAGTCAGGGACAACATGGCATTCTAGAGCATGACTGGAATGTGCTGCCTCTTACTTCACTTCTTGATACCAAGGGTCTGCATGGAGCAGGGAGAGGGGAATGCTCCACTTATCTCTCTTGCTCTCACAGCAATCTGCAGCTATCCATGTTGTTTCATGATCCCATGCCTCTGCTGTAATCTCAGGCAGGATGGTGTTTGCTTGGGGCTGTTTTTAGTGCACTGGGTATTGTCCTCCTGAGTGCATTGGACAGAGTGATGACAAGGACCTGGTAAAAAAAGGCTATTAGATCACCCCTCAGCTATGTGGAGCACAGGCAGCCTCCTGTTGCTGGGACATTAGGGATCTGGACTGGCTTCAGCACTTTTCTTTCGCCCCATTGGAGGTGATTAGATGAATATGACAACTATACTTTCCACTGTGTAAACATTTAAAATTCCAAGGTTACAGTAAGACAATTTTAAACCCCATCATTTTTCTGGTATTGCAAAAACAAAAGACTCAACGTTTCAGAATAGCAGTGCTGCTCTCTGCTCTGTGTCTGAGCCTGGGCTGCAGGCCTCAGGGGAATCATGGACCTGGCAAACACACTGTGCTGCTCTTTTGACTTAGGCATTTTGCTACATAAATCTAAAGACAAGCACTGACATTGTGTCATACTGCACAGTTCAGCTTTCAGCATTCAAGAACCCCAGAAAGTTTGTTTAAAGATGTGCCCTTGACTCTGCCTCCTTGTGGCTGAACAGCCAGCAAAGGGTAGATTGACCCACTGGTTGCTGTGCCCAGATAGAATTCGCACCCAAAGCAGACAAACCGTCTCCTCGGTGTTCTGGGGAGGACACCTTAAACTTGCACCGGCTAGCTCCAAGCCTTCTTAAAGTAGGGATTGCGGGTACCTTCCACCCCTCTGGGCCTGCTGCAGGAAGACTTGCTGCATCAGGCAGGCCCTTAGCCTGCATTTCTGCGGGCAGGAGCTGAGGCTGGCTAGAGCCCACACTCTTGAAATATGTGGCCATGGATGATTTCTCAAATAATAAGGTATTAATTTCCAGAAGCAAGCTGTGATCAGTTGGAGCTAAGGCTGAGAGTACATATTACTAATTTAGGGCAAAACTTCATTACCAGTACGTTGTAATTATTCTAAAACAAAGTGTTATAAACCCAGGAAATATATCATCCGGGCAGTTCTTAATAGAAATTCAAAGATGATGATATGTGGCAAAGCACAGATAAGGCACCCAAACAACCCAGCTCTGCCCTGTAGTGATGTCAGGCAATAATCATAGGATTACGATTCAAATGTTTTGGTGCAGGTGGGCCCAGACTAGATTACACTGATTTTAAGGACACCCCATTACCCCATTGTACTTTTACATATTTTTACTCTGATGATATCATTGCAGGGTCTGACAAGAGAATGACTGCTAAGCTTTTGAACAGGGGAAGACACTTTTACTCAAACCGTTTAAAACTTTTGGTTGTTAAGCCCTATTTAATTCAAGCCCCTCACTAGCACTTAGGAGAAAAGCTCTCATTGTTCAAGATTCAGACACACGTGCCCAGGTTATTGTGAGCTCAGAAAAGTCCCACACCAGGTGTCTGATTCTGAGGTCACATCAGCTTTAAGCTCAGCTAACTCCACGTATTCCTGATGTACGCTGGGGTCAGTGAGAAGAGAGTCAGACCCACATTGGTTCATCTGTGGTAGAAAAACCCTTGAAATCCCAGACATTCCACAAGCAGAAAATGCTGGGGAAGAAAAACCTTGCAGGCCCTCTTGATGCATCACAGAAGGACACAGAGCACAAAGCTAAGTTCTTGTCCATTGTCAGTCACCTTTAAGGCCTGAGATCATTGTACGCTCTTGTGTTGCTTGGTGGGCAAGGGAGGAGCCAGGAACTGAGCAAAGTATGAACACAGCCTCTGACTCAGATTTCCAAACCACCCTCCCTCATGCTAGCGGGGGGTTTCCTGGAGTCCGTGCTCTAAGTGGGTTAGTGTGCACATCCCAATGACCAGGCCATGACCAGGATGCCTTTTGCAAGTGTGCCTACCATAGGCTGTTTTCCAGTTGGGCAAAGGCCCTAACCCTCCTCGAGCACTCTTTCCCCCAGCAACCTTCCAGCCTCCAAACCTCACTTCTTTCTGACACAGTGGCATTCAAAGACATGGCTCTGGAGTTTTTATAAAGTAGGAAATGTATTTTTCTACTCTTCCATCATTTAAAAATGACTGACGAGATTTTGCTTAAACTCCCCTTTAAAAAAAAGAAAAACCCTTCAGACAGGCACCCGGCTTGGAACATTTCAGGCTAGTGTATTGAAAAGTTACAAGCATGAGAAATCAGGGCATGACACTGGACCCTGAACTATAGTGATGTGACCCATGCAACACTGGGCCTTACAGGTACCAAATATGCCAAGACCAGAACAGTTACAATAGGGGCCAAGAAAGGAAACCACTTCACGTGACAGCATGGGAAACCTGTAGGCTTCACTCTGCTCTACAGTCCTCTGCCAATTTGGCTCACCATGGGATGAAATAGTTCAGGCTCTACATACTGGGTTCGTATTCGAACCAAGAGTCAAAGGGCTTCTTGCTTCTCACACCATGTCCTATGTCATTATAAAGTCAATATTGCCAAAGGGTCTAAGGTCCTGGTGAGCAGAGCCCCTACCACTGGCTCCAGCTCACCATGAGCACTAACCGGGGCACTGAATGCTCTTACTGGGCTGCACACATAACTGGCATGCCAGTGGAAATAATCCGTGACAATTAGGGACTGAGGGTTATTGAACAAGGAATTTGGGCTGCATGGGACCAGCTCTCAGGGACACTTTCAAGTCAACAGCAAGTCTGTTATTGACTGGCAGAGCTGGATCAGACCCTCCATGGATGGGCCTGGCTTGCGTACAGATGAGCCTTCTTGGCCTGTACTGCTGGGTCTCTCGTTTCTCTCTTCCAGATACTTCCTGTATTGGGAGTGATTCTGGCAGGATTGAAAGTGCCTTTTCATTTGGGTGTCTGGAACAGTACCAGCCCCATGCAGAAATACTAACAGAGAGCATGGCTGGGCTGGGCTGGGCTCTATCCTTCCCACAGGTGCTATCTGTAGGCTGACAGGGTAGTAGCAGTCCTGACCCTGCAGCTGCCTGAGCTCTGCAACCTGCATTTCCTAGCCAGTGCCAGGCTCCCTGGGGCTGTGGAAAGCGGCCCTGTACATTTCACTCAGAAAGGGCTCGACCTTGGAATGGGCTTTATCTCCTTGGCGAGTCAGCATGGCAGCTTAGCGTGCCAGAGTGAGCAGTCCAGGCCCTAGTTCAGGGGTCGGCAACCTCTGGCACATGGCTCGCCAGGGTAAGCACCCTGGCGGGCCGGGCCAGTTTATTCACCTGCGCAGGTGAAGGATGTGCTAGCCGCAGCTTCTCGTTACCCCCATTGGCCTGGGGTGGTAAACCACGGCCAGTGGGAGCTGCAGTCTGCCGAACTTGCCGACATGGCAGGTAAACAAACTGACCCAACCCGCCGGGGTGCTTACCCTGGCGAGCCGTGTGCCAGAGGTTGCTGACCCCTGCCCTAACTGCACAGCCTGGTCTAGCCCTTACCAAGACCCCAGGGTGACAAGCTGTGTGTCTCAGGTGAGCCAGGAGGTGCAGGGGGGAGTGTCTCCAGCATCCTGAAGAGAGGACGCCCCTTGTGTTCACTAACATGAGTCCTGTGGCCTCTGCATCAGTGAACAGCCCCAGCCTGGCTGCTGTTTCCTGGGGCACTGCTGAAATGCAGTGCAAATGCACAGGGCCTGACTCATCCCTTCCTGGGGCATTGAGGCTGTTAGACCAGTGCAGAGTGAGTGCAAAGCACCACCTTTCTGATTGGGGACTGTTTTACACCCACTTTGCACAAGTCTAAGGGCAGGTCTTCACTATCTGCTGGATTGACAGGTAGGGAATCGATCTATTGGGGTTGATTTTATTGCGTCTAGTCTAGCTGCGATAAAATCGATCCCTGATTGCGCTCCTCATCGACTCTGGAACTCTAACTTGTGAGAGGTGGAAGCAGAGCTGACGGGGGAGCGGCAGCGGTCGACTCGCCGCCGTCCTCATGGCCAGGTAAGCCGACCTAAGATACGCCGACTTCAGCTACGCTATTCGCATCTTAGGTCGACCCCCCCCCCGCTAGTGGGCTAAGTGGAATGACACACCAGGGAGAGGCAGGGGGACCAGGCCCACATGGTACACACAGCACGACCCCTCATCCCCATCACCAGGCATACTCATTCTCCCAGCCCTCCTGGCCACTGCCTGGCACTTCAGGCAGAGGCATAAAACCAACCAGCCAACCAAGCAAATGCCAGCCAAGTAGCTGTGCACTAATGCAGTGGGGGTGCCTCCCAAGCCCTGACTGATTCCTTACCCCAGCTGTCCCCTGGCTGCGCAAAGAAGGGAACTGGACTTTGCTTCGGGCAAGTGAGTTGAAGGGATGGTAGGAAGAGATTGGGCACGCTGAGGCCTTCCAGCTCTGGCTGATGGAAGCTGTGCCTTCTTCTTGGTCCTTAGCTAGAGGGTAGGATTTGGGTTGTGATCCCTAACATATGTGGAGGGGAAGCTGACTGCACAGGGGGGTGACTGAAAATGTTAGCCTCTTACCAAGGCAACTTAATGGGAGACATTTCTGGGAGGAGTTGACAACTTCCTTTCTCCTCTTAGACCTGGTGAGGAGAATATTTGCGCTGCTGGTTGAGGCTGCTTTCAGTGAAAATAATATGGACTGACTTAGGTTCTCTTATGGCTCTTAACTTCATACTGGTAATTTCCTGCCAGACTCATATCTAAGTACTGCACTATATGTATCATGTCCTTATCAATCTGTGCTGTACACACACCTGCGATACAAGACATGCTTCTCTCGTGGCCTACCTTTTATTGCCTCTTTCACAGCTGAGTCAACAGGAATAATATTCTTCTCCACCAGCTCCAAAGGACCTGGTCTGAGAGCAATTTTTTCATTGAGATCATCTGCAAGTCGAGCTCTTTTCAGCTTCATCTGAGTAGCTTGAATGGACCCCTCTGCAGCTGAGTCTAAAAGGCCAAAATTGAAACCATCAGTTCCAGGTCCCGCTGAACCTGTGCTCTAGATACGGAATGCTCAGTGATAACGAGATTTCCCTTCCAGAATCATAGTCAAAACAAAATACATTTCAGGTTAGAGCAGTAAATGGAGAGAGATCACTTCTGAGGCTGGAACGCTGGCTGTTAGACTAATCCCTACACATAGGACTGTGTGTGGGATGGATTGTGGGTCTCCACATGGTTCGCAATGGTCCCTAGGTCAGAATTCTCAGTTATCAAGTAAAAGATTCTCCCCTCGCCCGCGGATTCCAGCTGTGAAAACTCAGCCTGGGACCCTAGAGTTATGCTGCGTTCTGTCTGATCAATAAACAGTCTGCAATGAAATTTAGTTAAAAATTGTGGGAGGTGATGCAGGAGCAGAATAGACTCCAGGTCCTCTCCCCGAGTTGGACTGGCTCTGCCAACTAACGGGAACAGACTCTAGCTCCTTGGATGCTGAAATATTAGAGAGTGTGTAGAAAGAACAATAAAAATGATTCAAAGGCTGGAGAGAATCATGCTGTACAGGGAGAGATGTACAGAGCTCAGTCTGTTCAGTTTATCAGAAAGAAGATTGGAAGAAACTTGATTACAGTGGAGAAGTACTTTTGTGGGTACTGTGAAAATGCTGGATGCTAAAGGGCTCTTATTCTAGCAGAGGAAAGTGAAACAGCCATAAACGCCTGAAGTTTTAGCCAGACAAATTCAAACTGGAAATAAGGCATAAATTGTTCACAGGGAGGGTGATTAACCATAGGAACAAAATCCCAATGGAAGTGATGGATTCTCCATCGCTTGCTGTCTTCAAATCCAGACGGGATGCCTTTCTGGAAGGCACAAATTTTGCTTTAGTGTAGCACAAGTTGTTGGCTTAAAACAGGGGTAACAGGGTAAAATGTAATGGCCTGTGTTATGCAGGAGGTCAGAGTAGATGATATAATGGTCCCTTCTTGCCTTAAACTCTATGAAACAACGACTCTCCGAGTCCTCTCCCAGAGCTGGATGGGCTCTGGAAGGTTAACAGGGAAAAAAAGGCAGAATTTACTGGTTATACTTTATCCTAAGGCTCCCCTGATAAATGGTTTATAAAGAGTTGGTAAATGATTACTAGAGATTTTAATAAGTCGTTAATTGTTATAGATTGTCACCAAGTCCAACAGGTCAATAGATTGCTTATCACCATGACATTAACATCTTCTACCATCCCTAAACACATAGTACTACTGTCGGCAACATGCTTATATCTATTGAACACTTACTAAGCCTTCACAAACCATTTATAAATGGGCCCTTAATATAAAGTGTGACCAACCTGCTGTAGTCAGTAAAGTCAGGGGACCTCTCTGGACCTGAAGGTACCACTGCACATCCTTATGGTTCCGAATACAACTACTCTTTGAAGAAATTCAGGCTGTGGAAAACACAAGCCTCAGAGTCTCAATAGTGTGCTGTAAAGCCTGTTACAGACCTGATGGGACGTTTGAATTCATGCTATCTTGTGAGTGGTCATTCACCCCAATCATCCCCATTTGCTCTTATGAAAGTCTCTTAGCAGCCGTTCTACTCTGCAAAGCTTCTACTCTCCTAGATTAATTCAGAAAAAGGTAGGGTGTGAATTGACTCCCAGGAGCTGTTCCAGAATAACATGGCCAGTCCTCTAATGTCCCTGAGCATTTTACAGTCACTATCACCATCCTGGTCAGATGGTCGATAATATATCCCTACTGCTATATTCTTATTATTCAAGCATGAAATTACTATCCTTAGAGATTCCATTGTACAGTTTGGTTCATTTAAGATTTTTACTTCATTTGACTCTATGCTTTCTTTCATATATAGGCCATGCCCCCACCAGCACGATCTATTTTGTCTTTCTGATATATTTTGTACTCTGGTATTAGTGTCCCATTGATTATCCCCATTCCATCAAGTTTCTGTGATGCCTGTTATATCAATATTCTCATTTAATAATGAAGCACTCTAGCTCACCCATCTTATTATTTAGACTTTTAGCATTTGTATATAAGCACTTAAAAAAATTGTCACTTTTTAACGGTCTCCCATTATGTGATGTAATTGAATGGGACTCTTCATTTGACTGTTTCTCATCAGATCAGTATTTCCATTAATAGATCCTCCCTAAGAGATGTCTCTGTTCGAAAAATGTGCTCCTCTGCACCTGTCAGCTTCTCCCCAGCCCCTAGTTTAAAAACAGCTCTATGACCTTTTTAATTTTAAGTGCCAGCAATCTGGTTCCATTTTGGTTTAGGTGAAGCCCATCCTTCCTGTATAGGCTCCCCCTTTCCCAAAAGGTTCCCCAGTTCCTAATAATCCAAACCTCTCCTCCCTACGCTATCAGCTCTCATCCATGCATTGAGATCCTGCAGTCCTACCAGTCTAAGTGGCCCTGCACGTAGAACTGCAAGCATTTCAGAGAATGCTACCGTGGAGGTCCTGGACTTCAATCTCTTACCTAGCAGCCTAAATTTGGCCTCCAGGACCTTTCTCCTATCCTTCCCTATATCACTGGTGTCTACATATACTACAACCACCGGCTCCTCCCCAGCACTAGACATAAGTCTATCCAGGGGTGAAAGTAACTTACAGGACTTACCGGTATTGCTGGAGTCCTGAGGGGGCGTGGCCTCTCAAGATTTAAAGGCCCTGGGGCATCAGCTGTGGCTGGGAGAACCAGGGCCTTTAAATCAACCAGGGGCTCCTAGCTGAAGAGGTGACTGGGAGTCCCCCCCCCACCGGCTCAGGGGCAAATTAAAGGGCCCAGGGCTCCTGCTGCCTGGAACCCTGAGCTTTGCAGGGCTGGGGCAGGGATTTAAAGGGCCCAGAGCTCCTGCCGCGGAGGGGAGCCCAGAGCCCTTTAAATCCTGGCCCCAGCCCTGCTGCCAGAGCCAAGGCCGGGATGTTGTACCCAAGCCCTTTCAATCCCCATGGAAGCCGGTGCAGTTCAGCACGGCATAGTACCGGACCAGCTTACTCTCACCTCTGAGACTCTCTAGACGTCTTGAGAGATCTGCAACCTTCGCACCCAGTAAGCAAGTCACCATGTGTTTCTCCCGGTCACCACAAAACCAGCTATCTATGTTCCTAATGATTGAATCCTTCTGATGGACCTGGTGCCAGCCACTGTGACACAGGATGCTGAGCTAGATGGACCTCAGGTCTGATCCAGGCTGTCAATGCCTATTTATGGATGATGAGAGCTGCATTGGACACAACATGAAATACCTTGTGCTACGAGCCCTTTACATAGTCTGATTGCCATCAAGATCTGGGGCAAAGTAACCCTAAAAGTGCATCTTGCAGAGAAACAGGAAAGCAACAGAGGATTTGGAGCCACAAGAGAGATGAAGGGCTGGAGAAATCTACAAATATGTGAGGAACAGCTCATCCAGTCTTACCTTGTAAAATGTGCATATTGACCAGGTCTGATTGCTCAGGCCTGCTTCTGATCTTGTGCTTTAGGTAATCCTCAGTCTGCAGAACAGAAATATAGAGAATGTTAGATCACCAGCTCTGGCTCTTTCTGCTCAGCTATTGGAATTGTTTGTGTTTTTGTAGGAAGAGGGAATAACTGCTTTTCTCCACCGAGTGAGCTGTTAAGTGGTACCTTATTCACCCAACTGCTAGCCAACACTCGGACAAGAGATGCCCAATGAGACAAAGTGATGCTCTTGGAATCAATGTTGACAATTCAGCAGATAGCCTTTGTAAGGTGTGTCCTTTTAAGCCTCCAGAGAGCTGTACCTCAAGACGCCCAGCACTGCTGGTGCCCAAGCTGTTCTGACAGTATGTCAAGTCTGCTGGAGCCCTGTTCACCGAGTGTGAGGACTATTCACTGGTAAGTGTTTGGAACTACCCCCACAAGACAGCACAGCATGTTTCCTTTGGAGTTGGTGCTGAATCACACCCCAGCATGGTGTGAGAGGATGCTATGCTGCTGGAAATGCCAGCTTTTGAATGAGATGTAAAACTAGGAGCCTGACCCTCTGTACCGATTCTCTGACACTGTTTGCAAGAGAGAGGTATATTGGCTATTGCACTGCTGATAATGACACTCTCCCTTTCTAAATCCCCCCCTAGTTTCCAGAGTACTCTGCACTTCCTGATGTAAGCTGCTAGGTCCTGTTGCTCTGCACTTAACTGCTGAATTCCACTTTGTGAATGGCCGTGGCTGAAAGTCATGCTCTCATCTTAGATACAAAGGTGATAAATGCCTTAGAAATAGATAGACAAGGTAGGTGAGGCAACATCTTTTATTGGAGCAATTCCTGCTTCACCTACCTTGTGTCTCTCTCTCTCATATCTTGGGACCAACATGGCTACAACAACACTTAGAAATAGGTATGTAGATAGATACTGATATACAGTGAGACAGCACTTAGTAAACAAACATCTTAGCTCAAGGGACAAATTAGTAGTATTAGTGGAATGCCCAGAAAATGCCAGATCCTTTCTAAACAGAGAAGAAATGATGTCTGCCAAATGAGCTATCAGTATAAAGGCAAATGGAAAGGGTACAGCAGATGCGCAGGCATATTAGCAAATACACATTTACTCACACACATGCTTAATTGTATTATTACGGTAGGAAATATCAATTATACTCAAGTTACCCCTTCAGCTTGTCACTGTCATTCAAGTGACCTTCAGATGTAGCCAATGGAGTTCTATCTGACAATCAGTTAAAGGCCATTCCACGACTCAGAGTTTACCAACTACAAATATCTGGATATCAATGAAAGAAACTTAGAAGCAAAAGCAGGTGAGCTAAAATGTCCAGCATTGGAAGAGGATTGTGATGTAAGTGGCACTTCTGTTTAACAGGGTGGAAAGACAATAATCCATGGGATACTGTAATACCTGGTTATAAACTATACAGGAAGGATTGATTAGGTCAGAGAGATGGGGGAGTCCCACTGTCTGAAAGATTCCATGGAACCTCGTGAGAGACCAGTTCTGAGTAGAGAGGACCACATGGTTGAATCTGTGGAGATCCAATTTCCAAATAATAGGAATACAAATATATGAGTGAAATGATACTCCCAGTCTCCAGTTAAAGAAAATGCTGTTGAATGAACAGTGCTGAGGGAGACAAAAGTAAAAACTACACCTACAAAAAGAGTTATAATGGATCTTAGTACCCGCATAAAAACTGATCAAATGTCACTTCAGGCCAGATTTTCAAAGGTATTTAGGTGCCTAAAGATGCAGATAGGTGCCAGGTGGGATTGTCAGAAGCAGCTAAGTAGGTTAGATGCCTAGCTCCCTTTGAAGTCAAGGACAGTTAGACACCTACACTCCTTTGAAATTTCTACTAGGAGCTTATTGGCATCTTTAGACATCTAAATATCTTGAAAATCTGGCCTTTCGGGTCCACATGTAGAAGCAATTTCTTGTCGCCTTAGTGAGAGAACACAAGAGGAGAGACTGTGCTAAACTGAGTCCTAAGTAACATAGAGGTAAGTTCCAGAAGCAGCTAGAGTTGAGTTGCCAAGTGATAGGGACTATAAAATATAATTAAATTCACCACCATTGAGGGAAGATTAGAAACAGTCTAAAACGCAGAAATCAGTCCAGAGGAAGAAAGAGTCAATTTGCAATATAGCAAAAGGTAAACAGTGAGATGCCACAAAGTTCTATGCTAGGATGGTGTTATTTCAGGTACTGATTAGTACTCTGAAAAACAGGAGGGGGGTAGCAGTGAGGTGGAAAAAGCTTCAGATGGCACAATGTTATTTAGGTCAGTTAAGATTAGAACAGGCTGTGAGGAACTTCAGAGGGACTTAACCACGCTGGGTGACTGGGTAGCAAGAATGCAGATGAAATTCAGTGTTGACAAAGACAGTGTAATGAACATTGGAAAGAAGAATTTATGCAGATCCTACTAGGTTCTAAATTAATTGGAACCACTCAGGGAAAACATCTCAGTGTCACTGTGGGCAGCTTAATGATATCTTCTCGTTGTGCAGAGACAGTCAAAAACCACAATAATAACATTAGAAAGCACAAGAAATGGGATGAAGAAAACACTGAACAGAATTATGCAGTTCTATAAATACATGGTAGGTCCTCTCCTGGAATCACGTATTAAATTCTGGTCACTCCATCTAACAACATATCTAGCAGAAAGAGAGATGTTCGGAGACAGGCAATGAGGATGATGAGAGGTATGGAAAGACTTTCTTATCAGGTGAGAGTGAAAAGAACAGGACTGTTTAGTTTAGAGGGGAGATAAAAAGAGGTCATATGAGCTAGTGAATGGCATAGAGAATGAATGATGTTTCATAACTCAAGAACAAGGGGAGGCCAGCAAATTCAAAACAAATGAAATGGTTTTTCTACATAATGCATTGCTAACCCGTGGAACTCTCTGCAACAAGATATTGTGACAGATATGGCAATTTCTTGCAATATCCTTGAAAAATCTTACTGAATTAAGTTTAAATATCTTGGTGTCCATTGTATTAAAAAATATAAAGTTTATATATTATTGTGGAATTGTATGTAACGCCTCTAGAGGGGAGACATGGCCAATGTAAACCCTGGGAAGTGTTATGAGCTTCAAAGGACTATCTGAAACAATGTGCCAGACAAGAGTGAACTTTCAGGACAAGCAAAGTTAAGTGTGTTTCCCAGGAAATCTCTAGAGGGCGATGAACGCAAATGTACCACACCCCCCAGTTGTGCAAAAATCCAGCCTTTTGAAGCTATGTCCTGTGGAAAGAATCATTATTTGCTGATTACCTGTTCCTGGAATTTAAGGCTCAAAGGCCAAAGCTGCGTAATGGAGAGATGCACAGATTCATAGGTGTGCTTGTTCTGGGCTAACAGCTGTTTTGAACTAATAACCACAGAAAACTCTTGTTGGTGTTTGAACTACAGACTCCTACCAGAGTCCTTGTTGGAGTAGGGGTGACCTCTGATAAGCCTACTAGCATGTGTAGGTTTTTTTTATTGTTTGTAATATGTTTTCTCTACACTACTTTCACCTTAGGAGGAAATGTGCGCTTAGAAAGGGCTGTATCGTGACTTTTAACTGGGGCAATTATGCTGTTTATAGCCTCTGAGAAAAGAAAGCAAAGCTGGCCTGCCTAGTCCACCTGACTTGCTGGGGAACTCATGATGAAGGCAGGGAACTGTGCAGTTGGAAAACCCCCAGTTAGGAGGGAGAGAGATGTGGGTCTCTGCCCGGGAGAAGTGACAGCTGTGGAGCTGGGAGCCTAAAAGTAAGTGCCTGTGGTGGGCCACAGAGGGGCAATACAGGTGCAGATATTGCTGACTGCAAGAGCTTCCAAAAGAGGATTCCAAAATGGATGAGGCATTATATGAGTAATAAGAACACCCACTTACATTACATTGGAGAAATGTATCTGTGGTACTCGCATAATAACATAATACTTCAAAGATCTGACTAATCCTATTACCTCTCCATGATTTCTCCCATGCTACCTGTGATGCATGGAGGAATCACTTAGTCAAATTTTATAAAGCCATCAACAAGTCCCTCCTCAAAACTTACCTCTTCCATAATGCATGCGGTAAACTGCAAGCTGAGCACAGCTAGACAGGTGCTAAACTGAGTTTACTGCTTCTGACTGGCTAAGAATTTGGAACATCCTATTAGTTTTGCTAGTCTGTCTCCTTCATTCCTCACTCTGTGATTTGTGTTAACCTCCTGTTATGCCTTCAAGTTCAGAGCACAAACTGACTGACATTAGGAAGAAACTTTCCCTTTGGAACTTATTCCAGAATTGTCCTTGCTCTGAAGCATCTAATACTGGCCACTGTGAAAGAAAACATATCAGACTAGATGGGTGGCAGATCCGATTCTGTACAGCATTCCTATGAATCCATGTTTCTCTGGTGCTTTGATTTGTTTAAGTGGTGTCATTGTGTCACTATACACTGTGTGTATAGTTCTGTGAGATCCTGTGCTCTGAAAGACCTTTGGAATAATGTATCTGGATGTGGTGGATTTAAATTAAATTAAATTAATTTCACATTATAGGCTACCAAACAGCTATCAGATTCCTGACTCAGGCGAGACTTGAATCTCTAATCTAGAGATTTGTCAACAACCCCTTGGACCATCTAGTCCACTGTGCATTAACGTTAACATTTATTGTAGTTCTGGCTCCCCTCAGGCCTTCCCGGTTCTAAGTAGTAGGAGAAGTGACCTGGGGCACAAAGGCAGGAGATGCTGTTGTTGTGATGTTTCTAGAATCAGTGGAAGCAGAAAATATTGGCATACACAAAAGAACCCATTGTTGTTAGATTTCTAGACCAAGTTTGTAGAGAATGGAATTTGGAGAAGATTCAGCTAAGCAACCAAAGTGTCATTGGCTGCTTAGCTGAAAGTACCCAGCAAACCTCCTGAAATTCACTGGTTACTGCCCTAAACAAAGAGGATCCCTATAAACAGGAGTATATTTTTGTCTTGCATTGTGCTCTTTAGCATGCTCTGAGAACAAAGACATTTTTGGGCATCCCACTCATAATCCTTCCCTCTTCCCCCAGGCAAGCAGCCAATGGAAGCCTTTGAAGGGTGAGACAGAGAGACATTAATGAATACTCGAACAATAAAATATACGACACTTCAAAGATACTTTAAATTGCTTGAAATTTCCTAAACATATACATTTTTCATAGGAGTGTTTTGTTTCTTACATTAGTCATTTATGATTGTAGGAGACAAAGGGCAAGTGCCTAGGAAATGTTAGTTCACAAGAACGCTCCCAAATGTTTCAAGTTAACTCCTTCACATAAATTGCCTATACAAGTAGCTGAAAACGAATCTGTCCTGGAGTAACTGAATGAATTACTCTATTCTGTTTACACATCAGCCAGAGCCAACCATTTAAAACAAGGTATTTTCCTCTTAATGTGCCATGCTACTACTATTGCTCTGTATGCAGCATGAACCAACTATTGATGAATATGATACAGGCAAAGAGATGAGGATGAAGAAAAACATGCTCAGAGACCAAATGAGAAAATTGGGATAGTTTTGAATTAGTTGATCTCGGACTGATGCAATGGAATCAGTGCAATGTACTTGATACATCAGCATAGCAGAGGTTTGTTGTCTATTGTCAGCACTGCAGGGTATCTTATTCCTTGCTGTGTGTACTTTTCTAAGCTGTTGTCTTGGACTGTGTGCTTTCTGAACTGGGCCCCAGGCAAACAGGAGAGCTGTGTGGACCCTGGAGACCCTCTTAGGGTGTGTTTACACTGCGAGCTGGGGGTGTGATATTCACACTAGCTCTGATTGAGCTAGCATGCTAAAAATAGTGTAGTCATGGCAGCATGCATGGTGAAAGGGCACTATCTACCCAGAGTTCATGCCCATGCTCTTGAGTGGTAAGGCTAGCCCCTCCTGTGGCTCACGCCACCGCTGCTGCACTCCATTTTTAGTACACTACCTTGTTCTGAGCTAGTGCAAGTATGTCTTCTTGAGCTGCAATTCACCCCCTGCTCGAGATGTGGACATACCCTAGGTTTAGCTGGGGGTGGCCAGTGTGTAATGTAGGGGGCTTGAACGCTCACATGGTTCCCCAAAAAGCTATCTAGTCACAGGCATTTTCAGACATTTCTGGAAATGGCCACTTATCTTATCTCTGCCATTAGCAGTATTGAGAGGTGCCTGAGTTGGGCTAGATAGCTGGTGCCAGCATGAGCAGAGCACATTCCAGGGAGGTACTTAGCTCCCTGAGAGGCTTTGCAATATCCCAGAGGACCCTGGGGCATGCTGCAAAGCCAAAGGTCAGGGTTTTGCTACGTGATGACAAGTATGACTTGCTTGGGGACTACTCACTGCAGATGACAAAGGGCATTTCAGTTCCTCCCTGGACACTTGTTTAGGGCTCCATTCTGTGAGTTCAGTGGCTGAATCAGAAACCAGGAGGGCTGCTTATCTACTGGAAGGCATGAACCTGCCGCATAGATCACTGTCAGCTCTTGTACAAATGCAGGATTTTGACCCCCTTTCTCAGGTGTAAGAGTCTTCCTTATCTGCCCCATGCGTCTTACCTCTATCCTTCAGAACTCTCTGAGTCCCCCTGTGGACTTCTGTGCTTTACTCCACAGATTTCTGTGATGCACCCCACTGAGCTCTCCTCTACCCTGGGGATCTTTGACCTACCTCAAAGAGCTCTCTTGCATCTTGGAGATCTCTTATTCACCCTACAGAGCTGTCCTGCACATTGTGGATCTCTATGATCCACCCCATTGAGCTCTCTTCCACCCTTGGGATCTCTGATCCACCCTACTGAACTCTTCTGTACCCGGGAGATCACTATGATTCAGGGCTGCCAACTCTTTGGGTTTACCCTGCAGGCGTTTTGGGGTGCTTCTGAGGTTCTTTCCTTTTGCCCCATTCCTGCGGTGAACTGCCCCATGAGAGGTGCTGCCGCTTCTGATGGGCATCTTCCTCCCACAGCTCATGGAGCGGACAGAGCTCTTTGGGATGGGGGTGGAGAGCCTCCCCACCTGGCTCTGCAGGGCCTCTTCTACAGCTGCCAGCATTGCCTGCAAAGGGGGAGGGTGCTTGTGTAAAGAAACTCCCTCCTGGCCCCAGCACACCTGAGGGAAGGGACTCCTATCCATCCCACTCTCCTCAATGCCCCTCCCCCTGTGCAGGGCGACATGGAGTCCTGCACTAAGGAAGTGCAGAGCAGGGACAGCCTATTGCTATACTTACAGGGCGCTCTGTGTGTAGATTAATGCATTTGGAGTTTCCAATATTACAACCTCAGTGTTCAAAGATCATGAGCTTTAAATTCTGCTACCAGGAAATCACCTTTTTCCCCCCCACCCCCACTATTGGGTGAAGCTGGGTGCTCCTTGTTTGTGTGGGATGATTGAAGGGCCAAAATTCATGCTACAACCAGCTCTGAGGGGGGTCCACTACTAGGGCTGCCAACTTTCTAATCGCAAAAACTGAATACCCTTGTCCTGCCCCTTCCCTGAGACCCTGCCCCCACTCACTCCATCCCCCCTCACACCCTTGCTCGCTCTCCCTCATTTTCACTGGGCTGGGGCAGGGGATTGGGGTGCACGAGGGGATGAGGGTTCTGGCCGGAGATGTGGGCTCTGGGTTGGGGCCGGGCATAAGAGGTTTGACATGTAGAAGGGGGCTCTGGGCAGGGGACAAGGGGTTTGGAGTGAAGGAGGTGGGGTGCAGGGTGTGGGTTCTGGAAGGGAGTTTGTGTGTTGGAGGGGTCTCAGAGCTGGGGCAGGTGTTTGAGGTTCAGGCTCTGTCTGGATGGCACTTACTTCAGGCAGCTCCCAAAAGTGGTCAGATTGTCTGGCTCCTAGACGAAGGGGCCAGGGGACTCTGTGCACTGCCCGTACCCACAGCCCTCCCCCCCTCCCCCACAACTCCCATTGGCTGCGGTTGCTGGCCACTGTGAGCTGTGGAGTTGGCACTTGGGGCAGGGCACTGGGGCAGTGCATAGAGACGCCATGGCTGCCCATGTGCCTAAGGGCCGGACATGCCAGCTGCTGCCGGTAGCCGCATGGAGCCGGGGAGCCTGCCTTAGCCCTGCTGTGCCGCCAACTGCTCTGTAAGTGGCCAGAGTCCATTTTCGAGTGGGCGTTCCAGTCAAGAACTGGATGCCTGGCAACCCTATCCACTACCCCTTCCCTAGCTGCCACTCCATCCCCCTCTGTCCCATCCCTAGCTGGACATGATAGCTGGTTGCCTCACCTGAATTCTCTCACCATAGTTTCACCATAGTCTGCTGGACCCCATATTTATTTGCCAAACATATTTCCCTGCTTGTCTCCTAAATCTTCTATCCATCCCATTACTCTCTCTCTCTCTCTGCCCCCCAGGGGCGGCTCCAGGCCCCAGCACACCAAGCGCGTGCTTGGGGTGGCAAGCCGCGGGGGGTGCTCTGCCAGCGCTGTGAAGGCGGCAGGCAGGCTGCCCTCCACGGCTTGCTTGTGGAGGGTCCACTGGTCCTGCGGCTTTGGAGGACCTCCCTGCCTGCCGTGCTTGGGGCGGCAAAATTCCTAGAGCCTCCCCTGCTGCCCCCCTACATCTGTTGCACCCCCCCATCTGTCCCCCCCTTGCTTTCCAACCCTATCATATGCCTCATACCCCTGCTATCCCTCACAATCCCCCCATTCTCTTGCTTTCCACATTCCCCCCCCCCCGCTTGGTGCGTCTTATGCTTTTCACATTTCCCTATACATCCCTCAGCCTGCTTCCTGCCCCCACATTCCCCTGCCCCCTCAACTTGTCTCCTGCAGGAGTGGGAAGACTATGGCCTGGGGACCACATCCAGCCCTTCAGACGTTTTAATCCGGCCCTTGAGCTCTCACTGGGGAGTGGGGTCTGGGGCTTGACCCATTCTGTGCATGCCCTGGCTCTGTGTGTCTCTCGGAAGCAGTGACATGCCCCCACTCCAGCTCCTACACGTAGGGGCAGCCAGGGAGGTCTGCATGCTGACCCCGCCCAAAGTGCCAGCCATGCATCTCCCACGGGCTGGGGTTCCTGGCCAATAGGAGCTGCAGGGGCGGCACCTGCGGATGGGGCAGTATGTGGAGCCGCCTGGCCATGCCTCCATGTAGGATCCGGAGGGGGGAGGACATGCTGCTGCTTCCGGGAGCAGCTTGAGGTAAGCACTGCCCCGAGCCTGCACCTCTGACCCCCTCCTGTGCCCCAACGCACTGCCCTAGCCCTGATCCCCCTTCTGCCCTCTGAGCCCCTCAGTCCCAGCCCAGAGCACCCTCCTGCACCACAGCCCCATCCCAGAGCTTGCACTCCCAGCTGCAGCCCTTCAACCCCCGCCCATACCCCAACCCCCTGCCCCAGTCCAGAGCCCCCTTCCACACCCTAAACTCCTCATTTCTGGCCCCACTCCAGAGCCCTCACCCCCTCCTGCACCCCAACCCCCAATTTTGTGAATATTTGTGGCCCACCATACAATTTCTATACTTAGATGTGGCCCTCGGGCCACAAAGTTTGCCCACCGCTGCACCGATGTAAATACATTAATGGAAGTAATGGTCCAGGCAAGGCCTGATTCAATTTATGCAAATAAAAGGTAGACTGTTGGGTGTTTTGTCTGAAGTTCCACCCTGGGGATGCCTGTGATCTTCCTTAGGGATCTCTCTCTTCCATCCTGGAAGATCTCTATGATCCACATCTTGTTTCTCTCCACCTCACGGATCTCTCCTGCATTCAATATAATATGAACTCATTTTATATGGACAATATGCAGCTGAGGTCCACATTGCAGACAGGAACGAAGACACTTGCTGTAAATGAAGCTGTGTCAATGTCAGTGGAGCAGGATATTAGGCCCAACAATTATAATGTTGCTTTTATGCAAACTCTGTGTCTGAGTCTCCAGCAGCCTGTCCAGACTTGGAGGATAATACACAAATTCATTCATTCACATGTGTGCAAGAAGTTACCTTGGCTCTCTCCAGGTTTTTCCTTTGTTCATGGAATGCAGATGGGCTTTTCAGTGCTGCAGTAAGAAACACAGAAGCACAATCAGCACAAGGGAAGGAGCAAGCAGCCACCAGAATACTCAGCAATAGAATTTTAACAAGTGCTATAAAAATAGCAACACAAATGAGCCCATCTCTGTATTGAGCTAACTAAAAACTCAGAAGGCTATGGGAAATCCCAGTCTCTCAGCCAGGCTCTGGCAGGAGAGCAGAGAGGATGGAGAGCAAGGAGAGAGCAGAAGCCCACAGGCAGAGAGATGGTGCAGGCTGTGCAGCTCAGCGCTCGCTGGGACACTTCCTCTTCCAGGGGAGGCTCTGTGGGTTACAGCACCAGGAGGCCTCAGAACATGGTGGGGAGGAGAAAGCAAGGGGTCAGTACCCAGAAGAGAGGAGACCTCGTTAAAGGACTCTGTCAGCAGGTGGGCCTGCAAGTGGCTCAAACTGTGTGGCCAAGTCCAGGGGAACATGAAAAAACAAAGGGATCTCGTCATTCTTCACTTGGGTTGCAAGTGTATATTAATCACAGGGCTCAGAAGCTTTTGTTCTCTGCTCTCCTCCCCAGTTTCTTCACTAACTGCACACCAACCTCATCTCTGTTCATTTACACAATCCCCTTCTTTGCAGCTCCCGCCTTCCAGCAGCCTTCCTGGCTCTCTGACACTCTTCTCCATCCCCCTGTGAAAGGTGCTGGGCAACCGAACTGTGGGTTTGGGGAGTGCTAAGTTAGCACATGACCCACTCTGGGAGCCAAAGTCAGCAGGCTGCTCTAGCCACCCCTTTCAAAGACTCTTCCTGAAAGTGTTTGGTTTTCCCCAGAGAACGGCATCTGTACAATTCTGTTCACCCTCGTCAGAATATTATATCATGCAGGGGAGGTCAGCCTGGTTGATGAGGGTCCCTGTGGCACATGCTAAGGCCTACAGCTCTCTAGGAATTACATACAGCTTGTGGGTTGAAAATCTGGGTAATTTCAGGGTTCCACTCTTTGTTATTCCTGGGTACTTCAAAATACCAATCGACAATAAGTTCTTTAGTATCATCTCAGTATCAACTTCTGAGAGCTGAGTGTAAAGAATCTGTTTCCAGTGCTGTTCAAAGCCTCTAATGACAATATCTGGAACTTTATGTTAAAGTTCAGCTAGAAGTTATTTATATTTCTGGCTGAAAACCGTGGTTTCCAAAGTGCAGAAATAAAGGCTGTGAACAAAAGCAAGGCCACAGTTTGCTCTGCGTCACGTTATTCCCCATTTGCAGGGTGTAAATGAGAGCAGAGTTTGGTTGTGCATTTGAAATCTGTAGGAAAGACTCAGTCTTTTTTTGGGTGTCCAGGGAATTTCTTCTCTGGCAAGAAAAGAAAAAAGACTCAAACATCTCCTTGGGTTCCCGCATTGAATGGAAGGGGCATTCTAAAGTGAGAAGTTCAGGGGTCTATTTTGTTTGGCACCATTTATTTAGCTAACTTACTGCTTGATCCTTGGCAGGAATAAAAAAAAGGGATTAGAAATTCATTTTCCACAGAGCTCAGAACCTAGCAGCCAGTCTACACTCCAGAAATGTGGGAGTAAATGGGGAGCTCAGGCAGAACAAATAAACATGTAGGGGAAAGGAAAGGAGGCCAAGGAGGATTTTGGGTGGATTGGCTGGTGGAAGGGGATGGATCCAGTGGAAAAAATAGGATGGATCACACCAAAGTACAAAGGGCCAGGAACCTTTTCTTGCGTCCAACATTTCAAGAGCAGACAGACAGACATGCTTGTATGATTGTGCCGTGCTTTGGTGAGCAGCCACGAGGATGGTGACAGCTGTTTTAATCAAAAGCAAAATAAAATGAGTGCACAAAAAAAAACCACAATGAAGTAAATAAGGGACATTACTTTTGATAGCCCAGTTCACTACGAAGTCCTAGTGTTATGAGGTTTCTGTGGGCAGGAATTGACCAGGTCAAACTTCATTTCATGCTATTCATAATGAAAGTGTTGCAGAATTTAGTCATTTACCAAGATTTTGGAGGAATTATGTGGATGCTGCAGCTTGTATTAGTCTGCAAAACAAATAAAGGTATTGCTAGCATCGGTTCTTCAAACAACATATCAGGATAGATCTGTGATGGGATTCACCAGTTTGGAAGTGCAGGTGGCTTTGCAGAAAACGGACAAAGCTGCTGCACTTGACATGCCAATTTTAGGACAGATTTTGCCTTTAAGACAAAACCCTGTGTTTGGGAGGATGAGGAGCAGCCTCTGTGTAGCCTGAGCACAGCATGAATTAGGCCAGAATTCTACTGGGGATCCTGAGAATCAATCTCTGTAGCAGCAGCTGGTCCACCACCAGATGCAGTGAATGGCTAGTTCCAGCCCAGCCCTCTCATTTTGCAGATTGCAGCTGACTCTTGCATAGGGTTGCTAGGGAAAGACTTTTTGCACACTCTTCCTTGTTTGGGCAAATACCCACACAGTCTGCCCCTTTGTGGATCATGAGATGTAGACAGTTAGTGATACTCCTGACTTTATGGCAAATGCTTCCCAGCAGTTCCACAGAGTGAATTTGCCCTGTAAACCAGGCATGAAACATTTTTATCAAGCCAATAAAATTGCATCTGGATGAGACGTTCAATAACATATCCTGTTGTTTTTGGTCCTCCTGTTCACTAACAGGGCAGGCTTGGCTCAGTTACTTCAGTGTGAATCCAGAGTTCCTCCATTGACTTCACTGAGCCTGATTCTCTGCTTACTTTCACAAGTTCTACCCTGTGTGACTCCATTAGCTGAGCGAGGCTGAGATTGGAGTTTGTGCCATTTTCACCTAAGGCAGTCAACCATCTCTCCAGGGGGGAGAAGAGGGGCATATCTGCAAAGCGTTCCTCTCTGTTCAGTCATAGTCTACCCTATAGGCTGTGCAAGGCTGGTCCTTGCCTTTGCCTCCCTGACTGCTTTAGCCATTCCATTTGGAACTGATCACAGACTGACCTTTCATAGCATCAGGTTGTTCCCACCGTTGAGGCCACATCGGACACTCCTGCTGCACACTAGCTAAGATGCTTCAGCTTGGTGTGTTCTGTATTATTTGTCTGAGGCTTTCACTTTAATGATCTTTCAGTAAATGGTTACAGAACATTGTCGTGTTCAGCACCTCCAAGTGCTGTTGAGAACATTCATAACTCATTGGTATCCAGAAGGGATTGCTCAACACTTTTACCCACTGATTTTCTATTACTGTGAATATTAATCTATCTCTCTGTCCTTTGTGGGTGGAAATCTAGAAATGGATCAGTTATAAAGAGGAGGCTAAAATCTTTGCAACAGAATTACACTAGCAGAAAATCTGGCAGAGGGATTTTAAATGACCCTTGTTCAAAATCCAGGACTGACAGTGTCCACTCTTGGACCAGTTTCACGATTAAGGTCTGATATCTTGTGACTCCTTAAGGCTGCTGTATCTCACAGAGTAGCTTTCTAATATACTGTATAAAACAACCATATCCAACCCTGGTGACTTTTGGGATCTCAAACTTTAAAATCATGACAGCCATGTTTACAGAACAGCTCTTTTTGATATATTGTAGACTGCACACTTTGTGCATTACAGCAACCCCACCTCATTCCACACTCACCTCAGTGTATGGAATGAGGTTCCAGTCGATGTGCACCTTCAAGAACTCAGCTTACATATGTATGCTTAGTGGCAGCAGAACATGGGGACACCATTAGGAACAGACCCTTGTTAGGACACATTGACTGTGCATGCGCAAACCCTCTGCGAGCTGGACTATTGAAAGGCATCTGTGAGATGCAGCAACAATCTCTCTGTCAAATGTCTAGTTTCTATCCTTCCTTGTGACATGATAGCGCTGTTAAGAAATGTGCACATTTGTATAATGGCAAAAGAGTATTTTATTGTCTTCATTCTCAAAAATGAATGAACCATTTGTGCCTAGTCTCTCTCCACATGGCCCCCTTGGACAGAGGCCTGCAAAATGCCAGCCCAAAAGGTGAAAGTGTGACAAAGCTGTAAGCAACAGGAAAACACCTTTGAGGCTTCTGCCCTAGTGCCAGTGCCTTTGCTGTGCGTTTCTGTGCCGTGTGCAATGCAGGAATTCTTCAGAAAGCGTTTGGTCCCCATTTCTAAAAGTGCATGTGCCCCATGTACTCACACCATTGGGGGATTTCCAGCTGCACAGACCTTTACATTCAAGAACTCCAGTTTATGCACATGCAATGGGACACTCTGCATGCTCATCTGGAGTGTGCCCCTTTTAAAATGTGAGCCAGTCATCTAACAGGAGATGTTAGAAGTGGCACAGAAATCTGACACTGTCACCAGCTCTTGCAATTCTCTCACAAGTCTGACAGTATCTGGTGTATTTTTAAAGCCCCAGGCTCTTGGATTTACATAAAAATTTTAATTTACATTAAAAATAAAAATGTCTTGACTTCCTGGTTGCAGAGAAAAGCTTGAAAGTATGAACCCAACAGGCTCAAAACCCAGAATGCAAATCAAAAAACCTCAACATTTATTATGTTTTAAAATCTCATGATTTATATGACAATTTCATGATTTGGGGCCTGACTCATGATTTTTGCATGCTTGAGGGTGGTAGTACGACACTGATTAGCCTTTTAATGCTAACACCAATTACAGACTCATGAAAGCAAGAGAATTAGAAAGATGGTGGGAGAGATAATTCAGGTGTTGAATGGAATACTATAGACATACGGTTACTGAAATGTCTTGTTACTGGAGAGCAGAGACCATACTGCTATCCTCTGTTTGGGTTTAAGAGCTGTTTGAACAGCACAGTCCTCAAGGAAGTCCATATTATAAAGCACAATAGCCGATAACAGAGAAAGAAAGAAGCAAGTAAGAAGTGTATTAGGTCTTGCAAATTTGCAGTCCTTTGCAATTATTCTAAAGGGGCAGTGAGAAGTGTGACAGACCCAGACCAGTGGGGTACAGGAGTCTGGTAGAGGGCAAATATACTGGTCACTGGATGAGTAGTTTTCTGTTCCCTGAGTGACCAGAGCAGGGGCTGCACTAGAGTAATCAGGAACCTGCTAGAACCAATTAAGGCAGACAGGCTGATTAGAACACCTGCAGCCATTCAAGGCAGGCTAATCAGGGCTCCCGGGTTTAAAAAGGAGCTCATTCAGTTTTGGGGGGAGAGGGAGCTGGGACCAAGAGGTGCAAGGAGCTGAGTGGATGTGCTGTTGGAGGACTAAGGAGTACAAGTGGTATCAGACACCAGGAGGAAGGTTCCATGGTGAGGATAAAGAAGGTGTTTGGAGGATGCTATGGAGAAGTAGCCCAGGGAGTTGTAGCTGTCATGCAGCTGTTACAGGAGGCACTATAGACAGCTGCAATCCACAGGGCCCTGGCCTGGAACGTGGAGTAGAGGATGGGCCTGGGTTCTCCCCAAACCTCCCAACTCCTGATCAGACACAGGAGGCGTTGACCTAGACTGTGGGTTCCTCCAGAGGGGACGATCACTGAGGTGAGCAAATCTGCCAATAAGTGTAGGACCTACCAAGGTAGAGGAGGAACTTTGTCACAGGAGACAAATTGTATAGGGACAAATGCTTGACCTGGGTTATTGCTAGTATTATAGCTTCTGTACATGGAGGGTTGTTCTAGACTAAGATGAAATGTGTCAGTTAACAAGACAGAAAGGAGGTCTGAGATCTAGCTGACTGGCTCCATTATTGCCACTTCCTGGCTTCATGCAGCTGGGTAGTGCAGGTGCAGCAGGCAGACCAGTTTCATTCTTGCCCTTCCTGGCTCTCATATGCTAGCACAGTGCTGTTGGTTTTGGCTTTCTGAAGCATTGGGCTATAGTGAGGGCTGGACTGGGCTGGATCCCACCAAATGAACTAGCAGCTGCAGAGCCTTGGTGAGGGAAATCTGCTTAGGAGGAAGGGGGATCTGTGCAGGGCACAGCACATGTGTGCTCCAGGGGATGCAGAGCAGGTGTGGCCCCCAGGAGATGCACTGACTCAGCATGGCTGTCAGCTGACCCCTGGCTAGACACCTGCTGGGGAGTTCTGGCTGTGCCTGGGAAAAGGGCTGGGTATGAATCCCACCAGGTAGCACAGTTCCTGCTGACTCATTGGCTGTGCCAGA
The DNA here is from genome assembly GCF_003597395.2 of Chelonoidis abingdonii. Lineage (NCBI taxonomy): Eukaryota > Metazoa > Chordata > Testudines > Testudinidae > Chelonoidis > Chelonoidis abingdonii. The sequence continues at coordinate 7,127,368 of NC_133781.1, forward strand.
GGGTGGGGGAAACGAGGTCATTGTTTTTATTGACTCTTGCCTTTTTAAATAAAACAGCAAGCTGTTCAGCTTAGACTGCTTGTCACTGCCCTGTGATGGAGAGACTCTGGCCACCACCAGGCCACAAACCACTTGAGATGTGGAGAAAAATCATGACCACTATCACCCTCTTTCCAGGGAAATTCATTCCAGCAGAAAATCCCAGACAGCTTCCGGCAGCCTGTTCTCTGCCTCTGGGCCTGAACCTGCCAGGTGATGAGCATCTTGGGAGACCTGGCACTTTTCAGATTCAAATGTGTCATCAGACTTCTGCTCTGACCATAAAGTGAACTGTTTGGCCCAGACAGGAGGGTGACCTGCAATGTACAAGAGAGTGGGACTGAAACTCTACTAAGGATGATGGCTAGCAGGCCAGTTTCTCAGCCAGTGTAAATCAGGGCAATTCCACTGACATCCATAGGAGGCCTCTGCATTATAACCCATATGATAGATATCCAAACATAGTGCTCACATGCCAGCTAGAGCAGCGAGGAGGTAGCGGGGTCCTCCCCAGAGCCCAACTTGCCAACCAGGGGTGAGAGTGAAACCCAGTCAAGTGGAGGGTGCCAGAGAGCAGCTACCTATAAGCATCAGAAGGCTAATGCAACATCTGCAGGAACTACTGGTGGTTGTGCTCTAGCTCTGTGATGCATGTGGCACAGAGAGTGGCAGGTGAGGTACTCACGTGGCATGATGCCCTGGTCTGCTAGCTGCTCACGGGTTCTTCTCTGCTGAAGCCGTAACTGTAAAACTGTCAGAGAAAGAGTGTCAGGAAGAGATGCAAACTTTTTCCTGAAGCAAGTAACATTCTGCGAACAGCCTCACAGAGCTTTCAGCAACATGTCCAACGCTTTCTGCCACTGAGGATGAAAGACAGTCTTGCCCTTAACGTGAGGAGAGATGAATTCCCTTAAAATGAGAGGAGTTCCTGAAAAATAGTAAGGGAGTCCCTGCAAAGCAGGTGCTGAGGCATTGCTGTGATCCTGTTTTATTCAATATCTGGGGGAAGGGGGACAGAAGGATCAGCAGGTGAGAGAGGACACAGACAGAGCCTCTTAGCTGTTCTCCAGAGTCTCAAGCTGTGGTGCTCTTTTTAAATGAAATTTGAAAGAACCTTCCAAATGGACAACAAATGTAAAAGATGCTCAAGGCTGCAGAGAACCTGAAACAGAGCACTGAGCTGCCCCATTCAGTAAGATGGGGTTGACTCATTATACTTTGTAATGTCACCATTGCTGGCTATTTCACTGCCCATCACAGCATGTCTGAAAGGAAAGGAAGGGTCTGTCCTGGTGCTTCCCATAGCACAGGGCATGCTGGAGGTGTGTCAGGGACTGGCCAAGGGGATACAAAGGCAGCATCCATTAAGAAGGGGAGACTTTTAAGCATGCATAGAGGCCTTGCACGGGGTGTGATTGGTTTCATTTTTCCAAAGGTGGCTCAGCATTCAATAGTTTGGGACGTGCTGCTCCAGGGCAACCAAAAAACCCAGAACGAAACCAAAGTGCATAGCAATTCCTGGAGTGGTGTGAGAGCTCTCAGCCACACCAAACCTCCCCTGGAAACATGGGATCTAAATAACATGGGTTCTTTCTGTCTGCTGTGCTGCAGGTGGGATATGTGAGAGCCCCATATTGCTACTGGGGGCAGAGGCAGATGGAGAGGAGGATTATGAGGGGGCTAGGCTTTGTGTAGGGGGTGGCTGTTGGCATGGAGGGTGCAGACAGCCCCCTGGCCTGCCCTGGAAGTCATTATTTTGGCACCTGTGTCAGTGTCCTCATGATGGGTACCATATGGTGGCCATGAAGCAGCACAAGATTGCTATATGTTGGGTATGTGGTGACTGAGAACTGTCGAGGTCTGAGTCCTTGACCCCGTGTGAGTGAGCAGGGGTGGGAGTCAGCAGGGTGGAGGACTTTGGTCTCACCTGCTGCACACATGGGAGATGGAGCCTGTACTTCAGCTCATGTTGTCTAACACAAGGTCAGTAGCATTAAAATATCTATTGTGCTACCGAAACCTGGCTGGAAGCTGCTGCTGAACCAGTGTTGGCCCAGTTGATGCCAGACAAGTGCTTAGCCCAATGAAGGCTAAGGGGGACAGCTAAGCTGTAGCTGTGCTCTCTGAACCAACCTAAAATGTAGGTCTCCAACCCCAAGCCTAGATCTAACACAGTGTGTCCATCTGGCTGGGATGGAGCTGGGGCTGGTCCTACTGCATCGCCTGCCCTGCTGCCCAGCACGGGCCATTCTGGGGTGGCTGGAATTTCTTGTTGCAGTGGCATTGGAGCTGTGTTGGCTGATGGCGCTTGGCTATTTCAGTGTTCACAGAGATGACCTTTTGCCTGAATCACCTCAAGATTTCATGGCACTGGAATGGCCCCAGGACTATCCCAGGGGATTGCAAGCTCAATTCACACAGCTGGTCATAGTTGGGATCTGGGGTTTGGCCTTAGATTGATGGTGGAAGCACCTCAGGAACCCTGAAGCTCCATGTGGCACTGTGCTGCTGCTAACCCCTCCCTTAGAGGTGAATACAACCCTCGCCACACTCGCCCTCATGGGGCTTTGGCTGCATGATTTCTTTTTCCATGATCTTTTGTCCTGGGTGCCATGTGGCTCTGTTTGCTGGGAGCTCCAGATAACACATTTAGGAGAGCTTAGCTCTGTACATTTAAGAAGGGACTAAGATAAAATGTCAATCGCTAGTATCACTTCTTAGAACGAAAGCTCTGGCAGATGGGAACCAGCCACTGAACACCGCAGACCTTGGCTTCTCTGTGACAATGAAAGCAGCTGTGCCAACTCCCTGTTGATAGTTACAATATGCTGAGAGAGGCTCCTCCAGACACCTTATAGTAGATCCTGTGTTATAGTATACTGTGTCTGTGTGGCACTGCATGGTAGAGTGTGTATTCTCTTACTATTGCAGTCACACTGGCTATAGTAATAGATTTGACACCCTCTCTCTTTTGGTTATTTATCATGCAGTTTTTCAAAGAAATGTAATTCAAAGAAAAAGGAAACAGTGTGGATTGCTCTCCTTTCTATTTCATTGCACTGAGGCCAGAATACTGATTCTTCAACATTTTTCTTCATTAGGAGAAATTCAGTAGCTAGAGCAGTGCTTAATTTGAAATGAAAGAGGCCAGGGCTCAAGCAATTTTTTTACGTTCATCATTGATGCAGCAAGCCCAGATGTGCTGGGCTATAAACTGCCAAGCCAAGGGGTGCGGAGTCTCAGCTCTGACACAAATTAAGCACCGAGTTAGAGATTTTAGCAGGGATACGTGTATTTTCATGGACATAATATAATGGCATACTCATCTCTTGACTAGAGATGAGCCCATAGACAAGGCCTTGTGAAAATCACAATATCGTGAACTGCATGGAAATTGTGAAATTAGCCCAATACCACAATTTTTCTAATACTTTTACAAAATGAAATGAGGGGACCAGGATCATGTGATCTTGTTGCATTCCTTCTGTCTGCCATTTTAGGTTGTGTCTGTGGGGAAGAAAGAGGAACAGTAGCAAGCTCTGGTGCCACCACATGGACCATAAGCAGCTGTGGCCTCAGCAGGGAGGTGGAAGCAGGCATCTGCGTGTGCAGGTCTCGTGCTCAGTGCAGCATGTCACATGTGGCAGCATCATGTTAGAGGATTAGTTTGGGGGGACTCAGAGACTAGTTTTATGCAAAGGATTGTAATAGTGACCTTTCCCCAACTGCATTCTGTGCATATTCTGTGAAATTTGATGCTTTACCCAGGATACTGCTGTGAATTTTCTAAAAAAAAATCCACTATTTTCACAGGTCCCTAGCCAGAGCAGAACCCCCAGCCTGAGCACCCCAAGACTTTAGCAGACTCAAAGTAATGATCGATAAGGTCCCCTGGGCAGAACATCTAAGGAAAACAGGAGTTCAGGAGAGCTGGCGGTTGTTCAAGGAGACAATATTAAAGACACAACTACAAACTATCCCGATGAGCAGGAAAGAAGAGGCCAATATGGCTCCTTCAGGAGGTCTTTAATGGTCAGATTATCAGAAAGGAATCGTACAGAAAATGGAAACATGGATAATTGCTAAGAAGGAGTATAAAAGAATAGCACAAGTGTGTAGAGACAAAGCAGAAAGGCTAATCATAGAATATCAGGGTTGGAAGGGACCTCAGGAGGGGATCTAGTCCAACCCCCTGCTCAAAGCAGGACCAATCTCCAACTAAATCATCCCAACCAGGGCTCTGTCAAGCTGGACCTTAAAAACCTCTAAGGAAGGAGATTCCACCATCTCCCTAGGTAACCCATTCCAGTGCTAAAATACACAATGATTTACATCTAGCCAGGAACATAAAGGCAATAAGAAGAGTTATTTAAATATAATGGGAGCAAGAGAAAGACAAAGGAAAATGTAGGTCCTCTACTTAGCAGGAAGGAGAGCTAACAACTGATATCAAGAAGACTGAGGTGTTTAATGCCCATTTTGCTTCGGTTCTCACTAAAAAGGTTAATGGGGACCAGATACCAACAAATCTAATATTAACAACAAGGGGGAAGGAACGGAACCAAAACAGGGAAAGACCAGGTTAAAGAATATTTACATAAGCTGAAGATATTCAAGTTGGCTGGGCCTGTTGAAACTCTAGGGTACTTACGGAAGTCTGACTCTTTTGGATCATGGGGTTTGGTGAAGTCCGAGGATGGCAGAAGGGCAAAATTGACCGGATCTTAAAAGGGCAGAAGGAATCTGGAGACGATAACCATCCACTAATAATCAATACGGAAAGATCTGAACAAATGATCAAACAATCATCTATTACACACTAGTAGAAAATAGGTGATTAAGTTGTCAAGGTTGTTTCCCACTTTGAACTTGGAGCACAAAATGGACCGCAGAACTTTAAGCTTTAATTACAGTATAAATCTGGTACTGCCACCAGCCAGAATTGTGTCGGCACACTTCGTTCCGCAAAACTTCCCGGGGAACCAGCCCACCCCTGGTCTAAACAATATAGAAATTAGAACATCCCTCTTCCCCCCAGACTTTCCCTACTCGGGTTGCCTTGAGAGCTTCACTGATCCAAACCTTGGATCTAAAACGGAGAATAGCAATCCCCTCATCCCCCCAATTCCCGGTGATTCAGACTAACCTGATTTTAAAACAAAGGAAATACAATCAGGTTATAAAAGAGAACTTAATTATAAAGAGAAGAAAGGTAAAATATGTCTGTAATGATGGAAAATGCTTTACAGTATTCAGATTCATATGCCAAGGGCTCCGCCCGCCAGCCTTGATCAAGTATAGACAGAGTAAATCCTTCCAGCAAAAAGACAATTTACAAGTTGAAGAAAACATAGACTATCTGCTGCCCTCCAGGTTATTACTTTACTATTATGAAAACATGAAACATCCTGTAGAAAGATGGACAGCGGGTTACGTGGTCCTAGGCCCAAGAGTGAACACAACAATACAAAAGGCACACAACTTCACTCCACCAGACTTTTGAAAGCACTTGCCCCTATTGGTCCATGGCAAGTGTCAGCCAGGTTTTACTAAGCTCTTACCCTTATAGGTAAAAGGACATTAACCCTTACCACTGTTAGCAAAGTAATAAGCCAGCATGTATTTTTTTTCAGAACAAATCTGCCAGACCAAAATTCTGTTGACGTTAAGCCTAAGTTGGGAGGATGGGAATAGAGAACAGTTAGATGGATTGGCTGTTATTAGTAGGCTTTGGACAGTCCCCACATGACGTCTCCTAAGAAACAGGAATGTGTTCGGATGAAATTATATAGTGATGCACAACTATTGAAGACAACCATAAAGTAGTTATCAAGGTTTGCTGCAAACTGAGGGCATATCTAGCAGGGTCCTGCAGGTCAGTTCTGGGCTGGTCTATTCTATAATAGAACTATAGAGAAAGAAATGGCTGTAGCGACAGACAATGATTCATCCACCAATTCCGTCTTCCACAGGGCCAGTCAGGGCTTCAGAGGAATAAGTGAGAAAGACTATATTGATAATGTCCATCTTCATCATCAGTCCCAGCACTGGCATTGGGGCTAAGGAGAATCCAGGAGGCTATCCGCATCCTTGATCATCTTGATAATGGATTGTGGACTGTCTCCATGTTCTCTTATTTTTTTTTTACCCAGTTTGCTTTGGCCTTACACATCCTTGGTAAAAGTTCTCAGGTTGACTGTAGCATTTTGTGAGAGTATACTTTTTTGTTTTAAATTTTGTGCCTGTTTATTCGGTTGGACTCTAACCCTGGTTTGTGTTGATGGAAGGAGTAATATTTACTCACTTTTTCCACTATTCATGATTTTATAACTGAATTATTCACCCCCTTAGTCCTCTCTCTAGCTGAC
>NC_133781.1:7133953-7188986 GCF_003597395.2 Chelonoidis abingdonii
GCCATTCCATACCTCTAATCATTGTTGTTGCCCTTTTCTGAACCTTTTCTAATTCTAATATATCTTTTTGATATGGGGTGACCAGAACTGCACACAGTATTCAAGGTGCCGGTGTACCATGGATTTATATAGTGGCTTTATGATATTTACGGTCTTATCTACCTCTTTCCTAATAGTTGCTAACATTCTCTTGTTTTTTTTGACTGCTGCTGAATATTGATCAGATGTTTTCAGAAAACTGTCCACAATAACTCCAAAATCTTTCTTGACTGGTAACAGCTAATTTAAATCCCTTCCTTTTGTATGTATCGTTAGGATTACGTTTTCCAATGTGCATTATTCTGCTTTTTCAACACTGAATTTCATCTACCATTTTGTTGCCCAGTCACCCAGTTCTGTGAGATCCCTTTGTAGCTCTTCACAATCTGCTTTGGACTTAAGTATCTTAAGTACTTTAGTATTGTCTAAAAACTTTGCCACCTCACTATTTACCCCCTTTTCCAGATAATTTATGAATATGATGAACACCACAGGTCCCCCATTACAGATCCTTAGGGGACCCCACTACTTCTCTCCATTCTGAAAGCTGGCCATTTATTCCTACCTTTTGCTTCTTATCTTTCAACCAGTTACTTATCCATGAGATGACCTTCTGTGACACTCTGTATCTCGAGGGAACACCCTGAACCCCCATGTTCATCCTTATAATATGATTGTGTGGTATTCAGTGCAAAGTTTGGCACGTCAGGTGTCTTCGGAAGGCTCATGATGCACTGAGCATTGTTGTTATAGTAATGTTATAGGTTAAAATTTCATGTATGTCGTTATGAGGCTGAAAATGGGTCCTCATGGCTTAAAACAAGCCCAGGCAAAACTCTCCAGGAACAGAGGGACAGTTCACACCTCATCAGGGCATGTATGGGACAAACCCAGCCCAGCCTCACAGGAACAAAGGACACTGGCCTAGGCAGCAACAAAGGATCTGTTGGACTCTTAAGCAAGTCACACCCCTTTCCTTGGCCAGTTTGGGACAACAATGCGGTAATGCTCACCTGACTTGGGGAGAGCGAGGAAGAAAGAACGTGATAAAAGGGAGAGACATTTGCTATGCTGTCTCTCTTTCTTCTACCTCCATCTACGGACACCACCACCAAGCAACTGAAGCACTGATCAAAGGGGAGAGCCTGGCTGAAGGGAAACCAGCCAGCCTGTGGTGAGAAGCATCTAAGTTTATAAGGTCACTGGAAGTGTTAATGTCAAATTAGAATGCATTTTGCTTTTATTTCATTTGACCAAAACTGACTTGTTGTGCTTTGACTTATAATCATTTAAAATCTATCTTTTGTAGTAAATAAATTTGTTTGTTTATTCTACCTGAACCAGTGTGTTTGGGTTGAAGCATGTCAGAGATTCTCCTTGGGATAACAAGCCTGGTACATATCAATTTCTTTGTTAAATTGATAAACTCATATAAACTTGCAGTGTCCAGTGGGCATAACTGGACACTGCAAGTCGGAGGTTCCTAGGGTTATGTCTGYGACTGGAGATATTGGCTAGTGTCATTTGGTTGCACAATCCAAAGAGCAGCTTACATGCTAGAGGCTGTGTGGGAAGTGGGGGTTCTCACAGCAAAGCAGGGTAAGTCTGGCTCCCAGAGTCGAGGATTGGAGTGACCTAGCAGATCACCAGTCCAGATAACACCAGAAGGGAATGTCACACCTTCCTCTTATCCCATGACTTCTTACCTTGCTTAAGAATCTTTGGTGAGGGGCCTTGTCAAAGGCTTTCTGAAAGTCCAAGTACACTATATCCACTGGATCACCCTTGTCCACATGCTTGCTGACCTCCTCAAAGAATCTAAGAGATTGGTGAGGCATGATTTCCCTCTACAAAAGCCATGTTGACTCATCCCAACAAATCGTGTCCATCTATGTGTCTGATAATTCTGTTCCTTACTACAGTTTCAATCAATTTGCCTGTTACTGAAGTTATGCTTACAGGCCTGTAATTGCCAGGATTGCCTCTGGAACCCTTTTAAAAAATTGGCATTACATTAGCTATCCCTACTCATCTGGTACAGAGTCTGACTTAAGTGATAGGTTACATACCACAGCTAATAGTTGTGTAATTTCATATGAGTTCCTTCAGAACTCTTGGGTGAATACCATCTAGTCCTGGCTTAATTTATTAATTTGTTCCAAAACCTCCTCTATTGATACTTCAATCTGGGACAGTTCCTCATATTTGTTACCTAAAAACAATGGTTCAGTTGTGGAAATTCTCCTCATGAGCTCTGCAGTGAAAACCAATGCCTCAGCATCTGTCCATCGAGACATGCAGCCTATATTTCAGGCTCAGAGGGGAGGCTAGATTACTGTGTTTTTGAAGCAAAGCAGCCATCCCAGGATTCTTTGAGTATGTCCTGTAGTTGCTCAGTGGCTCATGCACATCTGATTTCATGTGGAAGCAGAAATTGGTAGTTGAAAGTCAAGAGCAGTTTTGTTCTGACATGTTAGTGAAAATTGACTGTAGCTCTAAGACCAGTCTTTGAATTGGTAGTGGCTAAGAATTTGAAAACCAATAAACAGCGTAGTGCCTGTGTCTATGCAAATTGAGCTGCTAGGAAAGGACACACTTAATCAGCAAGTAGATTCTTTTAAACAAAAAAGCTCAGATTTCAACCCTCCAGGAAAGGGAGGTGGCATAAGAATTATTCTTGAAGGTGAGAAACACAAATTAACCGTAAGAAGGCAAAATTCCCTTACATTATTACCTCACCAAACCTTGAAATACCAACTTCCCCAAAGATATAATTGAGCTAAAAGCCTATGATAAGGAAAACGCTGAAGTGAAGGAGAATCTAATGACTAACTAGATACAAAAGTTCAAAAAGGGTATTGAATAAACTGTCTTCAGAGACAAACTGTCAGAGCAAAAAGTGTGGTATGACAAAGATGCTTGGAAATGGCCAATTGTGACAGATTTGGTGTTAATATCAATGCTAAACATTGGGATAAATTTGATGTTGATGTTAAATTGTGTAAAAAATTTACGATGTGTATAACCTTTGGGAAAAGCCATCGGTGGTAAGCCCACATTTTGCATACTGCGTGCAGATGTGGTCGCCCCATCTCAAAAAAGACATATTGGAATTAGAAAAGGTTCAGAAAAGGGCAACAAAATTATTAGATGTATGGAACAGCTTCTATATGAGGAGAGATTAATAAGATTGGGACTTTTCAGCTTGGAAAAGAGATGACTAAGGTGGGATATGACAGATGTCTATAAAATCATGACTGGTGTAGAGAAAGTAAATAAGGAAGTGTAATTTACTCCTTCTCATAATACAAAAACTAGGGGTCACCAAATGATATTAAGAGGCAGCAGGTTTAAAAGAAAAAAAGGGGGTATTTCTTCACACTATGCACAGTCAACCTGTGGAACTCTTTGCCAGAGGATGTTAGGAAGGCCAAGACTATAAAAGGGTTTTAAAAAGAACTAGATCAATTCATGGATGATAGGTTCCTCAATGGCTATTAGGCAGGATGGGCAGGGAAGGTGTCCCTAGGCTCTGTTTGCCAGAAGCTGGGAATAGGTGACAGGGGATGGATCACTTGATGACTTCCTGCTCTGTTCATTCCCTCTGGGGCACCTGGCATTGGTCACTGTCAGAAGAAAGGATACTGGGCTAGATAGACCTTTGGTCTGACCCAGTATGGGCATTCTTATGTTCTTATGAATGGTACATGAGAACACACTCTGTGTTAAAAACCCTTATGATTATGCTGTCAAATATCAGAGGGGTAGCCGTGTTAGTCTGGATCTGTAAAAGCAGCAAAGAAACCTGTGGCATGTATCTGACGAAGTGGGTATTCACCCACGAAAGCTCATGCTCCAAAACGTCTGTTAGTCTATAAGGTGCCACAGGATTCTATGATTATGCTGTTTCATTGAATAAGAACTCCCTACTTGTTAAAAAACCTTTATGGTAGTGATAATTTGCAGCTGATACCTGTAAACAATCTTAGAACTTATCATAGCAGAAAAGCTTTTACAAACGTGAACTGCTGTATGAAAAGGGAAATTGAGGCACACCATCTCATTGCTTTCATGGCTAAATGCCAAGACACCTACACTATGGAAAACACTAATATCTACATTGAGTTGATGTTAAATGGGTTACAAACATTTGCCAGACCTTGTATGGATAACTTTCATGAACTCCTGCCAAGGTCACATGAAACATGTATAGACTGTGTTACAAAAGCTGAAGAAATCCTTTAATTAAATAGCCAAATATTGCAATAGGTTTGTAAAGGGATGCAGTAACATTGTTACTCCCATGATGAACCTTACAAAGAAACTGCTTGTTTTAGTCAGACAGGATTATGATAAACCATTTCTGTTACACACTGATATTTCTAACATGGGATTGGAAGCTGTAATGACACATTGCCAAGAATGGAAATTTTCTCGGATGTATTCAGCAGTGTCTTGGACACCCCTTCCTGCATCAATTTTGTGTTGGGGGTGTGATGCTGTGTATAAGAAAGGTGACCATTTATAGCACTGTTATTACCATAAATCTTGTACAGAGTATGTCATATAAGGTATCAATAGAAAAAATTCTCAATTGCTAGGTATGATTATCCTGTTTATATGCTTGTATCATCTTTGTATCTGAAGTTATGAATATTAGCTACATATTTGTATCTCAAACATGTGTTGTATCCCTCAGTGACACCCCCAGATAGATTTACATCAGGGCTAGCCAGCTATGTATTGATGGCCTATTAAGGACACTCCAATCATGCAGTGGGCCACTGAAGAATCTCATCCCATCCAGTTGGCCTTTGCTGGGGATGCTGCAGATAGTGAGGAGACAATGACCGCCACTCATGATTCAGCAAACCATGTAGGGGCATCTGATGTGGACATGTGACCTTGGACTCCATCTTTGTCAGTAATTTCATACACAGGAGCTATGGGCTTTGTTTGGGACAGTAACTTTCCATACACATGGCAGAGGATATAAAAGACATGTGAGTCGGGTGACCATATGTTCCACTTTGACTTTTTTTCCTGTTTTTAAGCCCTGTCCTGGCTGTCCCAACTTTTTTGGCAAAAGTGGGCATTTGTCCCATTTGCTCTTGCTGCACAGTTCCCGTTTTCCCTTTGGAAAATACGGTCACCCTACAATTACTGAAACATCTCCATTTTGCCTCATTCCTGCTCCAATTCTCTAGACTGTGGATTTACAACTAAAAGGAGTATTTTGAACCGTGGACTGAGGACCTGTGTTCCCTCTAAGCTGTGTGGGCAGGCTGCCACCCAGGAGTGATTCAAGTGCATGGCACTAGACTAGCAGAACCGCACACATCCGGCAGCGTGTGTTCAGGTGCCCCTCGTGCCGCTGCTTTGCAGCCATGTTGCTCCTGAAGCTGATCCTGGGACTCTCCTGCTGGCTGTGCAGAGCAGGTGGAAGATAATGCTGATGTCAGGGTGTCCCTCTCCCCCTTCCTCTGTCCCATCTCCAAAGAGCAGGGGAGGAGGGACAGGGATTCTGAACTAGCCTTCTGCGCAGTGAGTGCCTTAGAGAGACAGCGCACGGCATCCCTCAGAAACTTCCCCAGCAGCTAGCACTCTCTGTCACATACACACTGTCTCTGCGTCTCTCCTCCACACACGCAGGCACTCACACGCACCTCCCAATACATAATAGTGTTATTGTTGTTACTTCTTGGTACTTCCTGTAATTTTATTCTTTCAAAGTGTGTTATTTTAGTTTCTGGACTGTTCTATGCCTTTCATAATTTTTATTTCTCTCTTACACTTAAATTTAATTCTTTGAGTAGTGAGTTCTAAAATGCCTAATCTGTCCTGGCTGGAGTAATTTATCTCTATGGTAACTTTTTAAAAGCATACGTTATATCTAAGTTTTTTGTTTCTCTTGGTGGTGCACATCTGCACATTACTTTGGTGCACATAACAAAATTTATTCTGCACGTGGATGGAAGAAATTAGAGGGAACATTGCTGAGGACTTTCCAAGCTTTTGGAAGTTACAAGAGAGACTTATGTAAACCAGCAGTCTAGTCCATCACTGCTATGATTGTGATCTATGAACATTGAAAATCACTTGTATGTATATGATTCTTTAACCATTCAATAACTCTTTTCTTTTCTTTTTTCTTTGTTAGTTTACTAAGGACTGGCTGACAGCATGATATTTGGGTAATATCTGAGATTCATATTGACCTGGGGGTAAGTGTCTGATCCTTTAGGATTAGTGGATCATCACATATGGGTAAATTGGGTTTTCCATAACCTCTCACTATATTAAACCTGTTTTTCTGTATGGGAACCAAGGTCTGGAATGCATAAAGGGGGACTTTGTTTGGCTTCTGGTTAACCCGTGTGGTGCTGCAGAAGCCCATTTGATACTGGTAAGGTGAATCTAATTATAGAATAAACCACCAGTTTTGGGGTGCCCTGTTTCTTGAAATCTGCCCTAAGCGTGGCATTTTCAATGTGGTCTATCCCCAGAACCTGGTCATACCCCCATCTCCCACAGGATATTACATTTAATTATATTATGGTCACAATTACTGAGTTGTTCACTTCTTGGACCAGATGCTGTGCTCCATTTAGGACTAAATCAAGAATTGCCTCATCTCCTGTGGGTTGCATGACTAGTTGTTCCAAGGAGAGGTCATTAATGGTGACTAGCAACTTTATTTCTGCATCTCATCCTAAGGTGACAAATACCAAGTTACTATGGGGATAGTTGAAATCCTCCATTAATATTGAGTTTTCTATTTTTGTAACCTCTTTAATACCCCGAGCAATGCACAGTCACTATCACCCTCGTAGTCAGGCGATGGATAATATATTCCTGCTACTATCCTCTTACTAGTCAATCATGGAATTTCTATCCATAGAGATTCTAAGGTACAGTTTGAATCATTTAAGGTTTCTCTATATTTGACTGTGTTTTCTTTCAGACTCCCTCACCATCCTGACTTAGTCTGTCATTCTTATTTATGTATTTCATACCCCAGTATTACCATGTCCTGTTGATTATCATTGTTCTATCAAGTTTCTGTGATGCCTGTTATATCAATATCATAATTTAATACCAGGCACTCAAGTTCACACTTCTTAGTATTTAGTCTTCTAGTATTTGTACAAAAGCACTTATAAAATTTGTCAACTTTTCATTGTCTGCCTTCATATGATTTACTTAAATGGGACTCCTTTTCATTTGACTGTTTATCTTCAGTACTGTTTCTCTACCAGTACTTTATCAATATTTTCATTAATGAGTTGGATAAGGCACGGAAAGTCTGCTTATAAAATTTGCAGATGACACCAAATGTGGGAAGGGGTTTGCAAGCACTTTAGAGGACAGGATTGAAATTCATAATGATCTTGGCAAATTGGAGAGTTGGTCTGAATTCAACAATATGAAATTCAATAAAGAGAAGTGAAAAATACTTCACTTAGGAAGGACAAATCAAATGCACATCTACAAAATTGGGAATAACTGGCAAGGCGGTAGTACTGCTGAAAAGGACCTGAGGGTTATTGCAGATCACAGATTGAATATGACCCAACAATGTGATGCAGTTGCCACAAAGGCTAAGATCATTCTGGGGTATATTAACAGGAGTGTCGTGTGTAAGACATGGGAGATAATTGTCCTGCTCTACTTGGCACTGGTGAGGCCTCAGCTGGAGTACTGTGTGCACTTCTGGGTGCCACACTTTGGGTAAGATTTGGACAAATTAGAGGGAGTCCAGAGGACAGCAACAAAAATGATAAAAGGTTTACAAAGCCTGGCCTATGAAAGGTTTAAAAAAACCTGGGCGTGTTTAATTTTGAGAAAAGAAGACTGAAGGGGGATCAGATAACAGTCTTTAAATATGTTAAGGGCTATTACAAAGAGGAAGGTGGCTAACTGTTCTCCATGTCCACTGAAGTCAGGAGAAGAAGAAATGGACTTAGTCTGCAGCAAGGGGGATTTAGGTTAGATATTAGGAAAAACTTTCTAACTATAAGGGTAGTTAAGCTCTGGAATAGGCTTCCAGGGGAAGTTGTGGAGTCCCCAAGTGATGAAGTGGGAATTTTCTGTAATACTTTTATGAATCCGATGTGTGCTAGAGTTTCCCCTATAAGCTGCAGTTTTACCCAGTGGGTGAGAAAGGACTGTTTGCTCTCAGAACAGGCTAAGAGACATAGGTTGGAATGTCACCTGGCTTTCTGACCCTGAATGGGTCATTTGAAATGACTGGCCAACACCAACCCCATATTCATGGAGAATCCAAGAAGACAATGACAAAACCATTCTAGGATATTGACACCTAGCAACCAACAATCCAGAGGGAGGTGGATTTCCCCACCTCTCAGCAGAGAAGTGGGGCAACCCCCTGTCCTTCCCCAACTCAAGAACAAAGGACTGGAGAGGTGGGAGGTGGGGAGGTTTAGAGTTGGAGGCTGGAAAACGTTGGGGCTCTCATTCAGAGGCACTGACTTTCTAATTTCCTCAGGGGTGCTCGATCCCTGCTTTGCCCCAGGCCGACTCCACTCCATCCCTTTCTCCAAGGCTCCACCTCCACCCCGCCTCTTTCTACTCTGCCTTTTTCTGCCGCTTCTCCTCCCCTTCTCCCCCCAGCACCTCCTGCATGCCACTGAACAGCTGATCATCAGCAGGGAGGAGGCGCTGGGAAGGAGGTGGAGGAGCTGATCAGCTCCACTGTTTTTTTCTACAAGTGTTCCAGGCCCATGCCTATGCTCTCACCTGGGAACTGACCAAGGAGATCAGACTGAGAGAGTGACAGAGCCTGATCGTGGAGCTCACGACAACTGGGCTGGGCTCTGGGCTAACCATAATGGATGTGGGCTATGCTTTAACCTTCATTTCTCTGTGCTAACTTAAGTACTTCCAGTGCTGTGTTCCAGCCGACTAATAAACCCAACTGTTCTGAGTGTCACTGCAAATGCTTGGTGAGGTGCATTAATCCCTGAAGCATATACAAGTCTCTTTCAGGGAATCTATCTCAGTTGGACTCACTGACAAGAGCTTATGGTGTGAAGCATGAGAACTGGAGCTGCTGCAGTTTGCTCTAGGAAGTGGTGAGGCCTTGGCCTTCCCTGATGGAAGAGTGAGACCCTTGGGGAGTCTGGCACACTGAAGAGGTTTCTCCAAGAGACTGTTTCAAACCTGGGGTCACAGCACCAGTCCTGTGGATGCGACACCCCATCATTGGAGGTTTTAAAGAACAGGTTGGACAAACACCTGTCAGGGATGGTCTAGATTTACTTGGTCCTGCCCCTGCACAGGGGTCTGGACTTTGACTTCTCAAGGTCCCATCCAGCCCTATATTTGTATGATTCATTGACTCGGGGTGTGTATAGGGGGGAGAGGTGCAGTTCAGCTCAGCTCTCCTCTTCATTAACCTTCAGCTTCTGTCAACAATTTGTAGTATCCAGAATGAAATTTCCCCTAAGTCTGAAATGGAGCCGAATAATAACCGTGCTTCCAAAGGAGCCTCCTTAGCATGATGCTACTTGAAATGTCATTGCTTTGTACTTCTCCATGTTCTGAATACAGTGTCTTACATTCAAAAGTAAACATTTAGTGAAAACCCCAAATGGGAGGATGGTTTCCTGCCAAATTCTAGCACTTCTTAGAAAACCAAAGTTAGATTTTTTTTTTTCTGAGAGTAACAATGCAGCCTCACCACATGGGCCAGTCTACATGCACACATCAAATGTGAAATTAATGACTAGTTCTCTGCAAAAAGGAGCAAAGTATTCCCCGTACAAGTTTTCTTACCCAGAAAACAGCATAATTCCAGGCAATGTCACAGAGACACAGTCTATAGGTACTTATTTGGTCCTGTTACCAAAGTGTGTGAGCTCTTGTAATTGTACATAGGTTTTAACCTCCCATCCTCCTGGGAAGCGGAGAAGTACTACCCCAGTTTGACGGATGAGTAACTAGGTAGGGGAAGTCACTTGTCCAAGAGCACAGAGCAACTCTTCAGCTGAGCCAGATCACTGAAGTTCTAGTCTAGTCTAACCAACCTGGTAGCTTTCTTTGACAAGGTAACAAGCCTTGCAGATAGTGGGGAAGCAGTAGACATGTATATCTTTACTTTAGTAAAGCTTTTGATACTGTCTTGCATCACCTTCTCATAAACAAACTAGGGAAATACAACCTAGATGGAGCTACTATAAGGTGAGTGCAAAACTGGTTGCAAAACTGTTCCCAGAGAGTAATTATCAGTGGTTCATGCTATCAGTGATCAATCATACTGGAAGGGGATAACGAGTGGGGTCCTACAGGGATCAGTTCTGGATCTGGTTCTGTTCAATATCTTCATCAATGATTTAGATAATGGCATACAGAGTACACTTATAAAGTTTGCAGATGATACCAAGCTGGGAGGGGTTGCAAGTGCTTTTAGAGGATAGGATTAAAATTCAAAATGATCTGGACAAACTAGAGAAATGATCTGAAGTAAATAGGATGAAATTCATTAAGGACAAATGCAAAGTACTCCAATTAGGAAGGAAGAATCAGTTGCATGCATACAAAATGGGAAATGACTGACTAGGAAGGAGTACTGCAGAAAGGGATCTGGGGGTCATAGTGGATCATAAGCTAAATATGAGTCTACATTGTAACACTGTTGCATAAAAAGCAAACATCATTCTAGGATGTATTAGCAGGAGTCTTGTAAGCAAGACATGAGAAATAATTCTTCTGCTCTGCTCCACACTGACTAGGCCTCAGCTGGAGTATTGTGTCCAGTTCTGGGCACCTTATTTCAGGAAAGATGTGCACAAATTGGAGACAGTCCAGAGAAGAGCAACAAAAATGATTAAAGGTCTAGAAAGCATGACCTATGAGGGAACATTGAAAAAAATTGAGTTTGTTTAGTCTGGAAAAGAGAAGACTGAGAGGGAACATAACAGTTTTCAAGTACATAAATGATTGTTTACAAGGAGGAGGGAGAAATTGTTCTTCTTATCCTCTGAGAATAGACAAGAAGCAATGGGCTTAAATTGCAGCAAGGAAGGTTTAGGTTGGACATCAGGAAAAACTTCCTAACTGTCAGGGTGGTTAAACACTGGAATAAACTGCCTAGAGAGGTTGTGGAATCTGCATCATTGGAGAATTTTAAGAACAGGTTGGACAAGCACCTGTCAGGGATGGTCTAGATAATACTTAGTCCTGCCATAAGTGCAAGGGACTGGACTAGATGATCTCTCGAGGTCCCTTCCAGTCCTATGATTCTATGACTCAGCAAGGTATGCAAGGGCATGTGACCAGGCCACATGACTCTGGACTCCATCTTGGGATGTTAGTATTTTCCCACAAACTGGTCTGGGAACTAAGTTTAAAACAAAGGTTCCCACCACATGCTAATGCTATGTAATGCAGGGAGTGACATCAGTTGTTGTTCACTCCCCACACAAGAGAACTCCTGGAAATACCTGAGGAACAAAGACTGAACTGGGGGAAGTGCTGGACCCAGACTAAAGTGATTTCTAGCCTGTGTATGAAGACATGGGGATCCTAAGCTGCAGAGCAAGTGCAGCTTGTATCTAGAGAATCTGCAGCCTGCTTGTATCATCGGTCAGGGTGAGAGACTGTTAATTCAAATCCTAGCCTTCTAATACGTTAAACTTGGTTTGTGTTTTTATTTACTACATAATCTGCTTTGATCTGTTTGCTATCACTTATAATCACTTAAAATCTATCTTTTTTAGTTAATAAACTTACTTTATGTTTTAATCTAAACCAGTAAGTTTGGAATGAAGTGCTAGGGAATCTCAGCTTAAGGGGCAAGGGTTGCATTTTTTCTCCACATTGACGGGGAGGCGAGCTGGATAATAAATTCATAGTGGTCGGGGTTTTGACCAGGGCAGGACGGTACAGCTCTGGGGTCCTAGGCTGGGACGCTGGCGGTTATTTTGACTGTAGGCTCTCTATTGTTTGTTCACACAATGGTTGGTCAAAGAGCCTGCACGTAACTACAGCTGGGTGAGTCCCTACCTGTGTGAATCCTGGTGGAAGTGTAGGGCCTGGAGCGGATTTGCTGCTTGTCACAACAGTACATTGTGAGAGGGAGCCCAGGCTGAGTCACAGGGCTTAGTGGTACCCCAGTTCCAGGAGACACCCCAGGGGGAACCATCACACAGGGGATTTAAAAAGCCAGCTCCTAAGTGACCAGAGGAGTTAGCAAACAGGGGATTTTTGCAAGGGAGTTTAGAGAGGGACAGTGAAAGCCAGATACATCCAACATTCTCTACACTTAGGCCAATAATGCCACCCCCCCAAAATAAAACCTGCAAGAATAAAATTAATGCACGCAGAAGTCCAGCTGTGCAGGGGAGCTATCCAGTTCACTGCACTGAATGCAGCATGTAAAACTACCTGCCTTGTTGGCAGGTAGCATATAGGTGCATTCAGTGCAAGCAGCTCATGGCCCTCATAGACTGAGTATGAGCTCTGGAGACCAGAGTGGCTGAACTTGAGGAGCTAAGTGAAACATAGAGGTACAAAGATGGGACTTTCCAGGACAGAGGAGAGTGGTCCCACCCCCAGTGTGACAGCCTCTGTGCTGTTGAGGAGATCATCAAACTAGAGCACAGGAAAATGATCCCATAGTTGGGATCCTCCTTCCAGATGCTGTCATGGTATCCTCTTGGACTGAGAGGGGACACTGTTATTAGGAAGAGATAGGTACAAGTAATGGGGGATTTGATTATTAGAAATATATCTTGCGGGGTTTGTGATGACCAGGAGAACTGCATGGCTAATTGACTGCCAGGTGTGAAGGTTGAGAATCTCTCGAGACATCTAGACAGACTCGTGTAGTGCTGGGGAGAAGCCAGTGGTCATGGTGCATGTGAGTACCAATGACATATGGAAAGGTAGAAAAGAGGTCTTGGAGAACAAATTTAGGCTGCTAGGTAAGAGATTAAAATATAGGACCTCCATGATAACATTCTCTGAAATGTTTCTAGTTCCATGTGCAGGGCCAGTTAGACAGGCAGAACAGCAAGGTCTTGATGTGTGGATGAGACGATAGTGCAGGGAGGAAGGTTTTAGGCTTATTAGGAATTGGGGAACCTTTTGGGAAAGAAGGAGTCTATACAGGAAGGATGGGCTCCATCTAAACCAAAATGGAACCAGATTGCTGGCATGTAAAATTAAAAAGGTTGTAGAGGAGTTCTGAAATTAAGGACTGGGGAAAGCCACGGTTTGACAGAGGCATTATGAAGGGAAGGTTTTATTAAATGGGATTCTCTATATCCTAGTAAAGAGGAGAGGATAGAAGTTGATAAAGCACAGGTAGGAACTGAATAGAAAATGAAAAAGAATTCCATTGAATTACATCACATGAAGGCAGACAACTAAACAGTGACAAATTTTATAAGTGCTTGTATACAAATGCTAGAAGTCTAAATACTAAGGTGGGTAAACTTGAGTGCCTGGTATTAAATGAGGATATTGCTATAATAGGCATCACAGAAACTTGGTGGAATGATGATAATCAATAGGATACAGTAATGCTAGGATACAAAATATATTTACAAAATAAAATGACAGAGTAGGTCATGCTCAGAAGGGAGTGGCACTAAATATGAAAGAAAGCATAGTCAAATAGAGCAAAAATCTTAAATGACTCAAACTCTATCATAGAATCTCTGTGGATAGAAATTCCATGCTTGAATGATAAGACTATAGCAGTAGGAAGATACTACTGGCCACTTGACCAGAATGGTGACAATGATTGTGAAGTATCAGAGGGGTAGCCGTGTTAGTCTGGATCTGTAAAAGAAGCAAAGAGTCCTGTGGCACCTTATAGATTAACAGAGGTATTGGAGCATGAGTTTTCGTGGGTGAATACCCACTTCATCGGATTGTGAAATGCTGAGGGATATTAGAGAAGCTACAAAAATAGAAAACTCAATAATTATGGGGGATTTCAACTATCCTCCTATTGACTGGGAATATGTCTCCTCAGGACAGGATGCAGAGATGAAACTTCTAGACAACATTATTGACTGCTTCTTGGAGCAGCTAGTCCTGGAACCCATAAGGGGAGAGGCAATTCCTGACTTTGTCCTAACTGGAGCACAGGATCTGGTCCAAAAAGTGAATACAGCTGAACTGCTCAGTAACAGCGACCATAATGTAATTAAATGTAACATCCTTGTGTTTGTGTGTGTGTAATACCGAAGTAGCCAATGATAATAGCATTTAACTTCAAAAAGGGGAACTACACAAAACTGAGGCAGCTAGTTAAATGGAAATTAAAAGGAACAGTCACAAAAGCAAAATGCCTGCAAGCTGCTTGGAAACTTTAAAAAACACCATAATAGAGGCTCAAATTAAATGTGTAACCCAAATTTAAAAAAAAAAAAAGTCAGAGGACCAAAAACATGCCATCATGGCTAAACCATAGTAAAAGAGGTGGTTAAAGGCAAAAAGGCCTTAAAAATTGGAAGTCAAATCCTACTGAGGAAAATAGAAATGAGCATAAACTTTGGCAAGTTAAGTGTAAAAATATAATTAGGAAGGCCAAAAAAGAATTTGAAGAGCAACTAACAAAAGACACGAAAACTAACATCAATTTTTTTTTAAAGTACATCAGAAACAAGAAGCCTGCCAAACAATCAGTGGGGTACCTGGACAATCAAGGTGCTGAAGGAGCACTCGGGGAGGACAAGTGCACAGAAGCTAAATCAATTATTTTAATTGGTCTTAATTGCAGAGCATGTAAGGGGGTTTCCCACAACTAAGCCATTATTTTTAGATGGCAAATCTGAGGAACTGTCTCAGATAGAGGAGGTTTTGGAGCAAATCGATAAATTAAACAATAATAAGTCACCAGGACCAGATAGTATTCACCCAAGAGTTCTGAAGGAACTTAGATATGAAATTACTCAGCTACTAACTATGGTATGTAACCTATCACTTAAATCAGGCTCTGTACCAAAGAGTGGAGGATAGCTAATGCAATGCCAATTTTTTCAAGAGGCGATCCTGGCCGTTATAGGCTGGTAAGCCTAACTTTAGTCACAGGCAAATTGGTTGAAACTATAGTAAAGAACAGAGTTATCTGTTCTTTACTACACATAGGTGAACACGATTTGTTGGGAAGACTCAGCATGGCTTTTGTAAAGGGAAATCATGCCTCACCAATCTACTAGAATTCTTTCAGGGTGCCAGCAAACATGTGGGCAATGGTGATCCAGTGGATATAGTGTACTTGGACTTTCAGAAAGCCTTTGACAAGATCCCTCAGAAACAGCTCTAAAGCAAAATAAGCTGTCATGTGATAAGGGGGAAGGCCCTCTCATGGATCAGTAACTGGTTAAAAGACAGGAAACAAAGGATGGGAATAAATGGCTAGTTTTCAGAATGAAGAGAAGTAAATAGCGGGGTCCCCCATGGATCTGTACTGGGACCAGTGCTGTTCAACATATTCATAAATGATCTGGAAAAAGGGGTAAACAGTGAGGTGGCAAAGTTTAAAGATGATACTAAATTACTCAGGTAATTAAGTCCAAAGCAGATTGCAAAGAGTTACAAAGGGATCTCACATAACTGGGCAACAAAATGGCAGGTGAAATTCAATGATGATAAAGGCAGAGTAATGCACATTGGAAAACATAATCCCAACTATACATACAAAAGGAAGGGGTCTAAATTAGCTGTTACCAATCAAGAAAGAGATCTAGGAGTCATTGTGGACAGTTCTCTGAAAACATCTTCATAATGTGCAGTGGTGGTCAAAAAAGGTAACTGAATGTTAGGACCATTAGGAAAGGGATAGATAATAAGACACTAAATATCATTTTGCCACTATATAAATCCATGGTACGCCGACACCTTAAACACGGATATAACTCTGGTCACCCATCTCAAAAAAGATATATTAGAATTGGAGAAAGTACAGAGAAGGGCAACAAAAATGATTAGGGATACGGAAAGTCTTCCTTACAAGGAGAGATGAAAAAGACTGGGACTGGTCAGCCTGGAAAAGAGGGGACTTCTGTTCTTCTGTTCTGTTCTTATGACTAAGGGGGATATAATAGACATCTATGAAATTATGAATGGTGTGGAGAAATGAATGTGTTATTTACCTCTTCACAAAACACAAGAAGCAGGGCTCACCCAATGAAATGAATAGACAGCAGGTTTAAAATAAACAAAAGGCAGTATTTCTTCACACAACACACAGTCAGCCTGTGGAACTCATTGCTGGGGATATTGTGAAGACCAAAAGCATAAAAAAAATTAGATAAGTTCATGGAGGATGGGTCCACCCATGTCTATTAGCCAAGATGGTCAGGGATTGAACCCTATGCTCTGGATGTTATTTTAGGCTCTGACTGACAGATGCTGGGAGTGGATGACAGGGATGGATCAATCAATAATTGTCCTGTTCTGTTCATTCTCTCTCAAGCACCAGGCATTGGCCACGGCCAGAAGACAGGATACTAGGCTAGATGGACCATTGGTCTGATCCAGTATGGCCGTTCTTATGTTTTTATGGCCATGGGTAATTGTTGCCCTTTTTGGAAACCTCTTTCTGCTTCTTACATGTGTATTGAATACTGCCAATGCTGCTGCTACAGGGCTCCCAACTGCGAGTGCACTTGTGTTAGCTGTGGCAGAGAAGGTCCCTTTGATACTTTGGTGAGGAGGAAAGTACAAGGATAATCACTTGCTCTTTATCCACTGGCAGGGAGTACAATGCTGTAGCTACCTACTGTCTGCTTGTATAGTCCACAGCTGCACTAAGCAATAAGTGTGATGACAAAAGCTCAGGTTACCTACTGAGTCTACAATATCCTGAATATATTGCTGGGCTGCCACCCATGTTCCTGAACTCACATCCCATTGCAGGCACTTAGCCCAGTGTGAGGTACCCAGACTACACCCAGTACAGTGCCTACTCAGAGAAATAGCAGGCAAGGTCCCCTGGAAAGACCAGTTAGGAAGAAAAGGAATTGAAGGGGGCTGGCAGTTCTTAAACGATGTTATTCTAGAGGCTCAACAGCATGTTATTCTGACACAGAGAAAAGATAAGAAGAGCCACAGGAGGCCAGTGTGGCTGCACAAGGAACCTTTTAGCTATCTACAAACCACAAGGGATACACACAGGAAATGGGTGGAAGGTCATGGCACCAAGGAGGTATACATAGGAATAGCACGAGTGTGTAGGGACAAAATCAGGAAAGCTAAGGCAGAATGAGTTACAGTTGGCAAGGCATGTTAGAAGAAATAAGAAGGGGTTCTTCAAATATGTTAGGCAAATAGGAAGATGAAGGACAGTGTGAGTCTGCTACTCAGTGGAGAAGGTGAGCTGGTAATGGAAGATGACAGGAAGGCAGAGCTGCTCAGTGCCTACTTTGCTTCAGTCTTCTCACAAAAGATAACGTGACTGGATGACTAGCAGAGTTACCACAGAGACTAAAGGGGAAGGGATGCAGATCAGGACAAATAAAACGCTTGTAAAAGCTCTTCTGACCAATTTGAATGAATTCAAATCAACAGGGCTGGATGCTATTCCCCCGAGGGTAATGAAGGAATTAACTGAAGAAATCTCGGAAACACTGGCAATAATATTTGGAAACTCATGGATGACAGGAGAGGTCCCAGAAGACTGGAGCAGGGCTAATGTGGAGCCCATCTTTAAAAAGGGGGGAAAAGGAGGAGCTGGGAAAGTATAGACCAGTCAGCTTGACCGCGATGCCTGGAAAACGACTAGCGCAATGTAAAAAACATTCAATTTGAGACTACTGGGAGGATGAAGGGGCGATCACTAGTAGCCAGCATGGATTTACCAAGAACAAATAATGCCAAACCAACTTGATTTCCTTCTTTGACAGGGTAATTGGATTGGTGGATAGGAGGAATGCAATGAACATAATATATCTGGATTTCAGCAAGGCTTTTGATACAGTCCCACATGACATTCAGATAGGTAAGCTGGAGAAACATGGGCATGGTGGAACTACCATTAAGTGAATACATAATTGGTTAAACATCTGCAAACAAAGGGCTTGTCTATATTACCTGCAGGATCGACGTGCAGCGATCGATCCAGCGGGGGTTGATTTATTGCATCTAGTGTAGTCTAGACACAATAAATCGACCACCGAGTGCTCTCCTGTCGACTCCTGTAGTCCACCAGAGCAAGAGGTGCTGGTGGAGTCAAAGGGGGAGTGTCAGCAGTCAACTCACCGCAGTGAAGACATCACAGTGAATAGATCTAAGTATGTCGACTTCAGCTGCGTTATTCACATAGCTGAAGTTGCGTAACTTAGATTGAGCCTCTCCCCTATTGTAGACCAGTCCAAAGAGTAACTGTTAATGGAATTAATTAACTATTAAAGGGAGGTCTCAAGTGGTGTTCCACAGGGATCTGTTCTGGGTCCAGTGTTGTTAAACATCTTTGTTAATGACCTGGATGTAGGACTAGAGAGGTTACTAATAAAATTTGCAGATGACACCAAACAAATGGAGATTGCAACCCTTTGGAGGATAGGGCTAAAATTCAAAGGGGTTTTGATCAATTGGAGAACTGGGCTATAGACAACAAATGAAATTCAACAAAGACAAATGTTAAGTGCTACACTTAGAGAAGGAAAACCAAATGTGCAAATACAGAGTGGGGGATAACTGGGTTGGCAGCAGCACTGCTGAGAAGGAGCTGGGAGTTGTGGTGGATCACAACCTCAACATGAGTCAGCAATGCGATGCTGTTACAAAAAAAAAGCAAATGCAATTTTAGGGTGCAGTAACAAGAGGCATAGCGTGCAAGTCATGGGAGGTGACGGTATAGCTTTACTCGGCACTGGTTGGGCCTCAGCTGGAGTATGTGACCAGTTTTAGTCACCAGTGCAAAGAAAGTATGTGGAGAAACTGGAAAGGATCCAGAGGTGAGTAACAAAGGTGATCAAAGGGATGGAATGGATGATATATGTGCAAAAGCTGAAAGAACTGGGTATGTTTGATTTGGCAAGAGGAGCTTAAGGTGGGGGGCATGATAGCAGTCTTCAGATAGTTTAAATGCTTAAATATTAATTGTAACAGGGACTGGTTTCCCTTCCCTCCTCCGGGGAGAATGCCCTCACCGCCAGTCTTGAGTCACACTCTCGTGCTCCCTTTCGTATGGGTTAGGCATGCCCTGAGAATGCCTACCAGATTGGGCCCCTTTGACACAATGGGAATTCCTGTAATATTTGTATGAAGCCTAAATGTGCCTCAGTTTCCCCTATATTTTGCATGGTTTCCCAGTGAGGGGAAAGGACTAAGTTTGCTCTCAGGACAAGCTAGGAGAGGTAGCTGTGAGTACTTCCCTTAGCTATCTGAGCCTGAACAGGTCATTGAAAAGGAATGGCCAAGACTGACCCCATATCAACTGAAAATCTGAGAAGCCCATGGCAAACCCAGGACACTGACATCCAGCAACCAACGACCCGAAGGGAGATGGATTTCCCCGCCTCTCAGCAGGGAAGCTGAGCAAAGACCCCAGCTCAAGAAAAACAGACATAAGAACATTAGACTGGCCATACTGGGTCAGACCAATGGTCCATCCAGCCCAGTATCCTGTCTTCTGACAGTAACCAGTGCCAGGTGCTTCAGAGGGAATGAACAGAACAGGCAATCATTAAGTGATGAAGGACTGGAAGGTGTGAGATGGGTGATAAAGGGTTGGCTTCTGGAAGGAGTCTGGACTTCCTCACCTGGGAAGTAAGGAGGACCAAATGAGAGAGAGAGAGACAGCGCTTGAACATGGGGTTCACAACAGTGTGGCTGGGCTCTGGGCTCACTGGAATGAACTATGGTGTAACTTAGTTCTGCCTTTCTGTGCTGACCCTAAGGACTTGCAGATTCTGCAGCCAGGTGACTAATAAAGATTAGCAAAGGACTAACAAGGCTGCCTGGATCGCTGTAATACTCACTGAGAGCCCTGCGCCCTGAAGGGGACAGCACAAGCCTCCCACTGGAATCTGGCTGGATAAGTTTCTGCAGGGAGCCATGGAGAGAGATAGAAATTGCTGGGGCTGACAGCCCAGTTCCAGAATCGTAGAGACCACGGGCCTGCCCCTGTGGACAGTGTGGGTCCTTGGGGCCTGGCCCACTACAGGGGTCACTCCCAGGAGACTGGTTACAGGCAGGGCATAGGCCAGATCCTGTGACTCTGTTACAACCCCACAGCTGAGACAGGCAGTGGAAAGCCTAGTTTGACAGTGTACTGGGACCTAGGTGTGAGCGGGGGCTCCAAGCAGCTTGGCAGTGTCAGGACTTAGGCAGGTTTGCACATGTTCTCCAGCAGGAATGTAGGCACCTCAGGGACTTTGCTGGCAGAAATGGAGGTGCCTCAGGAATTTGAGTGCCTGCTCGATTAGGTGGCAGCTGAGAGGTGGGTTTTGAGGTTCTTAATGTTGCATAAATGTTGGGCCTTGCCACTAACATGGCAGTTAGGTGTGTCAATTGATTTGTGGATCCACTGGTTGTGGGCTGGGTCTAATCTCAGCTCATTCAGTCACTGAGTGGTGTCAGCGGATTCATGCCATGGTAAGGGCTGTTAAAAAGGCAGAATTATTTTCATGGTTCAATAGCAAAGTGAGACTGGATTGCCTGGTTTAATTACATGATCACACAGTATTTTTTCACAGGGAGTCAGATCTCCCATGGTTCCACACTCTGCCCTCTGAGGACGGCAGCTCAGCCCAACACCCAGTCACAGACACACCACAGCCAGTCACCACAGAGTCAAGACCTCAGGACTTTCATCTCCCAGAGATCTTGTTTAGGAAGAGCAGACTGCTCAGACTCAAGGGGGCAGCACCACCTGTCTATGCTGTTAGCATACATGAGAGCATCCACCACAACAGGTGTCACCAGGTGAACTTGTCAGACCTCTCTACACCTAGGTACTGGAACTAGGGGTGCCGGGGGTGCTGCCATACTCTTGGCATGAAGAGGTTTCCATCATACGTAGGGTTTACAATTTGGTTCAATGGCTCACAGCACCCCCCACAATACAAATTGTTCCAGCCTCCCTGCCTCTGCAGAGGCTGAACGTGTGTAGAGGACATTCTACCTGTTAACCTGTGTCAGCCAGAACATGCTCCAGAGCGACTGAGAGAAAAGCCTCCTTCCAAACAGCTGTGACAAACACGTGAGAATCCTGGCACTGGTTTTCAGGGCAGGATAACTCTCTTACACAGGCTGTGGTGAGAATCTGCACCATCCTGTATAGGAAGGTTTCATGTGATGCTGAGTAATGGGTAATCAGTGTGGCATCTTCCGGTAACTCCCTTACACAGACCACTAGAGGACCTTTGGTGAGCCAGCCCAGCTCTTTCCTGGCCACCTGGCTTACAGGCTGCTTGGAAACACTGTGAACGTAGAGACTGTTTATTTTGCTGCTGGCTCCAGGGTAACAGCTGAGATGCCCTTGGGGCAAGGCCTGTCTTCTGTGACATCAGACTGACAATGGAGCAGAATAAACGTGTTTGAAACCTGAAAGCTGCAGTTGTATTTCCCTCCCCGCAAACCTTGGTGGCTTTGGTCTGGTCTGATCATCTGCCAAGTTTGTTTCAAGCCCTAAGGCCAGATCTGAGTGCCAGGCACAGATAGCAGCCTCAAGGGGGAGATAGTTGCTGTGTTAGAGCTCTGTTACACACCTCACCTCCAGCCAGCCACACAGCATGAGCTGCTCACTGTAAGCGCAGAGGGGTGGAAAAGCTCCTGATAAAAGGGAGCAGCAGATAGACGTGTCAGTGCAGAAGTGGGCATGGCCTCACTGCCATTAGGAAAGGGAGAGCAATTCTTTCCACGGTACTGCTCACTCCTGGATTTCCCTGGGCACCAGAGCCAGAAGGGGCAAGATCTGTGCCATGAGAAATCCCTGCCAGTTTGGGGCTGAGCTGACACCACCGATGTATTTTATTGGCTGGACGCAAAGTGGGTTTGGGCAGTGCACGTGCTGCTGCAGAGTTTAACTCGCCAACCGGAAGCATGGGGTGCTGAGGAGTGACTCCGCTTGAGATGCTCTTTCTTTTCCATCAGAAACAGATCCCCAAGGAAGCAAACAAAACTCCCATTGCCATCCATAGCTAGTAGCAATGAGCTCTGCAGACACTGTGCTTCCTCGGGCCCCCACTACCTCTCAGAGAAGCTCTTGAGGTCATGGTTTGTAGAAATGTTGGTGGTGCCCAGAACCTGTCTTCCCACCTGCCTAAGGCTCTGGGAGGGAGTTTGGGTGGGAGAAGGAGGTCTGGGGTGCAGGTCCTGGGCTGGGGATTAGGGTGCAGGAGGAGTGGTTCTTTCACACTCGGGGTGCAAAGAGCCAGGGGGCTGCTTAGGCCCTCCTTGCCTGTCAGTGCTTTGGCCTCCATTTCACATCACTCGTGAGTCCTGTTCCACACCTCCTCACAAAGGCCAGAGGGGCTGCTGTGGGGCCCTTCTGCAGAAGGAAGATTTTCAGAGCACCTCATGCTGTGAGGACATTAATCAGCCTCTGTGCAGAGCAGGTGCACACAGTTGGCAAGCTCCTGAAACTTGGGGAGCGCTTTGGAGCCAAGCAGAGTAGGTGATGCATTGAAGGAATTGCCCTTGTCTGGAAAGACGCTGCAGTATCAGACAGACCCAGTGGTTATTGGTTTCTCTCTCACCATTTAGCTCTTCCAAATCTTTCCCTGCCTTGCTATTAAACAGGCCCAGCAGAAACCTATGGTCTAGAATGTGTGCCCCAGGAGCTCTCCTCACATCCCTGGCAGGAAGGGCAGCCCCTGATCCCTGCTAGTGCTCCCAGGGGTGCCACGTGCTGGAAGGCAGAGGGACAGAGTGAGATCAGGGCCCTGGTCCAACACTCACCTTTGCACAACAGTTAGTAGAGCTGGCTGGGCATGAAGAGGGCCAGTGTTGGCGGGCACTGTCTAACAGCCCTCCGAAGGCATTTTGGCTGTGGCAAGCAGAGACTGAGACTTTGGCTGCAGCAAAGCCCTTATGCATTCCTGCCAATGCACCAAGCAGTGCCCAGGGCACAAGCTAGCCCTAAAGAAACTGAGGCCAGTTCCACTGCCTGGCATGTACAGCAGGGGAAGGCGAGTGTAAACTGCTGGGAAATCAGAAGAGTAATGATTTGCACCCATTTCTACCTGATGTAAGGGACTCACATTCTGCTGCCGGACAGCATCCGTGGCTATCTCCAGATCCCCACCCACCTCCATGGCATGCTGGGATGCTGCACACAATGTCTGTCCTGAAAGCCCTCTCTCTGAAAGAACACATGACTAGGAGTGGTCTCTGCCAGCCAGTCCTTCTGTTGCTGCAGCACACTTCCCAGGAGAGCTGCCCTCCGTGGTACTACACCTGGGAATAGAGTGAAAAACAGGCCTGCCCCCAGCCAGAGGAGCAGGCTGCTGTGAACAGGGCTGTGCCCAAAGGTATCTGCACTGGACTGGTTCTACTTGGGAGCATTGGCTGGTTGGAGAGCCAGGGCTAATGCCTTGCTCCCTGCTAATGTTCAGCCATCAACGCCCCTGATAGGGCCAGGCCTGGGGATATTTTGTCAGTAGTGCCAGTCTCAGTGACTATTTTGGGTAGGTTATAGCTCAACAGTAGAGACTGTTCCCAGCCTGAGGCCCATCTGGAAAAGCACAGCCTGGCATGGAGCAGGGGCTGAGTACAACACTCCACCTTCTCCCAGAGCTCCTACATTAGCTCCCCATTCACAAGTCAGTACATTTAACCTTGTCAGTGCCACGATGCACACTCCCTCTCCCTTGCCTGCAATACACTCACTGCTGGAGAGGTTTAATTAGATCCATCAGCTAAACCAGTCAGGGTCAGGATGCATGTTAAGATAAAACAAGACACAGACCAGCATACGTTGAGTTTTCACAAGTCTGTTTTTAAATACTCTATAAAACCAGAAGGAACTCTCAGGCAACAATGTTGTGAATGAAGACAAGGTTTGACTGTAAACACATACACGGATTTAAACAACATTATTTGAAAATTAAACAGAAATACAAGTTGTTTGAAAAACCTGGCAATTCCGAGTCAAGATTCCACTAACAGCCTTAAGATGGACCTTGTCCTCCTGCCCATCTTCAAACTATCACCAGAATCTTCCTTGCTCTCATTTCCCATACCTCATCTACTTTTTCTCTCCACCTAATATCAGCCATTCATCTTTGACACATTCACTCAGATATTCAGGGGGAATCACATCTTATCCATGTACAGTGCAGAGAAAACATCTTTCTCATCTGCTATTCCATTGTAAGCCGGAGGTCTCAACCTACTTCTTAAGCCTTTACATGCAGACTGGAACCTCTGCTGCATCTACTTCATCCAGCCAAACAAGGCTCATTGGCACCTTAGCCTGTCCACACCACACAACCTACCCAGTGTTAGCCTAGGGCACCATCAGTGCCCAGTCATGCTGAGATGTGTCTAGAACAGGGGTCGGAAACCTTTCAGCAGTGGTGTGCTGAGTCTTTATTTATTCACTCTAATTTAAGGTTTCACGTGCCAGCAATACATTTTAACATTTTTAGAAGGTCTCTTTCTATGTCTATAATATATAACTAAACTATTGTTGTATGTAAAGTAAACAAGGTTTTTAAAATGTTTAAGAAGCTTCATTTAAAATTAAATTAAAATGCAGAGCACCCCAGACTGGTCACCAGGACCCAGGCAGTGCGAGTGCCACTGAAAATCAGCTTGCGTGCTGCCTTTGGCACACGCTCCATAGGTTGCCTACCCCTGGTCTAGAATGTTATACATTAATTCCAAGTACTGTGGTACTATCAGTGTAGGACCTTTTATATCTGTTTCCTCATTGGTTGACCAGGGAAGGTGGAAACAAGTAGAGCCCTGCTGATCAGCAGATATGTGCTTTATATCTACAGATATCTACAGCTGTGGACCATGTTTGCAGATCATGGATTGGATGTGGATGCAAATTTTGTATCCGTGAAGGGCTCTAGAAACAAGATCAGAGTTAAGGTTGATTCGCTCTGCATTTTCTGGCTCTCAGAGTTTGTGTGCGGTGAGTGCTATGACTGAGTGCACCTGATTTGGTTTGGAACAGTGGCTCTATCCATAGGAATGGTTTGTTCTGGGAAGAGTTAAATACATTCAGGGAGAAAGGTTCCTGCAACAGCCCCCTGTGCATCCCAGTTGATTTAATGCAATCCCATTGATACGTGGAGCCTTCAGGACAGCCAGGCAGGCAAGAAGAATCATTGTTCCTGCAAAATTTGTCAGGATGACCTCAGGTTTGTGTATTTATCTTTGGCAAAATAGACAAAATAAACACACACACAAATCCTTGTCTCTTACTCCTAGGAAATGGGAGGAGAGAAAACCTTAGTGGCTGCAGCACATAGGAATTGCTGATGTGTAGATTATTCTGCATTTCAAACCACAGTTAAAAGTTTCCCAAATCCCACTCGGAGCAGCTAGTCACTGCATTATATGGTGACTGCTGCAGTCTCTGCACATGATGCAGCTGTGCTGAGCCCTTCCCCGCCACTGGTGGCAACTGGGAGAGTAGAAACTTGCCATGTATGTTCTGGGCACAGGACTCAAGGGAGGATTACCAGGGACTGTCTAGAGAACCTGGCCGGGCAGACACCATTTCCAACCAAACTCCTTTTCTTTCTGATTCCCACTGAAGCTACCAAAATGGAACCAAGTGACTAGTAGAGATGGGCTATCAATAGGTCAAAATGAATCAAACAACTCTAAGGGCAACAGTTATGTCTGTATCATCAGATGCCGCTCCCGCGATGTGTTGCGGAGATAAAAGAGGATTCTGGCACTAGGATGCCAGTCAGGCAAGTAACATGTTTCCATTGCCCATTAACTCTCTGAGTGCCCTTTCTGCAGTTCAGTAACTCAGACCACATAGCGACGGGAAGAATCCACTTACTCCTGCCTTAGCCACATCAACATGGCACTGTTCAAACGACATATGTGAGCATGAGTCACAAAGAATAGTTCATCCTTTCTAGGACCTGAGGGAACGATCACAGCCTAACACGTGCCACCTGCCCGCTTAGCACCATTTCCAAGGCAACAGAGAGTCTCTTAAGGCCTGTGTCTTTTACACCTGTGCAAAGTGGGTGTGAGGCCCAACCCAGTCTGCATACTTTACTCCCTGACACCAGCGTTAGTATTTTACAGTTACTGCGCACAGGCTTTGTGCAAATGTAAACGGCGCTCAGGCCTATAAGTGACTTGTACCAAACCGAGATTGATCATTTCCGTCATTTATTCACTTTGTCTCCTTTATTGCACGTAATGTGGCAATTTAACTCAGGACTACAGCCCTGGCTGTGGGATTCCTTGATTTCTGCCGACATTTAGCTTTTCCTCCCCCCTCCCCCACCGTTTTAGCGATGTGTCAACACCTGGGATTGGGATGCTGTTAATGCTGGCCCTGACCTGCTCATGCACTCACCTGCACCATGGCTAGAAACAAACATTCACAAAGCTGGGATTTGGGGAAGATTTGCGCTAAAATAATAAATCGGCAAAATGTTGTCAAATTGGCATCATATCTTTCAGCAGCCAAATAGCAGTTCTGGGAACAAAGGCCACAAGGTGAAGAATGCCCCGTAAATCAACTGCATTAAAATTGCCGAAAGGCATGGGAATGTATGGAAGTAAAGACCCATCAAGTTTACACTTAGTAAAGAATCATTTGAAAAATATGTTTTGAAATTCTGCTGTCAGCTCCATAATAAACCCCTCTTACAAATGACCCAGAAACGAGTCTTAAAAACAATAATGGTTCATTTGAAAAGAATGTGGTGACACAGAACACATCCCCATCCCCCTCTCTTCAGAAAGGTGGCAGTATTGCTTTGGAGTAGCTGCATGAATTGTTAGGAACTGAGTCTTCCTTCAAATGAACAGCAATGTACCATAATATACCAACAAAATCTAAGGAACGACTTAATCTAATGCAATGTAAGATCCTAGTGATATGGAAACCACACCAAAGCCCTGGACCCAAGTTGTGTGTAACTCAGCCAGACTAGAACCCTTGTGTTTCCACACACACATTTGGATTTTTAACCAACAGCCAACTTTGTATTTGCTAAGAAAACAAAGTTTAAATTGACCACCCAGCTATCTAAGAGATCCTGATAACACCACATATGTCTAGTATTGGTATCGGAAGCCTCTGATCTTCTTATTACCCGCAGCCTACACAAAGGCAAAACAAGAGTGGGTGATAGTCTGGAATGGGCTTTACAGCATTAGATATGGTACGTGTGGACATAAAATTTGTCTGTATGTCCACATGTACAGTAGCATTGTAGAGAACTGTATGCCATTGAAGCTAACAGCAGATTGTCAAATACATTTTTCTAGCATTCTGATCAATTAATTTACATTAATTAATGTCAGTTAAAAGAATGAGCAACACAAACACATACACCCCCCTTATTTATTGTAAGTATAGAACATGAATAAAATCACAAGTGTCCAGCAGAGGGGCTGAGTCAGAAGTGACCGTCCCATCGTTCACCTTCACTCACCTTCACTCATGCAGACTGTCCTCTGGAAAGCCCCTCATTGGGACTTCCACTAACTCACAAGAGTGGGACATGTTTTTAGTTGCAAACCCTCCGAAAGTGGCACTCAGCTGGGTGGCTCTGGTTTTATTTCTCTGATGATGTCACTTTAAATATTTTGCATGTTCCATTTGTTATTTTTACTTCTAAAAATGACGCATTTCTGCAAATTCATTTTTATCCAATTAGTCACAACTTAATGGAACAAAGTCAACTGCCTGGATGTAAGAGTAAATGTCAGGCCTGTCTTCTCTGGGACCAGCATGTATATACAGGATAGCACCTGGAATATATGGAGGGGATTAGGCATGTTGTTTTTCACAGCTGCTCTTTTGGATTTCTGACCCAGTCCGTCACCATAGGGCCCAGGCCAAGAGAACCGGGAACTGTAGCTTTACCAACATACACCACAAACATAAATTGAAAGCAATGAAAAAGCAGTTAAAAAGTAATAGAGAAGAAGGAAAATGCATTTCTTCATTTGCAGAATAGCCTCTGTGAGAGCAAAGCCATGACAGCTTTACGACTCCCTGATTATTTTACTTGCATACGGCTTCCAAATATTTAATGAAAACCAGCGTATGGCTGAGGCTTGCAGGAGAGGAAAACTTTAGACGAAATTCTTGATGCTTAGCCCTACCTGATCTGAACTTGCTCCGAATCAGCAAAGAATGCTCAGAACCCAGCAGTGTCATGGTGACTCTCTGTGAACAGGTCCAGAAGCCCCCGCACTTAAAGCATGAACTGGCTCCAAGGAGACAAGCTGGCCACTGCTTGGGCCCCAGGATTCATCCAACCCTCCTGGGAGCCTCTGGGTGCTTTCAGAGCTAGGCTTGTAGAAAGCAGCAAGTGACTTGAAAAGATTTGGTCCCATCCAGCACTGCCTCTCCACAGAAACCAACTGCTCTCCCCTGTGCTGGGTTGAACTAATTAACTT
Source organism: Chelonoidis abingdonii (assembly GCF_003597395.2). Taxonomy (NCBI): domain Eukaryota; kingdom Metazoa; phylum Chordata; order Testudines; family Testudinidae; genus Chelonoidis; species Chelonoidis abingdonii. Next base: position 7,162,538 of record NC_133781.1, read on the forward strand.
TGAGCTAGCAGGACCCTCCTCCTGCTCAGAGTTTACTATCAGCAGCATCACTGGGTGTCCTGGCTGATGTCATAGTCTAGCAGGGAGCAGCGACTATCACTAAAGGGTCTTAGGAAAGACAGAAGTTTGATATCTGATCCTTATTACTACCAACAGGAACTTGGCCAATCAGGAGGCTCCTTCTCTCAGACAGCCGGCTTCAGAGCAGTTCTGAAATATCAACAGACCTAGAGCTTAACTCTTTCCGGCATGGGGAGATGTAGCCACTGGGAATTCTGTGTGATGGGACTTAACTGCACAGAACCTAAAGGGGGGTTTAATAGCTGCAACTTGAAAATAATCTGGGTACCTTATTCTCTGATACTTAACAAGAACTTCAGGGACATTATGTAGAGTTCCCTCTGCTTCTGCAGGAAGAGGGACAGGATGAGATATTTATTCATTGGGCTTTTATGCTCTCTAATGTACAGAAGTTGCAACTCCTTCCATCTAAGGAGTCAAAATGTCCCTGTGGGGCATGTACTATTGCCAGCATACTGGCGTGCCCTCCCAGTCTGGTTCTGCAGGGGCTCCTTGTGATGTGCTGATGGAATGTGCGGTACAGTGGGTTTATGCAGGACTCACCGGGCGTTACCTCATTCTGATACCGATAAACCACAGATAAGTGGCATTTTTTGAGGAAACACAGTCTCCTGGTAACTGCATGGCCATCTTACCATCCAGGCCCAAAATGTTTGCTAAAATCAGTCATTCCATAGTTGGCATATTTGTTGGTGCTGAATATTCAATATGCAGAGGTTATTGCAGCTTAAAATCACTCTTTTGTTCAGGACAGACCAATGCAGTAATCACAGAGATGTGAGACACAGAACACAGAGACTGCCATTGGCCACATGGAGCCATACTGATGCTTCCCCAACTCCCATCTATCCCATCTCAGAGCTGGCAGTGCTTTTGCAAACACACAGGGAGGTGGATACAAATCCCTGCACAGCTTGTTCCATGGAAAAGATGACAGGCAGAAGTCACTACCAGGGTCTGGAAAGAGGGTTTTTCTTTTAGTATCTGACCAGAATGAGACTTTTGACGTGAAAAATTTGCCAAGAATGTGCCAGAATCAGAATCTAGAGATGGGAGCCTTAGGCTCAAAGGTGCTTGTTCCTTATTGTACACTCTCTGGTGCTTTGTCCCATGGTGTTTTAAATGTCCAAGGCAACAGACCCTGCCATCCCTTCCCCGAGATGCCATTCCCCAGCCTAACAATACTGCTCACTTCCTGATACGCTCCCAAAACTTCCCCCTCACTCCTCCTCAGCCTGAAGAATTCCTCTCTGCCTGTGGTACTTGTTTACGTGCTTCACAGAGCAGTACACTGTTATCACGTCCTCTGCTAGTGGCTAGTCTCCTAGTTAAACTACTTGTGTTTGGCCAAACACAAGCTGCTGGGCTCAAAACAAGGGGACTTGAGTGAAATTCCATGGCCAGTGGTATGAGATGATCTAATGGTCCTTTCTGGCCTTACACTCTATGTTTTGCTCTTTTAATGTTTCCTCCTCACCGGCCCCTTAGGTCTTAACTTCTTTGTTACTCTTCTCTCAAGCTGCCTTGCTCAATTGAGCTGTGATATTGCTGTGCCCAGAAGTGAATGGCGGCTGTACCAGAGCCATGCAGATTGGAACTAGAATCCAGCTACTCCCAGATGGGACCTCTCAACATCTGCAGCCCAGTATTGCTCTGTCCGTCCCCCCCGCATCAGTACGTTGTAAATGCATATTTACTTTATTGTCCCTGTTGCCCCTGGCCTTCCTCATCTATGGCTTATGCGGAGCTTTCCCTGCTTCAGATTATTTCTCCCCAAATGCATTAACTGCATTTTCACATATCATTCTGTGTGGCTGAACCACTCTTCCATCTGTGTCCCTTGGAGGACTCCTCTCTCTTCTCTTCAGTATTATCTGCAGATTTCATTGATGTGCTGGTTACCTGCCTTTCCAGATCAGCTATGTGAGTCTCTGTGACAGCATATTACGGGCTGCGGGGCTGATGGGCAGGGTCCCTGTGGCAGTGTGTTATGGCCTGTAGGGCCAAGGGGAGGGGTCACTGTGACTGTGTTATGGCCTGTGGGCCTGAGGTAGGGTTACCAACTTTCTAATTGCAGGAAACAAACACCCTTGCCCCGTCCCTGCCCCTTACCAAAGGCCTGCCCCCTGCCCCATTCCTTCTCCGAGGTTCTGCCCCCACTCACTTCATCCCCCCTCTCTCTGTCACTTGCTCTGCCCCACCCTTACTCATTCACTCATTTTCACCAGGCTGGGACAGAGGGTTGGAGTGCGGGCTCTGGGGTCAGACCCTGGACAAGGGGTTTGGGGTGCAGAAGGAGGGTCTGGGTTCGGGGGGTGGTGGGGCTGAGGGGTTCAGAGTATGGGAGGGGTCTCAGGGCTGGGGCAGGGGGTTGGGGTGCAGGATGGAGTTTGGGGTGCGGGTTCTGGGCAGTACTCACCTTAGATGGCTCCCTGCAAAAGGCAACATGTCCCTCTGGCCCCCAGCTGTAGGTGCGGCCATGCGGCTACGCAGTGTGTGCTGCCTCCACCTTGAGGTGCTGCCCTTGCAACTCCTATTGGCTGTGGTTCCCGGCCAATGGGAGCTGTGGAGCCGTGCATGGCGCATGGTGTGAGCAGCACATGGAACCCCCATGGCTGTTTCTCCGCCTATGAGCCGAGGGACAAGTTACTGCTTTTGGGGAGCCTCGCAGAACCAGGTAGAGAGCCTACCAGCCCTACACCAACCGGATTTTTAATGGCCCGGTCAGTGGTGCTGCCAAAGCTGCCAGGATCCCTTTTCAACTGGGCATTCTGGTAAAACACCAGACACCTGGCAATCCTAGGCCCTGGGCCCCTCCCTTCACATTACTGCTGGGAGGAGGCTCATTCGTTTCCTTTTCCCCATGTAATTCCCATCATTGTTAGTGCCAGGGGGCCTCAGGGAACGCTAGAGTAGACAAGTCCCCACCAGTCACTGGTCTCATAGAACATGGCTGAGGGCAAGTCTCAGCAGCACAGTGGGAAAATGCCAGCAGCCCCCAGAGCCTCATCTGCACTAGCATCAGTGGGCTGTGCCAAGGGAGCAATGGTGGGGACTAGGCTCGCGTGGGTGAGGCCCAGTCAGACAATCCACATTTGCCTGGCAAAGCAAGAGCAGAGAGGGAAGCCAGGGCCTGCTGGTGTGAGCTGCAGTAAAGTCCCTTGGCAGGGACTCTGCGAGCGTATGAAGCCATGTGAGGCAGGGAAAGAAGCAATGGGCCTGAAAGCAGGAGGGCTGGGCTGAGCCCAGGGCCAGTCATTAAGCAGCGAGGGAAATGCCCCAAAACAAAGGTCAGGAGCAGGATCAGAAAAGGGCCAAGGTCCAGCACCCCAGTTCTGCAGGGGTGTCACTGTCAGCATGGGCGAGAGCTCTCAGTGGTCTGTAGTGGGCAATCTCTATGGTTGCAGTTGACAGAGCTGTGAAATAGAAGGGGTCCCTGTTCCTGCCAGGTGTCCCAGCCCTCTGCCGCCCATTCCTGGGGCAGCACGGTGCCTGTGGGGTGGGTACCTGAGTAATGAGCACATTGATATGTGCTGTCCTGCAGCCAGGTTGACTCAGTGTTTTAATGGCCCCAATAAACCTGCTCCCACTCCTTCTCCCTGGCCTGCCAGGCTCAAGGGGAGATGCTGCTGGGCTGGGTCACACTGTGACCAACACGCCCTGGACTTGGCTCAGTCTCACTCATAAATCTCTGGAGATGAAGAAGGTTTCCTCAGGTCAGTTACAAAAGGTTCTGTTCAGAACTAAAATCTCGTCGACAGTGGTGATCAGAGGGAGTCAGTGAGAAACAGAGAGACGGTGGGATCCCACTGCCCTGGGCAAGCGCTGCACAAGGAGAAGTCAGCACCACAGCCCTGGAGAAATAGCCCTTTCACTGCTGGCTTTGATGCCTAGGGCTTCTCTTCTATGTTCAAAGACTCCAGAAGGTCCCCAAGAGCAGGGGATGTCTCAGAAGCCTCCTGGCCTGTAGGCAGGATCCCTGCTGCACCATAGAGCACCTCCTTGAAGCCTGCCAGCTCCCAGAAGCTCATGTAAACAAGCCCCTCCCAGTGCTCATCAGCTCCTGCTCTCCCCAGTGCTGGGGCGTAATGGTTTCCATTAGTAAATCCAGAATGTGGCACAGATCAGCCCATGACAGGAGGGCCTGGGAAAGGGGGAAGGTGGGGGGTGCCGATCCATGAGGGAATGGCCAAAAACTGCAGAGGTTGGCCTCTGCCTTGCCCTGAACAACCTAATGGATCAGTGGCCTTCTACCTCAGTGAGTCTCCCTCACACCTCCCTGACCCTCTGTGAACCACTGACTCCTCTTGGCCTTCCTCACCTCCCAGTACGGGCGGAGAGCACTTGCCACTATTGGTGCTTCTTCACTGATGTACGTTTCCTGTTCCTGCCCCACTCTGGGCTGGTAGCGCTGGTTCAGCACTGCTGCTGGGATGGTGCAGGGGAATCAGGCTGTCTCCCCAATGGAAAACCCCACAGCAAGTACCCCACTCTGCCGAGGTCCAGCAGTGGGGTGGGATGGGTGTCAGAGGCCCAACAGGAGAGACAGAAATTGCAGGAGCTTCTGGGGTTCTGAGATCCTGAGTCAGGTACCCTCCCTCCCCCAAGGTTCAGGCACTCCCCTCTGCCAAGAGGATCACCTTTCAAACACGTCAGGTCCCCTCACCCCAGTATCAGCATAGGACCAGGACATGGGCAGTGTGATCTAGTGATTGCAGCAGAAATTGGGAGCCAGGCCAAGTCAGACACCAGGAGGTCAGAGTCTGAGAGGGAGGGCAAACCAGGATTCAAGGGGTAGGCAGCAGGCAGAGCAAGTTACCAGGAGCTCAGAGTCAGGCAGTAGGATCAGGTAGCACAAGGGAAGTCATCGCAAGCAGAGAAGACTCAGCTGCATGGACAACTTCCTATGATGGGTTTAAATTGAAGCCGGGACTCAATCAGGACCCCCCAGAGTTCTGCCAGTCGGATCACACAACTGGTGTCTGCTGTCGGAGTTCAGCTCTTAGCTGGTCACTGGGTAGCAGGTTGGAAGTTATTAGTTCCTAAGCACCCTCTGCACCAAGCTTTGAGACCCATGGCCTCTGAGAGTCAGGTGTTGCCTCCCTTGCTCCAGGGAGGGAACTCACATGAGTGATATACTCTAGACAGATAGAAACCAAATGGGGCAGAAGGATTTACGGTTATCCCATGCAACTGCTGGGAATTTCATCCCACAAATGGGAATGGAGGTAGAGTCCCCTCATCCATTCTGCCACACTGCCTTTTGTCATTGCATTGATGGATATGCTGGCAGTGAAGGGGCCGGTGCTGGGGTTGCTGGCAGGGTGGGGGCTGGCGCAGGGATTGATGGCTGGGCAGGGGCTGGCACAGGGACTGTATCACAGCAGGGTTTTAGAGGCCTAGTCAGGATCCTCAGTGTGCTTGGTGCTGTGCACACAGAATATAGGATGACCCCTGCCTTGCAGAGTTTGCAATCAAAAAAGGCAAAGGGCAGGAGGGGAAGGGACTCACCCTGCAAGATGGGAGGGTCCCAGAGCTCAGGCTGTTGCCTGAACCCAGAAGTCTACACTGCAATGAAACAGCCCTGCAGCCTGAGCCCTGTGAGCCTGAGTCAGCTGGCACGTGCCAGCCATGGGTGTCTAATTGCAGTGTAGACATACCCAACAAGGACAAAAGACTTTGTTGTTTACTCTTACCGCATGAGGATGAGTCTTGCAAGTGGATTCCTCCCATCAGCTGAGTTTGCAACCCAAAACAGAAGAGGGGTATGACGTAGCACCCCATAATGCTTTATGAAAATATGTTTATGAATGTAAATATGACATAACTGGAATAAGTTTTATGCTACATGTGCCAGGTAACATATCTCTGCAAAGGTTATGATCTACTGAATATATTCATCCTATTTGCATGCATGTATCATTTTTGTACTGGAAGTTATGAATATTGGCTGTGTACTTGTTTGATTTTAAGTAGCCTTAGTAAGCTATTTGGTCAGCTTCTTTGAAAGGAATTTGCAAGTTAAGTGCCCAGTCAAGAAACACTAAACGGACAATGGATCTTGGAAGACTCCAATCCACATAAGAAGTCTACCTGAGGACGTTCAAGGTAGCATGTGAACAATGGCTGCCACCTGTAAAGTTCTGAGTCATGCATGGACATGTGATTTGCCCATGTGACTCCAAAACTCCATCTTAGATTCTGGAAAGGAAAGGGAAGGGGGTCTCCACCCACAGGAGAAAGTTTATTTAAGCCCCTGGGGTATACCTCCAATTTTGTCTTCAGCTGACTAAAGAAAGAGCCTCTCCACCCCCAAGGATACCTGAAAGGAACTGGAACAAAGGACAATAACTACAGGGGGTGTGAGTGATTGCTGGACCCAGACTAGCAGGAGACTAGTCTGTAAAAGGAAGCTGAGATTTTATCTGTATTCAGCTTCTTACTGTATTAGGTTTAGACTTGTGTGTTTTATTTAATTGTCCTTGGTAATTCACTTTGTTCTGTCTGTTATTACCTGGAACCACTGAAATCCTACTTTCTATATTTAATAAAATCACTTTTTACTTATTAATTAACCCAGAGTATGTATTACGGGGGGGCGGGGAGGCAAACAGCTGTGCACATCTCTCTATCGGTGTTATAAAGGGTGAACAATTTATGAGTTTACCCTATATAAGCTTTATACAGGGTAAAATGGATTTATTTGGGGTTTGGACTCCATTGGGAGCTGGGCATGTGAGTGCTGGAGACAGGAACACTTCTTAAGCTGTTTTCAGTTTAGCCTGCAGCTTTTGTGGGATGTTGCCCAGACCTGGGTCTGGGTTCATAGCAGGCAAGCGTGTCTGGCTCAAAGCAGGCAGGGCACTGAAATCCTAAGCTGGCAGGGAAAACAGACTCAGAGGTAGTCAAGCACATCAGGTGGCAGTTCCCAAGGGGGTTTCTGTGATCCAACCCATCACAGGGGGAAGGGAATAAAACCCCTAATAAGGACCAACTGTATCTTTATGTTGCTTGGACTTTGGATGGGGGCTGGTTTTCTAGGCATAAGCAAGGGATCCCCAGCTGCTTAGCCTGGGTTAGCCCTAAAGGACATAAGGCTCTTGCTTAATATGGAAGCTTCTATTACCTTTTGAACTTTAAGACTGTAACTCATTTGTGTGTAAGTTTACCTGCTTTAACCTTGTAAATAACTCTCTTGGCTCCTTTTCCTATGAATTAATCTGTATATAGTTTATTATAGGATTGGTTACAAGTGTTGTCTCTGGTGTGAGATTTAAGGTGCAATTGACCTGGGGAAAGTGACTGGTTCTTTGGGACTGGCAGTAACCTGAATGTTGCTGTGATCCTTGCTGTAAGGGGCCATGGGTGGCAAGACAGATCAGAGTACCCAAGGGGACGGTCTGTGTCACCATGTTAAGGTTGTTATAGTGCCTGAGGGGTTACACTTGATAACTGGTTGGTGAGCTCTAAGTGTAGAACTCACAACCAATTTGGGGTTTGTGCCCTGCCTCTTACCAGTGTAGCCTGAGAGTGGTAATCATGCTCTGGAGCCACTGTAGGACAGCTTGACAGCTGGCAGGGCAGGGGCTGGAGCAGGGGTTGTCAGCATGGCAGGGTCTGGCACTTTTCATGCTTTCCAAAGGTGATTCCTTAGGTAGTTCATATTATTTGTATCACAGCAGGGCCTAGAGGCCCAGTCAGGATCCTCATTGTGCTTGGTGCTGTGCACACAGAGTGTAAGCTGACCCCTCCCAAGCAGCAGCCTGCCTGTCCCCCAGCAAGCAAGGGGAGCTTGCCCTGCTATAGAGCTGCCGCCTCACTGCATGGCTTGACGGGGCCTCCTGCGTGAGATCCGAGTGCTGCTGTTAGATCAGGGCCATTCCCAATGCATGTATCAATGGCCCAATTTCCCTTACAGTCAAAATAGACCAAGGGCAGGAGGGGGAAGGGACTCACCCAGGAGGGCAGAAGCAGAACCAGGCATGGAACCCAGGGGTCCTGATGTCTAGCCCTGTGCTCTATCCACACCATTACTGCCTCTGTGTAGTAGCACGGCCTAATGAATAACCATTAACCTCCTGTGGTGAGTGATCAGCGATGCCTTGAACTTCTCTGCAGAAGTCATTGGGCCAACTGTCTGTGAGCGATCTCAGGCCCTGGTACCCAGGGCAGGCTGCGTTCTGAACTGGTACAGATAGGGCAAGCCTGGGGCAAGCTACATGATCTCAATTGTTCTGCTTTCCTTTGTTCCTGGCTGGTTGAGCTGACCCCTTGTGCAGGAGGGCCACTCCCTATGCTGTCATGAGCTGAACTCTGCTCCTGCTAGGAAGTACAGAACAGCCACGGCTCATGGTCGCTGGCTGTGGCAAGCAGCAGCCTAGCAAGCAAGGGGAGCTAGCCCTGCTACAGAGCTTTTCACTTGCTGTATGGCCACTTCAGGAGGGTCCACTGCCTGAGATCTGAGTGCTGCTGTTAAACCAGGGCCATTCTCAGTCCATGTAAGCCTGCCACAAGCAAATCCAGTGTCCCTGCCAGCACCTGCCCCTTCCTTCACTTTTGATGCTCTGGCAGCTGAACCAACACCATTGCTGAGTAACCTGTGGCCACAAGAGGGAGCTCAGTAGTGTGAAAGGCTGCATAGTCTAATGGAATAAGCATGGCACTGAGGTAAGGGACTGATCCCAGCTCTAACATGGACGCCCGCAGTGGTCACAATCAGGTCACTTAATCTCTGTGCATCAGTTTCCCCATCCATAAAATGGGGCTAAAGCATACCTATTTTCCAGGGGGTGTCTGAAACAAGTGAGTAGGGGACATTTGCAAGGTTCTAAACTCACCGAATGCTCACAGGCCCCTGCAGGGTCAGAACATGTAGCAGCCCCTAAGTCCCCGCTCATTTGGACCCACAGTTGGGCTCCACTCCTCCTGCAGCAGGTGGGGCACCCCTAGCACAGACATATGCCACACAATGATTCAGTTCAATTTGGGGTGTTCACCAGGAAACATCTCACTAACCCTCCTCAAACCCTAAGTCTGACCCTCTGCCCTGCACAGGGGAACAGGATTCACTTACAGTCCAGAGGGGCAGCTCAACATTGTTTTGCAGGCCCACTCAAAAACACTAAAGCTGGTTTGGAGAGAAAACAAATCATCAGTGTGGCTCTGACAAGCAGGAGCTGGCAAGGACATTATGCAGTCTTGCTGAAATGGTACAGGCTGCACCTTCAGCCCCACTGGAAAACAGTAGGAGGCTGTACTCAGCATTTTCTTGTCAGTGCCATTCCTGGAGAATAGAGCTTATTGAAAGTTTAAATTGATCAAGAAATCTGAGATGCTCAGGTCTATAATGATTGTTAGTGTCTCACCAACAGATTAGAAGTGGTTGACCGTGTCAATAAAGGAACGAAGCAGAACGGGGTGATGTAATTTGATCAGACTTTCAACAGGCCTTTGGCAAGGTCCTGACCAAAAGGCTAGTAAAACAACCCTAAGTAGTCCTGGGTGAGAGGCAAAGCATTGTCATGGATCAAAAACTGGCAAAAAGCCCAGACAGAAGAGTAGGAATGAACGGTCAAGCTTCAGCATGGCCTAAGGTTAACTGCACGGGCCTCAAAGGTATTTGTTCAACCTTTTTTTCATTTGCGGACTCCTAAAACATTTCGAATGGGGGTGCAGATGCCTTTGGAAATCTTAGACACGTTCTGCAGACCCCCAGGGGTCTGCGAACTACAGGTTGAAAACCACTATGTTAGTCATATCCTGACGGGATTGTCAGGAACTCCAGAGGGACCTGACCAAGCTAGGTGCATGGCCAACACAATAGCAGATGAAGTTCAGTCAATAATGATAAATTCCTGGATTCCGGTAGCTATAGAAGATGAACTGGCAAAAGTACGAGATGCTGATGGAATCATGTGCAATATTCAGAAATGTCCCTCAGAAATGCTGAGCTGCCTGAGTTTGAGTGACTGCAGATGTTTACACAAGTTTAATAGCTTGAGGCAGCTCTGCATTTAATATGCTTAAACTAAAGATCCTCTAGTTTTCAGAGTGGAGATAGTGTTGTCGACTCACATTAATACAGAATAAGGGGTGAGCAGAAGGGACAAGTTAATGTTGAATGTTTGGTGGGGACATGCACAATGCTCTGCAGGCCAGCCAAGAATTGATAAGGCCTTAGGGGCCCTCCATCTGATAAGGAGGTCATTTAAAAGAGATCTTGGGGCATCAAGACCTGCCGTCAGGTTTTCTCAGAAATAGTTGCTAACCTCACTCAGGTGCCATTTGGCTGGGTTAGCACAACTCTGTACATACTAGAGCTGACACATAATTGATAGCCAGTGTGCTATTCCATGTAGTTAGTGTCTTTTTCTGTTCACAAATTGGCTTCAAGCAGCTCAAGATTTTTCCTGGTGTATTTGTTGTTCAAAATAGTTTATTCAGAAGTTGTTTCTACCAGTAAGTCTCATCTGTGGATTATTAATGAGCAGCTCCCTGAGAGTGTGCCAGATGTGAGCTTGTAATTGGACACACACAGCAGGTCACACAGATGAACACCCATCAGAAATGGTCTGGTTATTACGTAGTCAGTTCCCTTGTGCCAGCTGGAGTCATTTGAGGGTTGCTCTAATTTACACTTGCATCCAGTAGGGCATTCTACTGTGGGGCTCTCCCAGTTTCTCCCGTTGCAGCTCTTTCACTTTGTATAAATAATTATATTATCCCTGGAGCAGGGATTTGAGTTTCCCACATCTGCAGGGTGTGCCCCAGCCACCAGACTATAGAGTCATTGTTGCTCTGTCTTTCTCTGACCCAATGACTATTAACATTTTATGTACAGTAGAATACCTTTGTGATGGGGCCCCCCATAAAGCTTTATGGAATATGCTTAAGAATGTAAATATGACATAACTAGAATATGTTTTATGCTACATATGCCATGTAATATATCTATGTAAAGGTTATGATCTACTAAATACATTCCTCCTATTTGTATGCATGTACCATTTTTGACTTGAAGTTAGGAATATTGGCTGTATACCTGCTTGATTTCTATTGAGAAAGGAATGTGCAAATTAAAGGCCAAATCAAGAACCACTTAAGCCAACAATGAACTCAAAGACACCAGTCCACATTGGGGCTGTCCCAGGAATGTGGCTTGGCTGGTAAGAAACTCAGTCATGGATGGATATGTGACTTGCCCATGTGACTCCAAAACTCCATCTTGGATCTGGACTTTGCATAGGAGAGAGGAGGGGGTCTCCACCCACAAGACAGAGTCTATTTAAACCCCTGGGAGGCCCCTCCATTTTGTCTTCAGCTGACTAAAGAAAGAGCCTCTCCACCCCCAAGGATACCTGAAAGGAACTGGAACAAAGGACAATAACTACAGGGGGTGTGAGTGATTGCTGGACCCAGACTAGAAGGAGACTTCTCTGTAAAAGGAAGCTTACTGGGTGAGATATTTTTCTGTATTCAGTTCCTTAGACATAGACTTGCATGTTCTATTTTATTTTGCTTGGTAATTCACTTTGTTCTGTCTGTTACTACTTGGAACCACTTAAATCCTACTTTCTGTATTTAATAAAATCACTTTTTACTTAACCCAGAGTATGTATTAATACCTAGGGAGGGGCAAACAACTGTGCATCTCTCTCTATCGGTGTTATAGAGGGTGAACAATTTATGCGTTTATCCTGTATAAGCTTTATACAGGAGGCCCCGTAAATGGATTTATTTGGGGTTGTGGACCACATATGGGAGTTGTGGACCACCTGAGTGTTAGAAGACAGGACGATGGAACACTTTCTGTAAGTTGGATTTCAGTTAGCCTACAGCTGTTCAGGGATTGGGTGGATTAGACGCCTGGGTCTAGGTTGCCGATGTGCAGCGTAGTGGGTCGTGGCGCTCACACCCAGCGGGCAGAAAAGCAGAAGGTAGTCGTTGGCTCATCAGCTTGCAAACCGCAGGGGTTTCTGTGATCCACACCGATGCACAACCGGGTAATTCGCCCAGGGAGAGTGACAGGACCCTCCCACACAACATCCCATAGCTTGTGCTCTCCTGGGACCGAAAGGGGTACCATCCCTTCTCCACGTCAAAAGAGTGGACTTGAACCTGCAGTCGGTGTCACCTCCTGGTTGAGTGACCCAGCCACCGGCTAAAGCCTATCGCAGAGGAGGAAGTCTTCTCCTCTGGCCATTTCATGGATGGAGCCCTTTACAATGCCAGGAACCAAAGTTTACACACCCCAGATGGCCTTTGTTCGTGCCACAAAATTCCCATTTGTTGGTTTGCTGACATTTCAGTGGTGGGTTCTCAGTCTGTATGCTGACTTGAATTTTTTTTTTTCATTGCTCAGGACTGCCAGCAAAGCTGAGAACTCAGGGTTATTCGTCCAGATCTACTGCCACTTGAGGTTTCCCCCAGTATTAAACATAGGAACTTAAAAATCTTGGAGAATATTTAAGAAACAGTGGAACAGGTAAAGAGAAGGGCCTACTGAGGTTGATCGCGAGGAATTGGAAAACCTGTCTTATGAAAGGAGCTGGCAAAAGAGCTTGGCTTGTTAGCCTAACCCCAAAGAAGTCTGATGGGAGATTATTGATTGCTCTTTATAAATAATATCAGAGGGATAAATATCAGGGAGAGAGAGGGGCATTATTTAAAGCTTGAGTAACCAATGTGGATACAAGAACAAATGGGATATAAACTGGACACTAGGACAGTTTAGACTTGAAATTAGAACAACAGGTTTTCTAACCATTAGAGGAGTGAAGTTCTGGAACACGCCTCCCAAGGGGAGTAGGGGGGGCAAAGACCATATCTGGCTTCAAGATCTAAGCTTGATAAGTTTATGGAGGGGATGGTATGATGGATAGCCTAATTTTGGCACATTTTGGCAATTGATCTTTGATTATCAGGCAGAGTTAAGTATGGCTCCAAATGGGTCGGTGATGGGATGTTAGATGGGTGTGGGATCTGAGTTTACCTACAGAGAATTCTTTCCTGGGATGGCTGGCTGGTGAGTCTTGCCCACATGCTCAGGGTTTTTTAACTGATCGCCATATTTGAGGGGTCGGGAAGGAATGTTTCCTCCCAGGGCAGATTGGCAGAGGCCCTGGGTGGTTTTTGGTCTTCCTCTGCAGGCGTGGGGCACGGGTCACTTGCCTGGAGGATTTCTCTGCACCTTTGAGGTCTTTAAACCACGATTTGAGGACTTCAGTAACTCAGACATAGGTTAGGGATTTGTTACAGGAGTGGGTGGGTGAGATTCTGTGGCCTGCATTGTGCAGGAGGTCAGACTAGATGACGATAATGGTCCCTTCTGACCTTAAGTCTGAGTCCTGTGCACAAGCAGTGCTGGGATGGGTTCATACCGGGCACAGCAAAGGGCAGTTAATAAATGAGGGAGAAAGCCAGTTCAATAGAAAGGAAATAACAGGGCATGCTGCTTCCTGTTAATAGCATCTAAGCCTGGAGAATGCTTGTGCATCCACTGCTGCGGCAGGGCAGTGCTGGCAGAGCAGAGTTTAGCCAGGGTAGGTGCAAATTCTCCAGCCCCTTCGTGAGGCCTGCACCTTCAATACACACACACATGCACCCTGCCTCCAGCAATATCCACCCTTGGGAAGGTTGCCAAGGTTTGTGCCTGAGTCTTGCTGGCTGTTGCTCCTCTCTGTCTGTTGGGGCAGGGGGTGTAACAGTTGTTAGACACACAATGGAGCAGGTAAGAGGCTGTGCGGTATTTCCTAGCCCTGTTTCTAGACATGGGTGAGGATTCCAGAAGTCTGGAACCCTGCCCCATGGCACTGATTCCCACGTATGCTGTTACAGCCCTCTGCTCCCCACCCCAAGGGTGACAGCAAACCTAACCACTGCAAGCCAGCAGCAGGTGAGAGAGCTATCCTACCTCTGGAGCAGTGACTTCTGAACCTCACTGACTCTGCTCACACAGCCATGACGTGGTCTCAGATCAACTCCTTCTGCTGTGACTTGTGAGCTGCCAAGCTGCATCCAGCAGCTAGAGCCTGTGTTAGTGACTGGATGTGATTGTTACTCATGCCTGCTGCATTTTGGATGTCCCCATGGAACAGAGAATGGTGTCCTCCAGGAACCTGTAACAGACCGTGAGCCAGGGGTCTGGGACTGGGATCACAAACCCAATACAGACACTGAGCTGGAGACATGGGGCTCAGGTGGCATTCAGGGATTCTCGGGGCAGAAGGGCCCATTGTGATGATCTAGCCTGCCCCCTGCATGACACGGCCAGAGCACTGATGTGATTCCCGTTTGAACAACTTGTACCTTTGTAGGGTAACATCCGGTCCTGACTTTAAAATTGCCAGCGATGTAGAGTGCATCGAGCCTCTGGCAAGTGGTTCCAATGGCTAACTGCATGTTAATAAAACATGTTAATAGGAACAAGTAGCAGCCAATGTGGAAAGACTCCAGGTTATTTCATAGATGGGGATAAGGCATTGACAGAATTTATGGACCATTCTTCTGAATTAAAGAATGAGATCACGGCTATAGAATTCTATAGGATGGTTCCAGAATCTATGGAAAAGATCTTGTGTTCCGTTAAATGCTATAGGTTTATAGACTCACTTTTATAGAACCTGTTAGTTACCTCCCTCTTCAGTCCCATAGAAGGATTAATTGAGTGTATTTTAGAGAGAGAATACAGAGCTGCCCCTCCTCCATGCTGAGAAATAACAAGTGCCCACACAGCCATCCTATGTCGGGAGCAGGCATCCCATCATAGAGCACGATGACCAGACATCCGCTAAGTAATTTATGCTCTCGGCTCCATGCCTGTGGACAAGTAAGTGCTCTGGTGTTTCACAATACTCGCCTGACAAGGTCATCCTGCACTTCTAGATGCGCAGGCCTGAGTTCTTCCTGGACATGCATGGCACAGGGGTTGCTCCTCCACAAGCACACTCACCGCTCTCCGAGAGGGGCAGTTTTTCATATCATTACTATTCTGAGGAAGGCAAAACAGACCAGTGGAGGTGACACAGGCTGCATGAAGCAGCAATTCAGTGCGCTTCCTATTCCTTCACTTCCACTACTACTGAAGGCTCTGCGCCGTAAATCAGAGAACAGGAGCAAACCTTAAATTCCAGAATAAACTTAGTGATTATCAAGTACAATTGTGAACCAACAACTCACACTCCTGAGCCACAATGAGAGCAGTTCTGGTGTGACCTACAGCTGTGGAAAACAGGCCCTAGAGGTGCAGCTCAGCTCTGTGAGATCCCTCCTGGGCCTCTATGTGTGCCACCAAAGGTAGAAATGCAGGGCTGTGGAGGATACACTTTGTTCTGGGCTCTGAGATCCTGGCACTTCTGCTTCCCTCTCTGGGCTTGGGCTAGGTCCTCCATTTCGGGCCCTTGGTTTTAGAGTTCACTTTCTTCTTCACTCTCTAAAGCTGCAGTCTGGCCTACTCTGCACTAGAACAGCTTTGCCAGTACAGCTCTGCTGGCAGACTTGGTGGTGATGCACGCTATCCCAGATAAAGGAGTGCGTTAGCTGGTATAGTTCATGCTGGTTCCCTAAATGACTCCAGTGTGATGGTCTGGTGGGGTTCATCCAGACCAGTCGTGGGTTGTCACCACCTGCTCTATAAATCTGGCTGTTTCTCTGCTGTGTAGCTTTGGCTCAGCACCCTGACACCAGCAGCCTGCTCACAGCACCATGGCCTCACCCTGGCTTCCACTGTCCTGGTTCCTCCTCACAGGGTGACCCCCTACACACACGCAGCCCTATTCATTTAACCGAGGACTTACCCTTCTCTTTAACATACAGCACTGAGATAGTTTGTAGAAAAACTATAAACAAGTTTATTAACAAAGACCAAATGAAGAAATGATGCCCTAGTAAGAGTGACAGAGACATGAAAAGTTACAAACACACTTTCTAGTGACTAAATTTAACTTCAGCAAATTACAGTCTTGGTCTAAGTAGCTTTCTCACCTATATTGAGTTTTCAGACTTTCAACCCCCTTGGCTGAAAGGTTCCACATTTCTCAGATGTACAAGAGCTCTGTCTCTTGTGTGTGTCCAGCAGTGGATGCCAAAATGGCATTCTGTCCTTGCTTAGACCTTCCCAAGTTCAATTATCTTGCTCAGGAGGCAGGAAGGCTTCCTGGAGCTGCAGCTTCCAACCTCGATTGAGAGTGTTAAGTGGCCATTTTCCATACTGGGTTTGCCCAGTGACTTTGTCTAGCCTTCATTGTCTCTCCTTGCTCCATTTTACATTGGAGACACATTCAAGCAGGAGGAACTACACTTCTCTGTCTAGGATGGGGTGACTTAAACCTTGCCTGAGAAACACCTTTTCAGAACATATTTTCAGCACATACTTATAATTCTTCATATATCATCCATACATACACCGCACAGTAATATTAACAACCAGCATGTTGCCGGTTTATATATGATACCTTATGTGACACCTGTTAGATACAGAATGTGGCAATAGTGAGTTGGGGCAACGAGTTTGTTAGACCTGATAGGTGTTATGTTATGAGGTGTGCCCTCTGCCAATTGGCATGGAGGGGCTCCCGGGGTCATAACCAGCAAAAGTTCTGTTTTGCCAGTATAACTGTGCCTACACTAAGACTTGTGCCGGTATAGGACTATCATTAAAACATTCCCCTCCAACTGATGTAGTTACATCAGCAAACGCTTCTAGTGTAGTCCTGGAATTTGCCTCCTGGATAGTCTCCCCGGTGTATCTGTTAACTCTAGTTTTTCTGGGAAGGGCTATTCAGGCTTTGGTTTCTTTCTCTAGCCCCTGGTAGCTCCTTTTGGAGCATGTCTGTGACGTTTCTGTCCGCTGAATCTCCACATCGTGCTCTGGACAGACAGACGTACTCGAACGGGAGGACATTATGACTCTGCACCTCCCCACTCATGAGTAGCTTTGGTAAAACCTGTGTCAGAGGCTTGTGAGTAGCAAGAACCTGCAGAGGTCTCAGGGTACCCATCTGACTTTTTGCATTGGGACATGCCAAGGCTGCCCCCTCAGCCCTCTAGGTCGAAGCTCAGGTTCTGCTGTTGGCTATAAAACTACAGTAAATTGGAAGAACACAAACCTCCCACCGCCCTCCCCTGGCACTGCTCTGCTGAGCAGAGCCTCCCTGAAAAGGGGCATCCTGGGCCAGCCACAGGGAACAATCTGCCTTGTAGCCCTTGTGGTCTGGGGATGGGCTCTGGGCTGCAAGGCTTTTCTGGCCAGCTTCAGGGAAGCAGCCTGGTCTCTTTCTCCCTGGGCGGTGGAGATGGGCTCTGGAGATGAGTTCACAGAGCCTAGCACAGTGCCTAGTTGGGCAGGAGAGCTGGGAACATATCTGGTCCCACAGGGCTCAGCAAAGCACTCACTCAGCCCTTCCATCCTAACCAGGTGGTGATCTGAAGCAGTGGGGAGTATGAGGCTGGCACTCGTCCCATCCCTGTACTCGCCAGGCTGCCACTGCAGCACACGTGGCACCAGCTGATCAGAGAGGCCTGGGCAGGGTCTCATTCCTTTCCGGGAGCCTGCAGCACACAGAGGATTAGGAGTTTACAGTGGGAATGCCGGCAGCCCTGTCTGTCTAGCACTAACAGCAGACAGGCCTCACTCGACTTCGAGCTGTGAACTATTTATCGCAATGCTGCAAGCATCTGAGCCGGTTCCCTTAATTTATGACAGTCCATGGGATGTGATGCAACTGACAACACTAACAGAAAATACTTCTGCACTATACTAAAGCTACTATTAAGCTGCCTGATGTTTTCATCATAATATTTACTTCTTTGTAAATAGGCTAAATTCTACAATCCTGATTCAAAGCAGAAAGATCAGAGAATGAAAATAAAGAGATGACATGGCTGTTTAAAGATTATGTAAAATGTTTTCTACTCGCATAAATATTTGATTGTAAAATGTTCAGTCTGTTGTGTTTATTGAGGAGGGCTGCGCCGGGTGTGCCGAGTGCAGGGTGGGGCCTTTGTCCAGGCTGCTCACGCATCAGAGCCTCACCGTGCACCACCGCTTGGGGCGCAGGGGGATCGGGCAGGGCTCCTGCTACTTCGCTTGTCTGGGCTATTCTGAGCCACCGTCATGGCAAGGCCTGAGCCCTTTTGGAACAGCAAGAGTGTCTCATCTCTCGGTGTGGTAAATTCCAAAGAAAGGATGGGAACCCATCTGGGCCTGGAGGTACACCTCGGAGGGCAGGTACTTGCCACAAGCGGCTCTGGCTTGAGCACGTCTTTAAGGACAGACAGGCTATGCTGGAAGAAGTTCAGTGAGCTGCCATGGGGGCACCCACGTCTTGGGCTTCTCCCTCAGTTCTTCCTTCTCCAGGTTAGTGGGGCATGGATGCTGCAGAGGCAGAGTGTTAAGCTCTGGGGGAAGGAGAGCCCTTGCAATTGGGGGCCCTAGAAAAATGTGCGCTCCCACGCCCCACTCCCATGCTCCAGCAGAAGCGTGGGGGAGGAGGGTGGGAGGGACTGCAGGCACAAGGGGTGAGGAAGGGTCACCACTTGTTCTGGCCCAAGGCCCCACCAAAACTGAATCCACCTCTGCCTTGCAGGGACGGGGCATGGGCTGATCTGCTGGTGCCCCCTTCCTGATGTTGAGTGTGTGGGATGGAGGCTTCCATGGGTAATGTCTGTGAGAGAGGGGCCAGATCACCTTCCCTCATTGCATTCCAAGGTGGAGACACAACAGCCTGAGCTGACTATGCTCAAAGCAATTGCCAGCTGCCCACCCCCCTGAAGATCCCGGGGTGGCAGAAGGCCTATGGGCTCCCATGCTCAGAAGGCTGAATTGGTGAGGAGGGGTCTGACCCTGAGCGGAAGGGCCTGGGAAGCTGGGGTAAAGCCCTCGCGTGTGAATATGGAGGCATATGGACCTAGCCAATGTCTGCTGTGCCAATCCTGGGTGTGTCCGTGCTTCTCATGCCTCAGTCTGTGTGTTCTGGGCAGGCAGATTTCCAGAGGTTTAATTCCTCAGAACTGATATTTTGGGGAGTGTTTTTTCCAGTGGCAGCTGGGTGGAGATGGCAGAGTTGACGCCCTGCTCCCGCTCTGCTCTGAGTGCGCTGGCTGCATCCATCCCTGCATGGGCCAGGCTGGAGCTGTCAACACAACAACGCCTTGGGGATGAGCCACAGGCCCAACTAGTGCTGTACCTCCCACCGTGCTGTCCATCAAATGCCACAGCCGCTGGCTCTTCTAACAGGGCTTCCAGCTTGTAGCTACATGCTCTCCCTGGGTGTGAGCACAGCACACTGCAGTCACATCATGGGGGAAAGCACGTTTAACAAGCTCCTTTAACTGCCTCATTCGCACTTTGCTACCTAGCCCGTCTACCTGGAGTTCAAGCCAGGAGCAAGTCAGCCCAAGCAAATGCCAAAGCCACCCTGTGTGCCACCCCACAGTGTCAGACATGCTGTATATGGGACACAAACCCTTCTATACCAAAGCACATTGTCACATCTGCTGAACACACCAGCCAGTAACACAAACGTCTCTGGTCCACACCACACCATCAGCCATGCTTAGGCCTGGCAGAATTCCACCCCCCCCTCCATTTTTATCGATTTGAATTTTCACAGTTGCAGGAAATTATGGGGGGTTGGGGGGAATCAGACAATAGGGAAATCAGACAATAATTACATAATGATGGTAGACGTTGCAATTCTAACAAACTGTCAGCATCATATGGCAAAATACACAAAGTAAATAGCCTTAAATAAAACTTTAATAAGTTCTCAAGCAGCATTTTTCTTACTTTGCCTAGCTGTAAATTTCAGCTATTGTCAATGGAAATATGTTTTCACTGGTTGGGTGTGTAGGATGAAATTGATGCTTGTTGACATTTACTGATAAAAATCTAATCCTTCCAAGCATATATGTGCTGTATATGTACAGCGGGTTACATAACCCCCTCTTTATCACATCCCACTATCACGTATGCCATGTGCGCCTCACAACTTACATAACATTTATTTTAAAAATTGGTTTTAAAAAAGTCCTGGTTGCACCTCATATCCTCTGCCCCCCACCCCAACAGACATGCCAAACCCACACACACAAAAAAACAACAACAAAAAACAGAAATTGGGCTTGTTTTTGGCTTAATTGGCTTGTAAGTTGCTAGTTTTTGGCTTGTTCCTTGTTTGTCTTGTAGCTTGTTGCTTTTTGTAGCTTTTCGCTGCTTTTTTTTGATTGGCTCCTGGCGAGCTGGGGCAAGGGGGGAGAGAGTCTGGGGTGCACAGCAGGCCCACCACAGTCCCAGACTGCATGGCGGGGAGGGATTTAGTCACATAGAGTGTTGGAGTTCTTAGGGATTGGCTCGTTTTGGCCTTGTTTTGTAATGGGATTTGCTTGATTTTTGGCTTATTGTGAACGTTGGACTGCTTATTTACCACGTAACAGTTGGCAACTGTGCCCCTAGCTCCAAGTGATTAGTGCTATATATGGGATGCTGAGAAACAGGAAATGTAAGACATCTCGCAAGATGACCAAGGGTGCTGACTGATGTCAGAGTTTTAATGGGTTTAGGGTGACCAGATGTCCTGATTTTATAGGGACAGTCCTGATTTTTGGGTCTTTTTCTTATATAGGCTTCTATTACCCCCCACCCTCATCCTGATTTTTCACACTTGCTGTCTGGTCCCCCTAAATGGGTTCCAGTCTTTTGTGAGCTGCCACAGAAGCAAGTACTATGTAACTCAGAGGGCTGCTGGGACTCTCCTATTTCCTGTTCTTTATAGCGAGTGGAGGGTGGGCGGAGGGTCTCAGTGAGCGGGGAGGGTGGGCGGAGGGGCTCAGTGAGTAGGAAGGGTGGGTGGAGGGTCTCACCTTTGGGCGTGTGTTTTCTTGCCATGGATTTTCTGGCACACAGATTTGGAACCTTGGATCTGTGACTGTCTCCCCTCTCTTCCCTCAATCCCCTGCTCATGTCTGTGGCTGCCAAGCCCCTCGAGGCTTGTGTCTGTGCAGCACTTAGCACCCGGGAGTCTGCTCCCAGCTGGGACCTTCGGGCTCTTCAGCAACAGTAATAATGATGGTGATGGTGACGATGGTGCTGAGGCTGCTGGGTCCGGTCTTTACTGCAGGTTCTGGTAGCCATGTTAGAGATGTGAGGGGAGAGCTCTGAGCAGCTGTCCCCCAGTGCATGGGGTCACCTGGGAGTTCCCAGAGCAATAACGAGGAACTGGGACTGTGGTCAGGGTCAGCGTGTGCTAGTGTCATGGACAGGCCTTTGCCTGCTGGCTGGTCCGGACCACTGCCCTGGCCGCTGAGCAGAGCCGGTTATGCTGCTGTGTGGCCAATGCAGGGAGGAAAGGTGCCTGCCATATCTGGAGAACTGTGTTGGCAGTGGGTGTGTTGATGAACAGAGGTGGGCTTGGCCACTGTTGGCCCCGCCTTTGAGTGCCTGACTTACTGGCACTGTGTGAGACAGCATCAGGGTCACCCATGGCCCAGTGCCACTCCCCACTCTGCCTCCCCCCCAGCACTGCCTGCTCTCACATGCTCATGCCACCACTGGTGCCAAGACCACCCCATCTGCTGCTGCTGACATCAGGAAGTGCTTCCCCAAGTCTGCACTGTGCTAACTCTGCCTCATTGCTAACCTCCACTCAGGCCTTGCTTTTTTTCCTCACTGGCGCCTCGGTTTCCTCCCCCTTCTGCTCTCTCCATTTATTTAATGGTGAAGCTGTTTGAGGCCATACAGGGCATGTGAAAGCTGCTGTCAAACCCAAGTGATAGTGTATCAGCCCTTTCCGAATGGCTCAGTGGTAGGGGAGAGCACAAGCCATTCCTCCAATAAATACAGCAGCATTTCACTGTCCCAGTCCCTCCCTCTCAAACACTACAGTGCTGGAGATCCAATCCCCCAGCCAAAGACCACTGCACAGGGCACAACAGCTCCCATCCCTGCCCCCCCCTGAGAGCAGCACCCGGGGAACGGATTGAACCCTTCCCTCGGTGTTTGTTCTTCACACACTGAACCATCCTGTCACGATCACTCGCTCTGTGCTCAGCCCTCAATAAGAAACTCCTGTTTGGGGAGGGACGTGACCGGCATTAGTGAGTGATGCAAAGCAAAGCCAGGCCTGGGTTCCTGGTGAACGGCGCTAAAGCCCCCTGCTATAGATTGGGTGGGTTGGGAGCATTATGTATTTCTGGAATGCCTCTGGTCTTTATTAAAATGAGACCACGGCCAATCCAAGCGTGCTCATCGCCCAGGCACTGGGCCAAGTCTAAGTTACTTCTACAAATATTTATTTAACCATATCAATGACAAACTCTTTTGTATAAATGTTTTTATTTTATCATAATTTACCAATTATTTTAAATCAATTGTTTGCCTGGATTCTAAACACTAATCAAGAGGTTTGCATTAGAGTTACTCAGAGGATTAGATGCATTATCTCACTGTAGCTCGTGCCATTGCCTGGCTGCATTGGCCTGGGTGCGTGTATGGATCCGAACCCTTCCCTTGCTGGGGTTCGGGAGGTTGGTGGCCTTGTCCATCGCTGAGCCAGCCACAACCTTTCCCGCCGCTCAGACTAGTCACCCAGCCACAAAGGGCTCCGAGAAACTGATCCCACCGGCACAGCCCTGGTTGGCACGGCCCCTTTCCTCAGGCTAACAGCCCTTGGCTCCCGCCAGCACACATCAGCAGTTGCCTAGCCTGTCTCAGCTGCTTGACCTCCACCTGCTTTGCTGTTAAATATCCATAGCACTCCTGAGGCTTTTAGCTCCATGACTCAGCCTCCCTAGAGTTTAGAATAGCAGCCCATAATTACATTCCATAGAGAGCCCAATTCAGGGCAGGATGGGAGTCTCAGAATGATCCTTTTCACCTCCAGCCTCTGGATCCCGCCTCCAAATACCCTAAGATGTCCCAGACCACCCTAAATCACCATGAGGCCTCCTGACCTACTCCGTTTGCCTCCAGCACCCCCAGAGCTGTGGCTTCCCTTCCAATAGGGATCTCTGCCAACCTTCCCCTGGCTCCCATGGCAGAGGGGTCTCTAGTTCCCAGTGGGTTTGATCCTTGGAAGCTGCATGGAACATAGTGCTATCAAGCACTCTGTTCTTCTAGGCATGTGCAATGCTGGTTGCACTCCTGCTCATTCAGAGCAACTTCTATTCTACACACTCCATCTCCCTGGGTATCACCAATGCTGCCTGTAGCCCTGCTCACACATAGCCACTACCTGGCGAGCTGCAGCCCTTTGAGTACACCTGCTGCATAACAAACTAAAGTCCAGCCCAGAAATCTGCTCATTACAGCCTGCCTGCATTGTTTATTTATAAGATCTCTGCTTGCTATTGTTCCTGCACCTTGACTCCCTGCTCCCACAAAGTCTGTTATAATACAGTTATACTCGCATGTTTGTATCTGGTTATTAGCTGCTGCATAGATTGGAGTGTTTCTAGTTTGTGAGTGATAAGTCCTGAGAATGCTGATTGCCCACTACTGAAGCACATGGCATGGCACCTGTCCTCTCTTTTGCTCTCTTTTAGATTCTGCGTAGTACAACCGAAGGGTCTTGGCTGATCCTTTACCATTTCATCAGTGACAGGGACAGAGTCGCTGGTGTTTTGTGAAGCTGATAAAGACAGTAGGGCTGATGCTTAGTCCCAGATGCAACAACCCCCCAAACACTCCAGTTATCAAACTGTCCTGGGCATTTCTTCTGATAGGGTCCAGTCTGGGCTACTCAACTGGTAGATAAACACAGTCATTCAAAGGGCTCTCAGTGGGGGAGGAGTATAAACATGCTTATCAGGGGCACAGAGACCTTGAATGGGGTAAGGATTCTCTCCTGAGCCCACCCAATGGGTGGCAAGGAAGAGCGAGCCCTGCAGCCCAGGTCTTGCTGACTCTTGATAGGACAAATGAACAAGGCTGGTGATCTCTCCTTCTTGTGCAGGTGGAATGGGATAGTCCCGGACAAGGGGAAGAGCAAACGGAAAGGAGACAAGAGAAGTGAAGTGAGCTGCTCACTAGGATGTGTGGATGCAAAATGGAACAGAAAACGTGGCAACGCAGAAGTATTTGGCAAAGGCCTGGGCTTGAGTCTGCTGTGCAGCGGGGATAGGAACCTGCTCGACCAGCCTGATGTTTCTCTCCTGCCTGTCTCTTGTCTTGTCCCAGAATTCTCCCTTCTGGTTCCCCCCAATTTTCTTTTCTGTGATTGCATCTACACACAGAATGGGGACATGGACAAACGGATCCCCCTGCTGCTGTAGCCGTCTCGTTCCTTGAGACCAATCCCATTGGCCTGAGAGGCTGCTCGGGCAGTGGGGACTCGTCATGATGTAAAAGAGCCCTGTCTGTACCCCTTCCCCTCAGCCAGGCCTGAGCAAGCAGCGGGGTGGGGGAGAGTGGGGGAAGGGCCACACAGGGTCACTTTGTGCTCCTGGAGTGGGGCAATGGGGCTGGAGCACTGGGCAGAATCTGGCTCAGTATCACCAACACATCTTATGCGTATCTAAGGCTACAGACTCATGTATTTTCTTCTTCTGTGCTAACTGAGAAATAGTAGGTGCCCTGTGATACATACACACAGGGCAGAGCTGTGATCGAGTGCAGCTGCACAGGCCCTGCCACAAACACTGTACTGCACGGCTGTGGGGGAAGTAAACGAAGAGGAAGTGAAGGCAGGGCAAGGTAGCAGTGATCCGAGCATGATACGGCACAGACTCTCTGTGGGCCCAGTGTGCAGGTTCCAGGAGGTGAGCACGGCAGGAGTGTCACCTGAGCTAGCCAAAGGCTGGGCTGGTGCTGGAAGTGACTGTTTGCTCCCCTTTGTTTGTTTTGGGCTGTTTGAGGGTGAATACTGCCAAACCTTTCTTGCCTGGTCTGTGTTCCTGAACAGAACTGTAACAAGGAATTTTTGCGCCCGAGGCAAGGGCCTGCTCCAGGCTCTTCGGGGGCAATTCAGTAGTGGGTCCCTGAGTCCTTGTCGGAGCGAACGACCTGCCACTGAATTGCCACCGCCGCTTCATTCATTCTTTGGCAGCAATTTGGCAGTGGGTCCCTGAGTCCCTCTTGGAGAGAAGGACCTGCTGCTGAATTGCCGCCGATGAATGAATGAAGCAGTGGTGGCAATTCACTGGCAGGTCCTTCCCTCCAAAAGGGACTCATGGACCTGCTGCCGAATTGCCGCCGAAGAAGTGGTGGTGGTAGAGCTGCTGCCGAAGTGCCGCCGATCGCGGTAGAGCTGCGCCCCTCCACTTTGTGTGCCCAAGGCAAGTGGCTCACTCGCCTCACCCTTGTTACGGCACTGATCCTGAGCCTCCTGCACTTCCTGTCTCTGGAGAACAGGCTGGGATGGTGAATAGGAATAAGTGACACGTTTATAGAAACAGCTTATTTAAAGGACCTGATCCTGTGGCTGTTCCGCTCACTGGGACACAGGCTCAGGCCTCAAGCACTGAGTGAAGAGTATCCCTGGAAAGAATATTTTATATTTGCTTCATGAACATTCAGGCCAGAAACTTGTTTCTATGAGTTACATTCATCCAATCAGGGAATATAAACACACCATGTGACTCTGTGAGCTCTCACCTAGCTCTGATTTTAAATTTCAAATGTTGAACACTTGAAACAAACTAGCTGCCAGTGAGCTGCAGACCAGCAACTGCAACTCCAAATAACAAATCAGTTGGAGAAGCCTGCGGTGTCTGTACACACAGATCTCTGTGAATGGACAGAGCAATGTGAAATGTTGACTAGATGGTTTCTGATTAACTCTTTGATGCTTATGTGTTGTGGCAACTGTGAAGGGGCATTTTAAACCCCCCAAATTAAAAATAAGATAAATGAAATAAACCACTTTTTGATCAAGTGAGTAAACTGATTTTTTTTTAAAAAAAAAAAAAAAGAGGGAAGATTCTGAAAGCAATTTAGCAACTTTCCTACAGGGTTAGCACAGGCGATTTCATTAGCCTGCACAGCAGAGTGATTTAAATAACTCTCTTTGAATCCCTTTTAATAAAACTATCGCTGAACACATACTTCAGACAAAAGCTATTGAGGGAGAGTCTCAGAAGCCTTGGATTAGGGTAAGGATAAGACTTGCTTTACTCCTGGGATGTGACAGCTGGGGTGAGGTTGTATGGTGGGGGACACTGGGGACATGGACTTCAGAAAAGAAGACTTTGACTGCCTCAGGGAAGTGATGGACAGGATTCCCTGGGAGGTTAATATGACGGGGAAAGGAGTCCAGGAGAGCTGGCTGTATTTTAAAGAAGTCTTATTGAGGGCAGAGGAACAAACCATCTCGATGTGCAGGAAGAATAGCAGATATGGCAGGCGACCAGCTTGGCTTAGCAGAGAAATCCTCGG
>NC_133781.1:7190276-7258897 GCF_003597395.2 Chelonoidis abingdonii
AGTGACCGAGAAAATGGATATGAGTCAACAGTGTGCCCTTCTTGCCAAGAAGGCTAACTGCATATTGGGCTGCATTAGTAGGAGCATTGCCAGCAGATCGAGGGAAGTGATTATTCCCCTCTATTCGGCACGGGGGAGGCCACATCTGGAGTATTGTGTCCAGTTTTGGGCACCCCACTACGGAAAGGATGTGGACAAATTAGAGATAATCCAGCAGAGGGCAACAAAAATGATTAGGGGTCTGGGGCACATGACTTATGAGGAGAGGCTGAGGGGACTGGGCTTATTTAGTTTGCAGAAAAGAAGAGTGAGAGGGCGGTTCCAAAGAGGATGTAGCTAGGCTGTTCTCAGTGGTGGTAGATGACAGAACAAGGAGTAATGGTCTCAAGTTTCAGTGTGTGAGGTCTAGGTTGGATATTAGGAAAAACTATATCACTAGGAGAGTGGTGAAACACTGGAATGGGTTACCTAGGGAGGGGTGGAATCTCCATCCTGAGAGGTTTTTAAGGCCCAGCTTGACAAAGCCCTTGTTGGGATGATTTAGTTGGGGCTGGTCTTGCTTTGAGCAGGGAGTTGGACTAGATGACCTCCTGAGGTCTCTTCCAACCCTAATCTTCTATGATTCTATGACATATCCAAGGGATGTGTATCAGACTGGTTTCTGAAGGACTTTCATGCACAGCTCAGCTGAGCAGGGTGTTTGCCAATGGTGGAAAATCAGTGGTGTGACATGCACTGCTTCTGGCTCCCAGTGTGATGAGATGTAAAGGGTGGGCTCTGAGCTCAAACTCTTGCACTACTGTACCTGACCTTACTGGTAATTAAAATGGAAAAGCTCTATTCCTTTAATATGGCATAAATATGCTGAAAATGAAAGGGCGCAGGTTAGTTTAATTTCATTTACTCTGAGATTTTATTTTTAATGTGGGTTTGACAGCTAAATGAAAAACAAATGTGGGTATTAAATGGTGCTGGCCCAGCCCCGTGCAGGGAATGGGACCAGTGCAGGAACATTTTTCAAATGATCCCTTTTGGAATGTTATTTTGAACTCTTCAAACGGCAAAGGGTTTTAGACAGTGTATGTTTTTTTAAATATCCCCTGGGAAAGTCAAGTTTAAACTTAGTAAAACTGCTTTACTTTTTTAAACTCTTCCTTAAAATAGTGGATGTAAAATTTGGTGGGAATTCTGATGAGAGCCTAAATTGCCTGAAATAGACGATGTAATGGAAATGACATTTGAAAGGAAAAAATGTGAAAACCTTAGTTTTCTTTCTGGCTTAGAATGACATAACCAGGTCATAGCAGGGCTGGCTGCCCCAGAGTGCCACCCTGACCCTGCAGCACTGGAAGTTTCCTTAGAAGTAGAAAAAGATGGAGGCACCGGGGAGAAATAACAGAGGAAGAGCATTGCCCTGGTGATGTGGCACCATTCACACCTACGTGGCATTGAAGCCTTTTCAGTTCCTAGCCACTTCTGGAGAAGGTAACCTGCCAAAGGTCAGGAATCTGGGGAACACCCTGTGCCAGCTGAGGGAGTAACTCTGTGCTGTGGTGTGAGGCAGAGTTGCTGCTCTCTGAAGGTGTGTTTGTTAGGTTTTTAGTGGGCAATAAAGGTGAGTTGGAGGAGTACTCACTGCCTGTTAACTACAGCAGAATGGAGGAGGATCTCTACATCAAACTCCAGTGTGAGGATGCTGGGTATTCAATCCTGAGGAACTCTGTCCACACTGTACATTGCTGATGGGGAAGCCTGAAGGCTCTGCTATTTGGAGGTTCTGGCTGGACGTGGAGATGAATGGGGAGATGCTTCTCCAGATCTCATTGAACACCTGACACAAGTGATCCCATAGGACTGAGTTCCTGATGAGAGCACTGCCTCATGACCCATGGGCATGGCTTCCCCCCTGCCAACACGCTTCTTCACCACTTCACAATCCATTGGACCAGATGGGAATGCCATCTCATGGTCGCATGGCACAGGCTGAGAACACTGTCTCACAGTGCATGATACAAGCTTCCTGATGAGAATGTCACCTCATGATCCATGGCACCAGCTTCCCAGTGAGAACTCCACTTCACGATTCATGGACCTGGCTTTCCAGTGAGAACATCACCTCATGATTCATGGCACCAGCTTCCTGGTGAGAAAATCACCTCACGATCCATGGGTCTGCCTTCCTGGCTTCCAGCCGGGTCCCAAGTGGTATATGAGCAGGTTTCCATGTGGTACTCTAGGCCTCAGGGGGAAGTGACTGAGTGCAAGAGTCAGGAGGAAATAGTGTCACAGCACCACCTCTTCCCCAGCCCCGTTTGGGTGATTTGGTCCCTATGCTCCCCCAAGCAGACGTCCTGTGACAGTCCCTGGTCCCTTTGCAGGAGGAGCAGGGGAGCAGTCTCTTGTGCTCTATTCCTGTATCACTTGCACAGTGGCCAGGAACAGTCTAGACTAGTATCAATATTACATTATGACTCGATGGGCCTGGGTCACTCAGTGGGCAGGAGGCTGGGCCTTGTGTGTGTGCATGGTGGCCATTGTTACTCCTTACACCCTTCCCTCTTCAGCAGTAAACTGTGTTGTTTCCAGCGCCTGGCCTTCCATCCCCAGAAATGTGTCTGGGACCCTCCTCACCCCAGTAGCTTATTTACTCAGGGCTTTTTGTCACTTCCTGAGATAAATCTGCCTTCACACACCTCGGGTTCCTCTGGGGCAGCTTGGAGATAAGGGATAAGGGACGCTGACTTCTATTTGCCATGAACCTCTGAGGTTTTCAAGGAGATGCCTGTTTGGGAACCTACTTCTACTATCTTTCTGACAGGTGTCAGCTGCGCTTTTAGCTGCCAACGACGTTAACATGGAGATTAGTCAAACACGGCTCCTGCCCAGGGCACATGGGCTTTGCAGGGAAAGGCTTTTGGACTCAGATACACAGCTTTATTCAGAAATGCTCTGACCTCCAGACCTCTCTATCACCAGCTCCAGCAGCCATCAAAGCTGCAGCCCTTCACAGAGAGGGGCCTCTGTGATAAGAAGAGGGAATGGCCATGCTTCACTCTGCCCCCCCCAACCCCCCAAATCCAGCTGGAGACTGGTGCTCTGCTCTTTGGTGCCCAAGGTGTGCTGGAGACACAGCTCCCATGAAGGAGGCCGTTAGAGAAAACCCCAACCCTCCACTCAAGAATTCACGGGCCCAGAGAGTCTAACCTTGGCCCCACAAACCATATAACCCCTAGGTGTTAGGGGGCACACTTAATAATGGAACAGGAAAGGCTACATTCTGCTTAGCCCATAGGTAGGGCCACAATGGTATGGGGAGGGAAAATGCACCTGAATAAAGGCTAGGCTATACTGAAGGGGCAGTGAGGGGAAGGGAGGCTGAGTCATGGCTTTGAACCCCTTGGTGCTGACATGAGGGAGGAATATGCTGCACTCCCCAAAAAGGTGCAGCAGCATGTGCGGGGAATGGCAGGCAGCACAGTGCTCCTGGGGATAGGGCAGTGCCATGTCTTTCCCAGGGCAGGGCTGGGCCTAAAGGGCACAATCTAGCCTTCCTCTAAAACAAACACAGTTGGGGTATCCTGACAGATCAGACAATTGTTTGCAGTAAGAGAAAACTAGTGGCGTTAGCAGGCTGAGCAGAAAGGCTTCCATTGTCTGACTTTGGCATATTTGCTTTCACAATCTGAAGGTTCCATTACGATGCCCAGGGGATTCTCATTTACCTGGGGAAACAAAGGAAAGAAGGAAGGAAAAAGGGTTCTTGGGCTTATACAACTTACTTCTTCCTTGAAACTGAGCTATTGGTCTTGTAGAAATTCCAGCGGGAAGCCCCATCATTTGTGCAGGGAAAATTTTCTGCCCCAAAAGAGACTATTTCAGAAAGTTCTGGGCACTCAAAACCAGGTTCTGCTGAAGGACCTGTCCTGCCCTTCTCTATATGGGATGTGAGCAAACATCCACTGGAATAGTGAGTGCCTGCACTTCTGGGATAGCAGGTCTTGTAGCAGAAGGGTTCCAAGGTCTTCACAGCATCAGGTCAGTGAGAGTCTTTCTGTTTTCTGCTGGGCAATCAGGGAGGCTCCCTGATGTGCCCAGGGATGCTGCAATAAGCCTGTGGGAGGGTCAGGAATGGAGGCCCTGTCTCTGAACTGAATCCACTGCCCTTGCCCTTAGAGCTGTTTGCTCTCTAGGTGCTCTCAGAACAAGCACCTATTCCTGAGTATGGAACTGGCTGTTGGGCTCCAGAGCTTTAGACTATGGTGATTACTGCTGACTGGGAATTTTTGGAAATATTTTTATGAGCCCTATGTGTGCCTCAGTTTCCCCTATAATTTGCATTTCTACCCAGTGAGGGGAAGAGGACTAAGTTTGCTGTCAGTGAAGGAGGTGTGTGTTGCCTGGCTGCCTGAGTCTCAATGGGCCATTAACGACCCCATATCAGTGGAAAATCTGAGAATTCAGTGGCAAGCCCAATCCTCAGCACATTGACACCTAGCAACCACCTACCCAGAGGGAGATGGATTTCTCTGCTTCTCAGCAGGGAAGCTGAGCAAAGTCCCCAAAGGTCTGGAAGGTGTGAGGCGGGGGTTTCTGGAGGAAGGGATAGACACCTGGGAACTATGGAGGTGAGAGGGGACAGAGCTTGAATATGGGTTCACCACAGCTTGGCTGGGCTCTGGGCTAACCAGCATGGCCTATGCTTTAACCTTCATGTCTCTGTGCTGACCTAAGGACTTGCAGATTCTGCAGCCAGGTGACTAATAAAGGTTATGTTGTTCTGCAAAAGCTGCCCATGTCACTGTAATACTTACTGAGAGCCCTGTGCCCTACAGGGGACAATACAAGCTTCCTGCATGAGTCTGGCTGGGCTGGATTCACTGCAGGGAGCCTCAGAGAGAGACAGGGATTACTGATGCCAATGGGCCATGGAGGCCATGGGCCTTCCCTTGTGGACTGTGTGAGTCCCTGGCATCTGGCCCAATAAAGGGGTCACTCCATGAGACTGACCCTGTGACTCCTGACACCACCCAGGAAGTCCTGCTCAATGGCCCCTGATGACTCCTGGGAGCAGAGATGCAGAGAGGGGGAATGTGCCAGTTGCTCCTGCAGACGCGGAGCAAGGCTGGCCCCACCTCCTTTCCAATCCCACTGGGGTGGCCAATGGCTAGCCGCACTAGCCAGCACAGGCCTTATAGTTGTGGTTGGCCCCTGTGGTGTAAAGAGGCAAGGATCCCCAGCTGTCTCCCCCTGACTGCCAGCACACACTGTCAAGAGGCCCACCACCATGTGGGCCCGTATAACTAAACGGCACCGCTGGCCTTTACCAGTTGCACTGTCCTGTCAGGACACAGACTGTTCCATCATCTCCCAGCTCTGGGAGCAGCATGGCTGAGGATGGCTCAAGCTCGCTTTACTGCAGATCTAGTGAGTGCTGACTTAAAGGCATATGTGCCTTCCAGGCAGTGTGAAGGCCCACTGATGAGGGGTGAACTCTCACTTCACAAACCAGCAGCAGCACTGGGAAAGCCAGCCCTGTCCCTGAAACACTGGAACATGAGCAAACAGGATTGGGCAGACAGATGGCAGGAAATGCCACATTAACCTCCTGGGGAAAGTCTCCTGGGAAGGAGAAGGGACATCCTGTGTGGGTGGACAGCAGGGGAGACTGGCTGCTAAAAAGATACTATGGAGCTGGACTGCCAGAACCTGTGGCTGAGGGACTGATCCAGGGAACAGACTCAAGGGGAAGCAGAGAAATCTGGGCCAGCACTGGGACCACACCAGTAGAAGCCAAATGCAGCAGAGACTCAGACTAGGTGCTATGAGCTTGCATGGGAGAGACTGAGGCTGGGGTTATTCTGGACTCAGAATCTAAACTTGTCACTAATCATGGGCACTGTCGCTGATAAAGCTGAGTGTTTGTACTGATAACAACACTGGAGTGATGCCTGGGAGGGATTCCTGCCTCCAGGAGAGGTCTGCACCCCCAGCAGGGGTGGGAGTCTATAACCCAGTTTTAGTCAGGGAAGCCCCTACTTGACAGAAAGTATTAAAAAGTCCTGCTTTGGAGCCTCCTTACCAGCTGTATCCTTGCATCAAATGCATAATATTCTGGTTTGTAATCAAATAGATGAGCAGAGTCCAGATGTACTGGTGCAGTTTGTGCCAAAGAGACTACTTCTAGGAATACACCATGTCTCTCTCCAGGCTGGTGACCTGGAATTCATGGAACTGTAGATACCTGCTAGGTAGCTGCTCACTTCCAATGCTACATATTAGAATGATAATGTCTGAGATGCAGAGTAGACACTTTCTTTTCAATTTGAGGTGGCAATGGGGCTTTTTAACACCACATTAGGAGACTTGAGCCCCACATCTGAGAATGAAACTGTACCAGGGAGGGGTGAGAAACTGCCAAAAACTCATCTGAAATCACACGTCAAAAGCAAAATGAACCTGTCGGACATGTGATTAACATCTTGAGGAGAAAGCACTGCATGAATGGCTGTATGCTTCCTTGTTTCAGACAGCAGAGGAGCTGGAAGGCCTGATTCTCTTCTCACATATAGAAGACAGTATGGGCCCCTGAGGGCTTCCACATGTTCCTGTTTTACACAATTATGAGATCAGAATCAGGCCCAGAGATTCCATGGTTAGTCCCGCCTAACAGAGTAACTCCATCCTGGTCAGTTCCAGACCAACAGAGCTTGGTTGAATTCATAAATTTCATTTCTGTTAGTCTGCACCTCACAGGTAGCTAACTGTGTGGATTTGGGGTCAATTCAGCAACAAGAAGTAAGGCACAAGGCACTGACTACATAGCTTTTACATCGTGTTTGATGGTCACATGCTCATTAAACTCTGCGATTCCCCCTTTTACAGCTGGGATTCTAAAGTTAAGTGGCTTGGCTAAGGCTTCTCTGCAAGTTAATGGCAGATGTGGGACAACCCTCCAGGTTTTCTGAGGCTCACTCCTTTGGTTTAGCTCTAGACTACACTGCCATTTCATGGCCACCTGCAGGGACCGAAATGCTACATCAGAAGGACCTGGGAGGTCATTAATCCCCAGGCAATGCCCAAAGCCAGACATTGTTGCAAGCAGAACTTTTTCTATATGAAGTTAGTGCCACATCCATGTTTGCTTCTCAGATTGGCCAGCCCCAGGATTGAACACAGGAGTGTGAACTCAGGACTAAATCAGTGAATGTTTAGAGCCACTACTTAGGTGGCTACTAGGAGGCACAGTGCGAGGGGATACGTATATGTAACTGGGACCTAAAGAGAGTGAGTCTGGTATTCACAGGCCACGTGCTTGCAGAGAGGGGACTGGACAGGACTGAGGCCACCTGCCGATGGCTCAAGAAGCTCCAGGCCTTGAGTGAATTTGAGTCTTCTGATTGGCTGCCCCACTTGCCCACCTCCTTGGGCAGAACAACCAGTCAGATCTATTGCAGGCAGAGTTCCCCCTCCTCTCAGCAGCTAGAGCCCAGGGCGAGAGGGACGAAAGCTAAAGAGCCCAGCAGCTCTGGGAAGCTCCCCCCTGCCTTCCCCCTCCCCTGTAAACAATGGGGACAGGACAGTTCCTCTGCCCCCCCTTGTAGCTCCTTCCTGGGCCAGGGCAGAGGGGGCTGAAGACCCCTGGAGCCCCACAGCCTGAAATGGGGAGAGGGGCCCTGCCTGAAGCCCCCGGGCCTGGGTTGGGGAAGAGTCCCAGGAGAAGCAGAGAAGGGCTGGGGAGGTTGAACTCTGAGGTGGGGCTGTGGGGTGGGGGGCAGCATTCATTGCTGGGAAGAGATGGGCAGTGTAGAGACCAACCCCCCTCGGCAGCACTGATTGTCACCCCGCCAGGGAGGGCAGGAAAGTGCCCGGCACATGACAGACCAAATACACAGCATCAGCTCTGTGAATGGCTCAGGACTGCTGAATCCCTGGGGGCTGCCAATGCTGGTGCAGCAGTGCGGTACGGGGCTAGAGGCCTGGGCACTAGTCGGTATGGTCAGACAGCTGGGCTCTAGTCCCAGCTCAGCCACTGATTTGCTGGGGGCTGCTGTTCCCCTCACGCCCTGGGTGCTCAGGCATAAGGTGCTCTGGGAAGGGGCTGTCTCTTGCCGTATATCGGTACAGTGCCTCGCACAATGGGGCTCTTCTTGGCTGGGTAGTGTCGAGGGGCTATGGTGACAGACAAATTAAAAGGGCAACTTTAGCTAGGAGGTGGCCAACAGCCAGGGGCCTAGCCCTGGATCTGTCATTAACTTGCTATGTGATTGACCTTATGCAAGTCACTTTTCTAGCCCTCCTGTTTCCCCATCTGCAGAATGGGATCAGAGCGCTCACCCTCCCCTGCAATGGTCTCAGCCTGAAAAGCTCCTGCCGATACAGAAAAAGCGCTAACTAGGACTGTTAGCTCATCTGTATGTGACATTTCTCGTGAATTTATGTCCATTGCCTCAGCCAGTCAGATTGCTTGAATCATCCCTCCACATGCTTGGCAGTGCAGAGGACAAGGTGCGTTGTCTGGCACAAGGCAGGTTTATTCGCTGAACAGGATGTTATGCATCCATAGCAGGGCTTGTTCTGGTAACATTTAACACTGGCATTCCTCATGGCACCCACATTTCCATGCCAAGCTAAACTTTCCTGTCCTTTTCTGAGATATTTATACATGGGAATCTTGACAAGAATGAGTTTCTGCTTTGGAACGAATAGTTTTGCTTATTACTAGTTCTGTTTTTAGTTTCTGTGACTGTGCTCAAAGGTGCAAATAATTGACAAAACTGTAATAAGCTAGCTAAAGAATGTGACAAATGAGTCCCTGAGGAGAGAGCCAGAGAAATGAGTGAATCCTTGAGACAGATGCTGAAAACTTGCCCACAAGCAAACACATTCTTCCCCATCTCAGCCAGAGTGCGGAGCCAACCCAAAGGAACGGGCACTGCCAGCAACACGGGCAGCAAGTCACATGCTGGCTTTGCATTGTTTTGTGGTCTAAACAAAAAAGACGATTTTCACAAGTGAAAAATTGTTTTTACTTTTCAGACTGCTACTAGCTCACAAGGGGAGCATGCTGTATTGCAGTGTTTTCCAGAGAAGAAATTCACCCTTTTTTGCTGTGGAAGACTGTTGACTGAAGTGAGTTAAATAAATATTCCCTCAACCAAACTTGCCAATGCCTCTGAAAAGGCATGAAAATGTCAGCCCCAACGGGAGGGTATGGAGGAAATGATAGCTCTGGGATACAGGCAATCCTGACTTGCAAGAACAAAGTTACTCAACAAACTCCTTACAGAGCTATTCCCATTACTAGTGCACCCCACTATACAGGCACAGCCAGCTGACAGCCACGGAAATCCTCGTGCACACTTGCTCCTGATAATATCAGACAGTGGCAACAGAGTGCACCTCTGCCACCATTGTCTTCTGCCACCACTGTCCCTCCCCATGCCCCTGGTTATATCTTTGTTCTCATCTCCTCCAATGTCCTTCCCATGGCCTATCCTCTGACTAACCCCCTTCCTGGACACAGTTCTGTATCCTTCTCACCTCATCTCCCATCCTACTCTCAGGGCCTGGAATGCCTTCCCATTCCTCCTCAGCCAAACAGCACCCTTCAAAACCACTGCCACCTCTTCACTGCCATTGGTACCTGCACTAGCTGTAGCTGGTGCGGCCATGCCAACCTGTGCTGCAATCACACCTTCCTTTACTGGGTAGATGTAACCTACGTGACAGCAAAATCCAGAAGAAACTCCCCTCCACTGCAAGTCCACTGCTTGAGAGAGTATAAACGGACTTCATCTGTGTCTGTCAGTGAAAGGGATTTAATATCTGCAGTTCCTCTGAGGGGGTTGCTGCTTTAGTACGTATCCTGCTAGCAGCCAGTCCCATATAGCTGGGGCTGATCATGCTCAGAAGCAATAGCTTCACCAGTGATGAAGTTTCTCCTTTGAGAGGATATCAGATGTAGCCTCAGGGAAACACAAGGTCCCACTGCAAGCCTGACACAGGCCGCTCCCATTGTCCCACACGCTTGCCCTCCTGAAGCAAGGGGAAGGAAGACACTTTTCAGGAAATGCAGATTGCTGGCAAAGTGGCCCTTACTCTGCTCAGCTTTGAATCAGGGATAACCTGACAGATCTGAATTGAGACCCAAGTGTCCCTTGCTTGGGGGCTTCTGCAGAAAGCTGTGTGTGAGCTGCTTAGCCATGGTCTGGGCTTCTCTACAGCCCACAAGGGTAAAATACAAAGTGAAGAGCTATGTGAGATATGTGTGTGGTTTATGCAAAG
This sequence comes from Chelonoidis abingdonii, assembly GCF_003597395.2. Classification (NCBI taxonomy): domain Eukaryota; kingdom Metazoa; phylum Chordata; order Testudines; family Testudinidae; genus Chelonoidis; species Chelonoidis abingdonii. The sequence goes on from NC_133781.1 coordinate 7,200,561, forward strand.
CCAGTATAAGAAATATCATTTACATTTATGTCTGTGAGCTCTGACTGAGCTTTGGAACTGATTTAGGGTGACCATATTTCCCAAAGGGAAAACGGGACACTGTGTGGGGCTAGCCAGAGCCTTCCTCCTTCCCTGAATGGGGCTGGTCTGAGCTGCTTGTCCAAGCACTGCTTTCCCTCCCTATATGGGGCTGGTGGTGCTGCTCCCCCGAGCCTTGCCTCCTCTGTCCTCCTCCCCCGCGCAGGGCTGGCATCACCGCTCACCCCCCCCAGTCCGCGCACATTCCTCTGCGCTCCACTTTTTTTTGACAGAAGTAGGCATTTGTCCTGTTTGCTCTTGCCAACTGATCAAGTCAGGAAAAATGCCCACTTTTGCCAAAAATGTTGGGATGGCCGGGACAGGGCCTAAAAAGGGGACTTCTCCTGGCCAAAACAGGACGTATGGTCACCCTAGAACTGATTGCATTTTAGAAGGGCTGAAACTCACAGCAAACTCATGTGGCTGGCTCTGCAATCTAATACAGAAAACAGATCTGACCCACTCAGGCCCAGGGAAGCTGCTGTGTGCTGCTCTAAGCAAACCAAAGGCCAAATACTCTGTTCTGACTTCTGGCCAGGTACATGTGATAGTGTCGCTAATTACACCAATCCCCGTGTCATTAGGGTTCACTATTGCAGTTGTGTATGCTATCAAGGAAATGCCAATGAAGTGAGTTCAGAGTGACTGAGTGTAGCAGCACCTACTTATTTATACAAGATGAATTCCTAGCAAACATGCTGTAACAACCCTCTGAGCTGAGCAGCTGGTTGGGCAGTTAAATGTGCTCAGTTACCTTGAGCACACAGCTCCCCTGGCAGGTAAGTGGGAACCCTAGGGCTGTGCCTTATGAGTGATGGGCTGGATGGCACTACTGAATAGCTGGTGGATAGCTCATTGCCTCTGAACTCTCCTGGTTTTAGGAGCAGTATAAATGCACATGTTCAGATGGACTGAACAGTGGGGAGTATCAGCATTGAGATATTAGGACCCAGGCAGCAAACACAAGGAAATGATCAATGGCACTGTCTCAGGCACGGCCTTCAGCCCAGTCCCAACCAACTTCAACCTCTGCTCCAACCAGTAGGCCTGACTGACTGCTGGGAGCCAGTGCCCAACAGTTTGCATAGACTCCCAGAGCCTAGATGGAGCACCTAGTGCCATGGCTCTGGAGACAGCATCCCTGGACCCTATTCCAGAGCCTTCAGAACCAACTTACCCAGCTGCAGTTAGAGAGCTCCTCCCTACGAGTGCCGGTCTGCGCCCCCCACCCCCATGACCCTCAGGCCCTCCCATGCCACCAGCCCTGGAGCGCATTCTGAATCTCCCCCTGCCAGAGTGTTTGATGACGGCTGCCACAAGTTCCGAAGCGATATGGACCAGTGCCGTGTGCTGTTCCTGATGTGACCATCCTTGCGCCCAGATCACAGTTGGGCTGATTACCAGTCTACTGTCTGGAGAAGCCACAGATTGGACCTCACCCATCCTGGAACAAGCTGACCCAATGCTTGGCCGCTTTGAAGAATTCATTCTTTCCTTCTTATTGATATTTGATGACCCTAAGTACTGCCAACAAACTGCCTATAGTTCCTCACCCAGCACTTGTGACCCATCTCCCCACTTCTGGCACCTGGCCACTGCTTTGGCTTATGTGTCATAGAATCTCAGGGTTGAAAGGGACCTCAGGAGGTCATCTAGTCCAACCCCCTGCTCAAGGCAGGACTAATCCCCAGACAGATTTTTACCCAAGTTCCCTAACTGGCCCCCTCAAGGATTGAACTGACAACCCTGGGTTTAGCAGGCCAATGCTCAAACCACTGAGCTATCCCACCCCATTTCCATTGGGGATTGAACAATGCTGTAAAGGACGAACTGGCTGGGATCTGCGCCTCTCCCTCCTGTGGAGCTGCTACTCACATTGAGCTCTGCATTAAAATTGAAACCGGCTGCTTGAGTATCACCTGGAAAGGAGACAGACTTCCACCCATTCCCAGCCTAGTCTTGCCGGCCCCCATGTACACCTTTGCCTAGTTCCGGACCTGAGCCCATGCAGATTGACAGGACCAGGAGATGCCTTGTGGTCCAAGAGAAGGAATATGGCACTACAATACAAAATGCCTTTGCCTGTATTGCAGAGAAAGGGGCCACTTCACCTCAGGATGCCCCCACAAACCGAGACCCACTGTGGTGCCAGGAAACCACTCTGTCCAGCCCCAATAGAGGGGTAGCAGCTGGACATGACCAGAGAACAAGCTCTCTGAATGGATCCCCTCGGCAGCCTCCAGGTGCCCCAGCAACACAGAGCCTCCACAACCACATCTACAGATCCAGCTCTAGCTAAGGGCCCCGCCAGACCAAAGAAAGCTGTTCAGCACTTATATTGATTGACTTTGGGGTGTCCAGCAACTTTAGAGACTTGACCTTTGCCTGAGCCAACCACTTGCCCGTCCAGAGGAAGCTTGTCCCAGAGCAGAAGTATGCTGAGCTCCAGCCCAGTTTCCTGCAAGATAGCTTCTTTTCAGGTCAGGATTGGGACCCACCAGGAAACTATGCAATTCGATCTGATCCTTTTTGTACTTTCTGGTCATACTGGGCCTCCCTTGGCTCTCTGTCCAGAACCTGAATATTTTGTGGGCGGTGTGGGAGGTATAGTTCAACTCTGGGTTTTGCTGGCTGCAATGCCTATGAAGGCCAAGCAGGGAGAAGATGGAACCTTCCTCCAGGAGGGCATCCTCCCTGCTCGGTACTACCCCAGCTTCAGAGGACATTGGTCCATCAATTCCCACCAAGCATAGGGATCTAGCACGTGTCTGGCAAACAGAAGACGGATGTCCTACTCTCACACAGTGTTCACGTCGCACTCCCTGTCAGTACCCATCCTGGGCCAGGGAAGCTAGTGACCCAACCAGTGGACCAAATTCAGTGATGAATCCTGGTCATGTGCCACCTGAGGCACATTGCACATACACTAAGAAGAAGAAGACCAACCCTATGACTGCATTATATATCTCCAGCCAGAGGAAAGGTCCCCTGTGGGAGAATTTACCCTTTTATTGGAACCTGAGCTCAAGACCCTATGGGATTACCTGGATGACAATCTGCCTAAGAACTTTATTCAGCCCTCCAAATCCACTGCTGGAGCCTCATCCTGTTGGTTAAAAAGAAGGATGGGACCGTGATGGGGTACATTCACCATTAGCAGTGCCTCATGCTGGCTGTCCTGGGAATTAGCTCTGCCAGTCTTGCTCTCTCCCTCTGGTGGTGTCTTTCATTGTCCTGTCTCACTGTGCTGCCCCTTTCACTCCAGGACTGCAGTCTCCTCTTCGTGGCTTGGCCCTCCAGCCAGATCACTACGATCCTCCCCTTCAAAGTCCTTCCTCCCAGTCACTAGTAGGGGAACCGAGGCCTGCCCTCTACAATGGGTTCCCGCCCAGGAACGCTATAAAAAGCAGCCAAGATCTCAGCATGGTCTGATCCCTTGATGCTGTTTCTCTGGGCTTCTTCTAGGGTGACCAGACAGCAAGTGTGAAAAATCGGGACGGGGCTCGGGGGGGGTAATAGGAGCCTATATAAGAAAAATACCTCAAAATCAGGACTGTCCCTATAAAATTGGGACATCTGGTCACCCTAACTTCTTCCTACTCATCTGGCATCCCCCCTTTCTGGGTTTTCCAGCCTCCCAACTCCCTTTACACGCAGTAACTGCAGCCTCCTTCCATGCATTCCTGAAGCCCCCTTGCTGCTCACCACTTCTGGGCTTAATTCTGGCACCACCTGCTCCTGCCCTGATAAGCCTACTTCTAATTAGTGGCATGCTTCCTGGCTCCTCCTCCAGGAGTACCCCATGGGGCTAATTGGCCTGCCTTGCCACCTTAACCCACTTCAACTTTGTGTGCACTGGACGTCCCATCACACGGACACTGCACCTCTGTGTTGATTATTGTGACCTGAATGGTATTACCATCAAGGACAAATACCTTCTCCCACTGATCAATGAGATACTAGAACAGGTTGGCATGGCAAAGGTCTTCATCAAGCTCAACCTGTGCACTCTGTACAACTTGGTCTGCACGAGAGGGCGGTAAGTGAAAGACATTTTTCTGCACCAGGTATGGCCACTATAAATGCCTGGTTATGTTCTTCAGCCTTTACAACACCACAGCCACATTCTAGTGTTTCATGAATGATAGCTTCAAGGGTATCCTAGACCAGTTCATTGTGATTTACTTAAGTGGCATCCTCATCTTCTCAGAGAACCAGACTCTGCACAACCAGCATGTGATGGAGTAGGGGCTGTGTGTGTGGGGAACGGGAAAGCAGAGGATGTCTGTAGGTGAGGGACAGGTAGTCAGGTTGTAATGTGAGCCGGCAGGGGGGAGGGGGAGCTGCTGGGCGGAGGAGAAGGAAACAAAGGGTTTTTTCGGCCGGAGGAGGAGAGGCAGGACAGTTTGGGTTTGGGCTATGGGGAGGAATTCAGGGGATCCTAGCTGGGATCCAAGCACCCTGAACCCCCAGAAGGACTCAGTGGAGGGGTCCGGACTGTGCCTGCAAGCTCTGCTGTAACCTGTGTTCCTGCTGTCCAATAAACCTTCTGTTTTACTGGCTGAATAAAAGTCACTGTGGGTCCCAGGAAGAGGGGTGCAGGGCCAGACTCCGTGACACAGCATATCTGACAAGTGCTAGAATGTCTCAGGAAAATTATCTGTATGCCAAGCCAGAAAAATGTGAACTTGACTGCACCACTGTCAGTTTCCTGGGTTATGCCATCTTGCCAGATGGGATCAGCATGGAGCCACAGAAGGTTTCAACCATTGTGGACCGAGCCCTGTGAAGCTCCACTTGTGACATCCAGTCCTTCCTGGATTTTGCAATACTGGAAGTTCATCAAGGAATTCTCCTGAGTAGTGGCCCATTTACCCAACTCCTCCATAAGAATTCTGCCTTCATCTGGACATCAGAGGCCCAACTGGCTTTCAAGCAACTGAAGAAGGCCTTCACCTCAGCACCTATACTGAGGCACCCAGACCCATCCATTGTAGAGGCAGATACTTCCAATTATGCCATTGGGACTGCACTGTCACTAGGCGTCACCAACTGTTCTTCATCCATGCACATTCTACTCTAGAAAGCTAAGTTCCATGGAATGGAACTACAAAATCTACGAGAAAGAGCTGCTAGCCATCAAGGCCACCTTTGAGGAGTGGCGTCACTACCTAGAAGGTGTGCATTTTCCCATCCAGATATTCTCTCATGCTTTGAGTTCATGCTATGTTATTGACCTGGATGCCACACTGGCAAAACCAAGGGGGAGTACCTTAATGGCATGGAAGGATCATCAGAACCATCCGCTACCCTGAAGCCCTTGCATTTTGCCAGTGTGCTAGTGAACATGGAGCTGTTAGCCCCCATGAAATCCTCTCTACCGAGTAACCAATTTGCCACTAAACAGGTGTCATGCAATGCTGAGCCTGACCCAGGTTTCTTTGTTAGAAATGTGGTAATTCTGTTCAAAGGCTGTGTTTATGCTCCCAAAGGCCTGCCCTGTCTTGCAATTCTTCAACTATGTCATGACTTACCTCTGTCTGACCACTTTGGACATTGGAAGACCATAAAAGTGATCATATAATATTTCTTGGTACAGACTGCATGCCTCTGTGAGATTATACATTGACTTGTGCGAAGTATGTTTTCACACAAAGATCCCCCATATTAAGCCCTTGAGTGCCTTAATGCCCCTACTTACTCCTCGACCCTGGGAATCTATATTAATGGATTTTATTATGGAGCACCCTAACTCCAGAACCACACTGTCATATTGATCACACTGCCAAGATGTCTCATATCATGCCCTGCCACAAAATATCCACTGCAGAAGTAACAGCCCACCTCATTGTTTACCATGCTTTCAAGCTTCATGGGTTACCTTCCAACTGCACATCATACCACAGACCACAGTTCATCTCTCACTTTTGGCAGGAGCTCTTTCACCTCCTAGATATTGACATACATCTCTCCTGTATCCCTCAGATGGGCAGTCAGGATGGGTAAATCAAGTTTTAGAATACTATCTGCTGTGTTTTATCAACTTCCACCAGGATGACAGGTCCAACTTCTACCCTTCGCAGAGTTTTCATCTAATAACTCTGAGCATAAGTCCACCCAGCAGAGCCCCTTTTTCTCCAACTACAGTGTTCATCCCCAGTTCCACTCATCCCTTCCTTTGACTTCCCATATCTCTGCCATCTCTAACCTGGTCAAACACCTCCATGAAATCGAGAAAGAACTAAGAGCCTAGCTGGACATTGCCAAGGCAGACTCCAAGTGATTTGCTGACCACGACTGCCAAACCAACCCTGCCATCACTGTCAGGGACAAGTATGACTCTCCACCACACATTTGGACACCTCCCGTTTCTCCTGCCAACTTGATTCCCAGTACCTTGGTCCCTTCCTCGTCATTCAGCAAATTAACCCAGTCACTTTCCATCTCCAGCTACCCTCCACAATATGAGTACACTCTGTGTTTCATGTCTCTCTACTGAACCCCCCCCCGCAACTCTGTGTTGGGATGAATGCAGGTCTCTCCGTCTCCAGTCATGGTGCAAGGTCATGAAAAATACCAGGTGAATCAAATCCTCGATTCCCAGCTCCCATATCTTGTAGATTGGGAAGGTTATGGCCTGGAGGAGCACTAATGGGAGCCAGAAAGCAACATCCATGCCCCCGACCTGCTCTGTGAATTCCACCAATTCCATCATGACAAGGCTGGCCTAGGGAGACCTGGGAGGTGCCCTTGGGCTAGTGGGGTCAGGGTGGGAGGTGATGAGGCAAATCGGTAGCCAGACCAGGGCTGCTCACTCAGCTGCACTGACTTACCCTGCCAACAGAGCTTGCAGTGAATCAGCCCTCAGGTATGTGGCAGCAACCCATCCCTGAGCAGAACTCAGGTCAGATGAACCACAGGCTTAGGTATTTCCCCAACCACACCAGAGCTGGAAGCCAGTTTGTGCAACGGCACTACCCAGCCAGGAACCCTCCTGCTGTCTCATGGTAGTAACAATTCTTTAGAGTCCCAGCTTGCTCCTGATCCAGCTCCTGTTCCTGCCCCCAGCCTTGTCCTGTGCCCTACTCTGGCCCTGCTCCAGTCCTGTTCCTGACCCTGCTCTGACCATGCCTCCACTTTCTGACCCTTGCCTATGGACTCTGACCATCCAGCTTTGACCTATGGCCTGTTATCTGGACTCTGGCTACAGTGCTGATTTTTCTTGTCCATGGACTCTGATCTTGTTTCTGACCCCGGCCTCTCTCTGGTCCCTGGTTCCAGCACAGCCCTCAGCCCAGTCCTGACCCTTCATCTGGCTTTGACCTCTGCTCCAACCACTAGGCCTTACTTTGGGAGACAGCATCTGACACTCTGCCTACCTCCTCTGGCAGGTCTGATTGACTATTCTTCCCCAGGAGGCAGGGCAGTGTAGCAGGGTGGTTACCCTGCTCTGGCCCTGAAGGGGTTAAAAGCAGCCCCGGAGAGGGCCACAGCAGGGAAAGGGAGTGAGAACAGTTGTGAGAAGCTGAGTGAGTTGCTGACCACAGCTGTGGCCAGCTTAATCAGGGCCCAGTTGGCCCTTATAAGAGGACTGGGTCCAGAAGCTAAACAGAGATACTCTCTCTCTAGCCTTTTGAGAGGGAGGGACCTGGCTGCTGAGAGTTGAGCAGGGTACCTAGACTGGAGCAGGGCTGGGGGAAGGCCAGAGGAGCTGGGGAACTCCAGCCTGGAAAACCTCCAGGCTGCAGGCCTTGCTAAAGGCTGAGAAGGTACTGGAGTTGCAGAGGGGCAGTCCAAGGGTATGCAGAGGCAACAGGTCAAACCCTCCTTTCCGATGATGAGTGGCTTACACTGCAGTCTGCCCCAGTGAGCGGGAGCTAGGCGGTGACTAGCAGTAGCCAAAGACTGAGGTGAGGTGGGGAGAGGGGATTTCCTGGGGATGGGAGACCCAGAGAGACCGTGGGGTACTGCAGGGGCAGAACCCAAAGAGAAGGGGCACCAGGGTCCGGGAGTGACACTGGGGCCAGCTGCAAGCAAGGCACTGGGCCACAGAGGGCACTCCTGAGTGGAAGAGCTAATTCCCAGGAGGACCAGCTGCCCCCTGCTGGTCTGCAGCTCAAATGACAATCTTGCCCTAAGTGAGTAACTCTAAAATTATCCACCAGCCCTCCCTAAATCTACTCAGAGCGACTCATTCCCACTGAGAGTGAGTGCTTGAACATGCAAGAACAGGCACAAGAAATCTTAAGGGGAGGCAGCTTCACAAAGGTGATGGTGATGCTGGGAGGGGAGGGGGCCTCCATTCTGAGTTCATAGCAGAACGCTCTTCATATGCATAACAATAAAGTCTTATAGGGGATCCTGGCCAGAAGACATGTTCATGGAGAGAGCTGGAGGGAGAGTCCCCTCACGCTTCTGTGCTTTGGATTTTGCAGTGTCTCTTCACAGCTGGGTTTGGAAGTGAGGAATAGGTGGTCAGGCTTTGTGGAAGGAAACCATCACTGTTTGTCCTGGTCTATGGAGTCAATAAAGCAGTCTGAGACTTCAGGAGAAAAGCACTATGTACATGTGAGATATTGTGTGTTATTAGCCGCAGACACCAGCCCTACCCTGTCCAGAGAAAAAGATACACAGCAGCAGAATGAGCCTTCCAGCTGGGAGGTGGGCTGGCAGCTGGAGCCTGCCTTCCACAGCTCAGACTCACATGGCAATCCACAGTGCCTTGGCCAGAAAGGATCCTGGCACACTGTCTAACAGCAATGCTCACCCCCTGGCTTTACCTGAGGATATGTGCTCAGGGGAATGAGGCTGCCTACCAGGGGTTCTCAATCTTTTTCTTTCCAAGGCCCCCCCAACATGCTATAAAAACTCCATGGCCCACCTGTGCCACAGTAACTGGTTTTCTGCATGTAAAAGCCAGGGCTGGCATTAGGGCAGGGCAATTGCCTGAGGTCCCATGCCACAGGGGCCCCTTTGAAGCTACGTTATTTAAGCTTCAGCTTCAGCCCCGGATGGCAGAGCTCAAGGCCCTGGACTTCAGCCCCATGCGGTGGGGCTTTGGCTTTCTGCCTATGTCTTCTGACTCCCCCATCTCTGGGTTCACAAGTCCAAACTCCCTCCTCCCAGGGAGTAACTGCAGCCTATTTCCCCTTCAGCTGCTTTCTGCTGCCAACTTCCTGGCTTTATACCAGCTCTTCCTGTTCCTTCTCAGATGGGCTCCATCCTCAGTCAGCCTGGCTATCTCTGGCTGCCCACAGGTGCAGTTTATCAGGTTAATTAACCTAATTTAACCGGCTCTGCCTTTATATGGGGTGAACACCCCATCACAGGGGCATTGCTGGAGGTATTATTAATCAGGATGCCTATCTGGCTATGGCCATTGCGGGTCCATCATTGTGCTGTGGAGCGTTTAGCTTTCACACTATGGGTTTGGGGTGGGGGCTGAAAACTAGACAGACAAAACTAAGTAACCCTCTAAGCAACTCAGATAAAGATTTTTTTCATTCCATGCATCTGATGAAGTGGGCTATAGCCCATGAAAGCTTATGCCCAAATAAATGTATTAGTCTCTAAGGTACCACAAGGACTCCTCGTTGTTTTTGCAGTTACAGAATAACATGGCTACCACTCTGAAACCTGTCAGATAAACCTGACTGTTGAATATGCTCCTTTCCCTTGCAACCTGTTTCCATGGGCTGTCCAGTGACTGGAGAGCACTGCCGGGCTAGAGCTTCCATGCCCTCAGCAGCGATCCGCCCAGGAACTGAATCTGCTCAGAGAGCAGCTGGCCTCGTTTGCTTGGATTATCGGTGTGTTTCTCTATAGACTATAAGTAAGTTCTTTCTGCAAGTGCTAAGTAGATTTCCAAAGGATAACAAACCACCACACTGAATTCAGAAGCCTCATATTGTCTGCATTATGAGTAGTATAAATCTCTCAGCAGACTCTGACATTGCCAATGCACTGTAGGTACCTAGATCATTCCACCTCCCAGCTCTAAGTCTGAGAGTTCCCTGGCAATAACCTAAGCTGTGTCTAAAAACATACACCCTGGGGCTTGGGCTATGGTGTAGCTGATAGAAGAAGAGCTGCCAAATTCAATTTACTGGTGGCACTGAATAGACTTTGAAATAGGGCCCCACCCCCGTCCTCCCTTGTCTGTGGAGCTGAAAGGCAAGAGTGCTAGGATTTCACAGCAAAGGCTTGGCCAGTGAGAATGGTGCCGGACGTCTGTCAAGGAACATGGCTTCTTTGGCTCAGATGAAAACTGAAACTGCCAACAGTTGCGGCTGCAAGTTCCCAGGTACTCCACGTTCCTCCTGGCCCCATTGCCAGTGCTCACAGGGTGCTTGGTCTCTCTGAGCTGCCTTGCCAGAGCAAGTGCTGGAGATGTTTACTGCACTGATGACAGGAGGGTGGCCTCAGCAACAGCAAATTGCTCCCATCCTTCCAGGAATGAAATCCCTCCTCAGGGATTTCCCTGATAGCTACTTAGGTGTGCAGGTCACCACAGGGTTACAGTGGCTGTATTGCCAGAGCACGAAATGAGAGTGTAGTGGTGAGCTCACTGAGAGGGCGACGTTTGACTCTCTGACCTGTGCCCACACGGACATTACTCTGGCCTTCTTTGCTGTTGTGTTTAATGTTAACGTGGTCAGCAATCCACAGACGTTCAGAACGGCACGACTGTGGGGAGATAATCCAGGCCCTCCTGCTCCAGAGCCTTGGGTCCTGCTGCTTGACCTAATGGCGACTCCCTTGGTGGCTCTTCAGTGCAAAGCCTAGGGAAGTGCAGATTCCTCCCAGAGGGGGGCAGTGGTTCGCACACACCAGCCTGTGGATTACATCTTGCCATTGTGAAGAGAGGTGCCTGAACAGGGAGCTGGCTTGTCAGGAGTGCCTGAGGGAGTCAGCTTGGCTTGTGAAGCCTAATCATTGACAAGGCCGTGAGCTGAGACTGCTCCTGAAGGGAGAAGCCAGGGCAAGCTATACACCACCTTTGGGAGTGCCCATATCCTAAGCACCAGAGCCAGCTGCTCTGTTGGTCATGAGAGAGACATGGTGGGTGAGGTAATATCTTGTTGTGGCACTTGTACCTTAAAGCAGCAGCCTGGAACCCCCATATTCACCACTGTCATATAATTACCATATGTTTTGTAGCAAGCACGCCTTGTGAGGTATCACTCTGAACGTCTTGATCTGTTGAACATTAATATCCTATTGGATTGTACGCACTATCATTGTACGGGAAATTATGTAGTTTTGCTCTGTGTGTATTACTGAAATATGTTGCGAGGTTGGGAACACCCATAACCAGCCTTTCAGGTTCAACCATGGCATTATCTAGATTCACTAATGGCCCTTTGAAGGGAATCCACACTCCCAAGGACTATCCCAGAGACTTCTCAGAGAGGGTAGACAATGGAAACTGCTTGACCCACTTCATAGCAAAAGATCTTTTCAGCAAGCTGGAAGAAACTATAAAGAAGTGACTTGGCCTCGCTCTCTCCACTACTCAATACCTGGAAACACAGCTGGAGGACAAAGACTTTGAACTGGAGAGGGTGGTCCTGAGCTGGATGCCAGTTCCAGCCTGTGTATAGAAGATCTGTGACCTGTACGTACCATCTATCGGAGTGAGACCCTACTTGATTCAAATCCCATTTAGTTTATAGAATGCAAACTGCAAATTTACTTTTATTTCTTAAGTAACCAACTTTGATTGCTACTCTTACTACTTACAATCACTTAAAATCTATCTTTCTGTAGTTAATAAATTTGTCTTATATTTTACTGAAAACAATGTGTTTTGATTGAAGTGCTTGGGGAAATCTCAGCTCAGTTTACAAAGGCTTGTGTGTGTCTTCTTCACATCGAGGGAGGGGCGAACTGGGTAATGAACTTACACTGATCAGGCTTCTGACCAGTGCAAAATGGTACAGTTCTGGGGTGCAAGGCTGGGGAATTGGCTAGAGCCTCCTATTGTTGGTTCATGATTGGCTGGGGAAAGCATTCATGTAACTAAGTTGGGTGTATCCCTGCCTGTGATGACTGTGGAAGTGCAGTACTTGCTAGAGGTACTGACTTGGCACAGCATCACAGTGTGAGAGGGATACCCCAGGTTGGTGGGAGAGAGGGCTCAGCGATCCCACAGTCCAAATTGAACACCGTCACACTTGCATTGGACCAACTTCTGCGGGTGAGAGAGACAAGCCTTTGAGCCAACACGGAGATCTTCCACAGGTCAGGGAAAGATACTCAGAGTGTCACAACTAAATACAAGGTGGAACACATTGTCAAGCATAAGGAGTTAATGTGTTGGAATAAACCATTCAAAATAAGTGGGAAATTAACACCTCTACAGTCATAGGACAAAAGAGAGATAATGGGTTACAGGTGGTTGTAACAAAACCTAAAACCAAGGACTCTACCGAGTCTATGATTTTTGGTGTTTAGCTGCCTCTGTGGAGATAAGTGTGGTGATCCGTAGGTTTCCTGTATATAGTTGTCTGTAGGGTTCCATTGTTAAAGCTGATTGTGGGGTTCAAGAAGTTGATGCTGGTGCAGAAGTGTTCTACAGAAAGTTGGATAAATGGTGGTTGTTGTGGAAAGCTATGAGGGAGTTTAGATCTTCTGGCCTGAAGATGAAAATGTCATTGATGCATCTCAGATACATAGTTCGTTTTGTGTTGCATTTTCCCTGAAATTCTTTCTCAAGATGAACCATGAAGATGTTGGCATACCGGGGAGCAATCCTAGTAACCATGGCTGTTCTCATGGTTTGGACAAAGTGTTTATTGTTGAACCTAAAGTTGAGGGTGAAGATGAAATGAATGAGTTTGGTGATATGTTAGAGGTGGATGTCTGAGAGTTGTCCATTGCTCTGCAGATATTTGAGGCACACAGAGGTGCTGTCATGGAGAGAGATGTGGTGTATAGAAAGGTGACATCCAGGGTGGCCAGCACAGTGCTCTGAGGGAAGTTGTTGATTTTGCAGAGTTTCTGAAGGAAGTTGGTTGCGTCCTGGAGGAAGCTGGCCTTTTGTGTGGTGAATAATTTAAGGATGATTTCTGAGTCCTGATATTCCTTCAGTAAGAGTTCTGTGGCCAGATATCATGGGTCTGCCTGGGTCCCCTTGTCTGTGTATCTTGGGAAGCATGTAGATGGTCCTTGGGACCAACTCAGCTACAACAACACTGCGAAAAATGTTGGTGATGGAAACTCAATTGCTACACAATGCCATTTAAATCTGAATTATTTATCCAGGTCCGCCATAAGATAGTCTGGCTTTACACTGGCCCACAGAGTGGATGAGAAGAGTTTTGAGCTTCACAGAAGCCTGGGAACGACTCTATTGGAGCTGCCAAGTGGCATGGCCCTTGCTATCTAACAATCAGCACTCAGTTACTGCAGGTGTAGAGATCAGTGCTCCACGTGGCCCACAGGGTAACCAAAACAGTGGGGAGACAGCACATGGGGCTGCACATGACAGAGCTCCTGAGGGCACCAGGCCAGGATCCCTTATTTAATCTGGTCCTGAATCTTGGCTCTCGGTACTGTGGTGCAAGGGCTCCAGATGTGGAGAGCTGCAACTCTTGCCAGAGAAGTGCTGCCACCTCCCCAGCTAGGTTCTCTCTCAGGCAGCTGTTGTTCTGCACAGAGCAGCAACCTGGAGCAACCAGGGTGAAAAGTGGCTGGTCCTGCCCTTTTCACTCCCCACCCAGGCTTGGCTGCCAGGGACAGGGGCTGAATGTGTCAGGGGAAGGCACAGTGGGAGAAGGACAGAGCCTCACTCCCTTTCCACAGCAGGCCAAACAGAAATGAGGGCGGGGAGGGTCACTTGACTCCGCATGCCCCTTCTACATGTCGCCTATGGCCAGAAATCTCATAGGATAGAGCCAGACTTTGGGGGGTTATCTGAAATAAACCCACTGTCCCAGCCCTCAGCTCTAGGAGTGATCCATCATCATCTCTTAGTGCTGGTCAAATAGCAAAGAATCAGTGATTTGCCAAGATTCACAATGAAAAGTTTGGAGCCCAGCTCAGTGGGGTTTCTAGGGTCATGCCGTGTGTGGCTGATGAGCTCTTCCAGCTCAGCTGTGTCCTAGAGAATGTGTAAGCAAAGCCGGCCTGCCTGTGAATTTAATCAGAAATGGGTATTTGTCTGATACGTCTTATCAGAACATTGTGATTTACGAGCCGGTCAAGCTCTCCTGCAGTGGCTCCAGAGCATGAGTATCCATCTCAGGCCATACTGGTAAGAAGCAGGGCACAAACCCCAAATTGGTTGTGAGTTCTACACTTAGAGTTCACCAACAAGTTATCAAGTGTAAGCCCCTCAGGCACTATAACAGCCTTAACATGGCGACACAGACCATCCCCTTGGGTACTCCAATCTGTCTCGCAATGCAAGCAAGCCTCTGTGACATACCTGGGTGCAATCCAGATCAGTGGAGGAGGGGGGCTTTGTAACCTCTGCCCTGCAACCTTGGGTGCCTTACAATGCCCTGCTGTAGTAGCTCCCACCTGGGCCACTCACAAACAGCCTTCCAGCAGGCAAACCACACCCTGACTGTCTGTGTGTAACTACAGCCTTCCAGCTACACCCTGGCTCTCATCAGCCTAGGTTATACTGCAGAGTGACCCCAACATAACCCCAGTCCTGGATTGTTCCCCAGAAATATATGTCCTGTCCTGCCCAGTCCTATCCTGGACAGTATAAATACATTAAATCTTTTATTCCTTTAAGGGATCAATGTGCCAGCTTATTATTTTAGGTAGATACCCATATCAATGATGAACACAGATTTTTTTCTCTGCATCCTTATCTAAAGGAATCTCCTATAACCACTTGTTAAAGCAAAAGAGCTGAGATATTTTGCTTTACTCAAAATGGCCAGCAATCATCAGTTCTAGGCATGGGACACACATCTGGTAGTGGGACAGCACTGAGGTGTCCATTATCAACACAAAACATTACCATGTTGTCTTTCTTAGGGACCAAGACCACAGGTGATGCGCAAGAGCTGTTAGACCTTTCAATTACTTCTATGTCCAACATACTTTGTATTTCTGTATTAATTTGTTCCTGCACCTTGCCCTTTTAGGGTCTGCTGGGAGGTGGCTTAGGTCCTTCCGTAATGATTTTTATGAGTCAGCAAGTGTTTCTTCTCTGACCTACTAGAAAACATTTATTTGTGTGCTTTCAGCCCTGACAACATCTCTGCCCTTTGAGTTGGTATTAACACACTGCAGATTTCAATATTTTCCAGAGATGAGTCATTCAGCCATCAAAACAATGAGGTGGTGTGCCTCAGTTTCCCTGCCTGAACAGCCGATCATGTTTACCAAGGCTTCCCTACTTTGATAAGTTGTATGTCCATTTGCATGTACTGGCTGTAGGACGGCATTACCATGAGGCTTTTTAACATGATATGTATCTTCATTTACCTCTTCTTTTACCACTTCCCAAATATTTTGTATTTATTTATTTTTTCACAGGGCTTAATACCAACACCAAGTCTCCTATTTCACAAGAGTGTTTACAAGTATGTTTATCATGGCATGACATTTGTTTGAACTGACTGTCTTTGAGGTTAGTTTGAACAGTATATATCATTCTTTTAATTCTTCTCTGAACCTTTGTACCTGTTCAGTTCAGTTTCCTCTGCCTCAGTGTCCCATTTCCAGGAGTGTCTGATGAGATCTAGGGTCATCTCACTTTCCTTCTGTATAGGAGATCAAATGGGGAGAACCTGGTTGATTCTTGGGGCAGGTAAGCTAAGAGCAAATATAGTAGCAACTCATCCCAATCTTGAACCCTCTTATTTTCATTCATTCCCAGCATATATTTTAGGATCCCATTGAATCTTTCCAAAAAAACATTTGTCTTTGGGTGATAGGGGGTGGCATTTTTTCACCTCACACAACTTCCATAGCTCACTGCATAGCTGAGACATGAAATTTGACCCACAGTCAGATAAAATCTTGTTAGGGAAACCCACTCTGCTAATGATGAGACTGCCTACAATGGCATGTATGCAATCTGTGACTGCTAGCAGCAAATATCCCTAATGGCTGGAGATGGGACACTAGATGTGGAGGCTTCTGAGTTACTACAGAGAATTCTTTCCCAGGTGTCTGGCTGGTGGGTCTTGCCCACATGCTCAGGGTTTAACTGATCATCATATTTGGGGTCAAGAAGGAATTTTCTCCCAGGTCAGATTGGCAGAGATCCTGGGGGGTTTTCATCTTCCTCTGCAGCATGGGGTATGGGTCACTTGCTGGTTTGAATGAGAGTAAATGGTGGATTCTTTGTAACTTGAAGTCTGTAAACC
This sequence comes from Chelonoidis abingdonii, assembly GCF_003597395.2. Lineage (NCBI taxonomy): Eukaryota > Metazoa > Chordata > Testudines > Testudinidae > Chelonoidis > Chelonoidis abingdonii. The sequence goes on from NC_133781.1 coordinate 7,216,976, forward strand.
ATGATTTGAAGACTCCAGTCACGCCGCCAGAGGTTAGGGGGTCTATTACAGTAGTGGGTGGGTGAGGTTCAGCAGGCTGCAGTGTGCAGGAGATTAGACTAGATTATCATGATGGGTCCTTTTGGCCTTAAAGTCTATGAGTCTCAGATAGTGACAAGGGTTCTTGCCACAGATTCTGCCTCAGTGTTTGTCAGAGCTACTGCTTCAGGATATCTAGTGGCAAAATCCACCATCACCAAGATATATTTCTTCCCCCTTCAGGTGGGATGTGGCATAGGACCCACAATGTCCATTGCTTCTCTCAGAAATGCCTCTTGTATCACAGGCAAGGGGTTCAGGGAGACTTTCTGAGGTCCTGCAGGTCTCTTTCTCTTTTGACATAATTCAGAAGACCTGAAATAATTCTTCACATCATTCTGTATTCCTGGCCAGCAGAAAATTTTCTTTAACCGTTCATGGGTTCTTTGTGCCCTCATATGACCAGAAAAAGGACAATCACATGTTAGCAATATTAATTCCCCATAGTGCTGAATGGTTATAACCAACTCCTTTAAGCTTCTTCAGTATCAGGGGTCATCTCCTCCCACTGGCCCCAAGGGCAGGCTGCATTACTCCATTTCATTACTCCATTCAGGAGTCAGCCTCAGTCTCTCCCACACCTGGAAACACACTGTTTCCTTCTCCTGCAGAAGAGTTAGAAAGATCTTCCCTTCCCCCTTCAGCAGTTTCTGGGCAATGATATGGGGGACCCAGGTTTGGAGCCACACTCTGAGTGTCTCTCCATCTCTCCTGTTGGAGCTGTTCCACTTTATATAAAATACCTGAATTGCTGTTGGGCTGGAGAGCGTGAGAACGATGCCATAACCTGGTGGTTGAGCCGCTCATTGTGGGAGGCAAGACCCAAGTTCCTTTGGCTGTACCAGTGAATAGTTATTTAGTTATAAAAAGTGGAACAACTTCAACAGGAGAGAGAGGCCTACCCTAGAGTGTCCTGTACCCTGATTAGAGTGCTCACCTCATAGGGGGCAGACCTGATTCAAATGCATGTCTCCCCTATCCCAGGTGAGTGGCCTAGTCACTGGGCTAAATTTGTACAATGGGTACCTCCACCTTCGATGGCCATTCTGTGAATCTAGCCCCCACATTTATGTCTCGCCAGAACTATTGGGTACATTTGAATTACATTTGTGAAGAGTTCCGGCTCAACCCAAACTGTATTTTTTGGCAAATAAACTATTTGTTGGGAAAGCATCACACAGCTGTAGTCTGGAGTCACTCTAGCCCTGTGACGAGAATGTCTGTGCTCTGTTTAGCAATCCAGGGAGGGCTTCAAACCAGAGCAATCAGGAAAGCAGCCAGGAAGAAACATAGAGGGCATAGATGCTCCATGCTCCCCAAAGGAATAGCTGTGCAGGGCTGGGTGGCACAAATTTGGGAGTGCTCCTCATGGAGTAGTTACCATTTCTCAATGTATAAACATCGTCTAGGTGGAAGTTCAAGAAAACTTTTCCACCTGTATGTCTCCACCACCCAGAGCACAGTTCGGCCCTTCCCCCATCCGGCGAGAAGCTCAGTGACTAAATAGGCCTTGCAGTATGTCCTGAAAGCTAACAAGCGTGGGCTGTATCAGAGCACCGGAGGGAGCAAATAGACAACAGACTGTTTTGGAGAGCCAGTAAACATCTTTGTTGATTACCCAGAGAAAACAGGTACAGAACAAAGAAGCAGAGAAAATTGTGCTCCATTCTCCCTCAGATGCTATATCAGCCTTTCTCTGCCTCTCTGGCAGCCCTTCAGATACGTTTCCATGTCCCTCTGTGTATTTGTCAAAACCCTCAGCAAGGTGTGGCACAGCTCTCTACCTGGGCTGCTCCTGCCGCGTACAGCTGCACTCTGCCCTCACACACAGCAGGACTGGTGAGGAAGGACTCAGACAATCTGCATTCAAACCCTGCACTGTTACAGACTCCCTGGGCAGGTCCCAAAGGGACTGATGTGACTCCAAGCTTGAGCAGACATAGGCTTTATCTACAGTAGATTTTTGTCAGCAAAACTTTTGTCAGGGTGCGGTGTGAAAAAACCCCCCCACCTGACTGACACAAATTTCATTGACAAAAGTGCTGGTGTGGACAGCGCTCTGTTGGCAAGAGAGGCTTTCCTGCTGAAATAGCTACCGCCACTTGTTGAGGGTGATTTAATTATGAGGGCAGGAGAGCTCTCTCTGCTGGCAAAGAGAGATTACATGGGAGACTTTACAGTGGCACAGCTGTAGTGGTATAGCTGTGAGGTGGTAAGGTCCATAGTGTAGACATAATCATATTCGCTCTTCCACGCCTTGAGCTACTGTGTTTAAGAACAGGAGCGTAGCTGCAGTAGCTTGTAAAGTTGCTGAGGGCTTTTGTTTTTTCCCATATAAGCCTCCCTATACAATACCCTAAAAACCCTAAGCTGCCTTGAGCACAAACCTGCCTGCATCCTGATGGTCCATATTTGGCACAGCTACACTAGTGCACTAGCGTGTGTATGTCTCCTGCAAGCTGGGGGTCACACCCCGAGCTCTTATACAGATGTAGCCTTGCTCTCTCTGGGTCTCAGTTCCCATCTTTAAAACGGGGCCACTGATATTTTGGGGACTGTCTCTATCTATTTGGCTACCAGCACAAAGGGGCCCTGATCTTGGCTTGGGCCTCTAGATGCCACCATACTACAAATAATAAAAACAAAATCTTTAGCCTAGTTCTTAAAAATACCAGTGTCAATCACTGCATAATGGCAGTTACAGTCAGTGCATTTGGAAGAACACGCTTCAGTGTGGGTTCTTTGTGTGCAATCACCAGTGTTCAGAACACGGCCTGGATTCAGCGCAATGTTCCTGGCACTGGAGTAAAATGAATGTTCAAATGAATGAATGTTCAAAATAATTTACCATCAACAACTGCTTTGTGACCATCGGTAGCTGCAAAGGCCATTCTAAGAGCTGTAGTGAAGCACAATGTAGCGCAGACTGTGAAGTGGGATGTTCTAACCTGTCATGAGATTGTCCATGCATGAGTTCTGAGGGCCAAATCCTGCTGTCCCCAAATGGCCCATGCAGCCCCACTGCCTGCAGGAGGCATGAGGTGTAGGTGGGGCACTCCAGGGCCCTTTAAGGCATTTTAAAGGTCTGTCAGTGTTTTCTTGTTTCCAGCGATCAAAGAATATCAAGGAATATCAGGGACTTGCTTCCATTCTGCCCACTCCCCAGTTCCCAAATACTAGAAAGAAGTTAAACCATCACCTGCTTGGCAGTTAGAGTGAATGCTTGTCATGCAGGAAGCCAGACACAGTATCACTTGTCGTTAAACAAATTGCAGCTCCCCTGAGTTCTGGCATGAGCAGGGATTTCACTGTGGAGCTCAGCAAACAGCCTTGCTGCCCTGCAGAAAATCCAGTGCAATGAGGAGCTGATGAAGAACAGAGATGGCTGCTTCCAAGAAGTCCAAAAGAAGAGACTAAGATCCTGGGCCAGAGCCACAGCAGATGTAAACTGATGTTGCTCCATTGGCACTGGTGAAGCTGTGCTGATTTACACCACTGTTGGTGCAGAGAGTCACCCTTTAGTGAAAATGTCAGAAATGTGATCAGAGCAGGAAACCTGGTAAAATGAATGAAGCGCTCCTGTCTCTGTCCAGGTCCGCGTCCCGGAGAAGCCACAGCACACCCAGAGCAGTTCTGTGCTGGCATTTCTCTGGGTGCTGTCCCCTCCCCCCTGCATCACTTCCTCAGGCTGACGTGGAGGCTGGGGCAGTGCTGGTGATGCTGGGGGCTGAGCCCCCACCCTCTGGGGTCAGAGGGAGATATGGGCCTTCGTGCACGACGTGCTCTGGATAAAAAGCAGGTGATGCTGGTTGGCAGACTGAGGTGTGGTGTGAAGTTGACACAGTACACGATGCTGGCACAGCAAAGGATGCCTTCCTGCCAACTGCTTCCGTGAGGCCAGCACCACAGCAGGAGAGGCGGTGTAGTCTGGGTGATGTGGCAAAGGGCTAACCCTTGTTTCTGGCTCTTACTCCTTTTGTGGCTTTGGGGAAGTCCCACAGGACAACCTAGAGTTACAAACCTAAGCTCAGGGCAGCCAAATGCCTGCAGTTTCCAGCGACGAGCCCTCACTTCAGTAAATCAGGCTGCTTCTCTGAGCAATGTTTGATGGGCCTGGCTGCTGCAGCATCAAGTCCTTCCCTGCCCGAGCCATTCTGAGCCTGGCTTGCATCTGTCTGGGGGATGGCGTCTGTGAAAGCTGGCCTGTTGGATGGCTCTCTGACAGCAGCGTCTGTGCATCTGATGCTGCACACAGTGGTCTCCCCTCTTGCTGCAGTAGTCATTGCAGACAGCTGCCTCCAGTGAACCAGACAGAGAGGTAGGTGTGGGAGCAGGTCTGGGGTCACAGAGCATTGGGACAGGGCACGGAAAAGGAGTGGGAGGGGAACAGATAGGGGCCAAGTAAACTCCAGTATTGAATATAGCAGAGGGCAGTGACTTTGGAGCTAGCCTCTGTGCGCATGGAGGAGGGCTGGGGGAAATCTGGGAAGTGGGAGTATTGCAGGACAAAGCACTCCAGGATAAGAAAGGCCACAGAGGAACCTTCCTCCTTACCCAACTACCCCACATCAGACTGCTCAGGGGCGGGGCAGGACAAGAAAGGGAGGAAAGAAAATCAGTGAAAATATCTAAACAAACAAACCCTACAAACACAGTGGCCCCAGCCCCCTGCCTGTGTATCTGTACCCTTCTCCCATCTCGTGGCTGTGGAATGGCTGCTTAGGCTGCCAGCAGTTTGGAGAGGGGCCTGTTTCCTTGCTAGACTCTGTGCAGTGTTGGCCGGTGGCTGGAGGCCAGACGACTCTCTAATAGCCTTGCTTGCTGGCTGTAGCTGGTGTCATGGTGATTGTTCCTCTGCCTTAACCAGGAGGAACCTTTGGGGATTCAGTATCCAGGACGGGGAGCAGCTTGAGAGGGTGCAGACTGGCAAGGCTTGAGAATTTCAGACAAGTTAGATGCTGTTTCTTGCTGGAAAGCACAGGCCTTGCTGCTCTGAGGCAGCATGGGCTCCTGGAGATTGTATTGATGTACACATGGGCTCCTGGAAGTTATCATGCCTGGGCATGTGGGCTCCTGCAGGTGATATTGGCTAGGCAGATGGACTACTGGCTGTTATATGGGCTGAACATATAGGCTCCTGATGGTTATATGTCCCCATATAGATGGGGTGAGTGAGCTTGTTTGGCTGTTTGGTTTTTGGCTGTTTATGTTTTTCTTTCTGTTACAGGTTACTTAAAGTTTCAGGTCAGTTGAGATTGTGTGTTTGGGGTCTGTTTGAGTGTTTGTTCCACAGCTCATCCTTGATCATCTTTGTTTCACCTTGTTCAGCCTTGTGATCACCCTCCCATGTGTGATTAATGAGGGGGTAGGGCTGATCTAGGAAAGAAGGCCTTAAAAGCCAGAGGCTAAGCGACCAAGGGGAGCTAGCGAAAAGGGTCAGCAGACAGGGGAGTTTGAGAAGGAGTTGTAATATAATCATTATGGTTAGGAAGGGTCACATTGCCTGTGCCAACACTACTCCTGTCTCCTCCTCCTGCATCTGTATCCAGACAGAGAACCTGACCATGGATGTGTCTACTCAGATCCTAGTGGCTTTGCAGAGACTGTAGCCTGCATTTCCCACTCACTGACAGAAAGTCAGGCTGGGGGTTGCTGTCCAGTGTGAAAGGTGCCTGCTGATGCAATCTCTCAGAAGCAGGTGGGAGAGCTACAGGAGGAGGTGACTGGGCTGAGGAGCACCTGTGTCCATAAGGAATTCATTGAGAATATTCATATGGAGACATCCAAGGCTGAGGAAGCTATCCAACTACAGATGACTGCTGTCATGCCACCGGGGGAGGAGGATCTGGTTCTGTCTCAGGGAGGACACCAGCTACAGGTTACTTCTGGCAGCAGGCAGTGCTCCAGTCATACTCCCAAACCACCCATCATGGTGATGAAGAACCGTTATGCTGCCCTGGCAAGAAGTGATGAGGAGTTGCCTCCAAAGGTGGAGGAGAATCCATGTACTCCCAAGGCTGGGAGGATCACAGCCACCACTCCCAGAAGGAAAGGTAAGGTAGTGGTGGTTGGAGATTCCCGTCTTAATGGGACAGAGTCACCCATCTGTTGGCCTGACATGGCATCCCAGGAGGTATGCTGCCTGCCAGGGGCCCATATCCCAGATATTACGGAGGAATTGTTGAAGATTATCTGGTCCACTGACTACTACCCCGTGCTACTCATCCATGTGGGCACTAATGATACTGCGAGATGTGACCCTTAGGAGACCAGAAGTGACTACAGGGCTCTGGGAGTGTGAGGGTGAAGGAGTTGGGGGTGTAAGTTCCTTCCAGTCAAAGGTAGGGGCCCAGGCAAAGACGGCTGCATCCTGGAAGTGAATGCCTGGCTGCAAGGATGGTGTCACTAGGAGAGCTTGGGCTTCCTTGATCATGGGATGCTGTTCTGGGAAGAAGGACTGCTGAGTGGAGAGTGGGTCTACCTATTGAGGAAGGGGTAGAGCATATCTGGATACAGAGTAGCTAACCTAGTGATGAGGGCTTTAAACTAGGTTGGATGGGAGTAGGTGACAAAAGCCCACAGGTAAGTGAAAAAACAGAGACCTGGAAGAAGGATCAGAATCTGGGGATAGTACAGGCCATTATAGCAGGGACAAGGTAGTGAGCAGAGGGAATATAGTGGGGAAATCAAATCAGTGTCTTAGATATCTGTATACCAATGTGAGACGTATGAGGAATAAACAGGAAGAACTTGAAATGCTAATGAATAAACACAACTATGACATAGCTGGCATCACAGTTGCTTAGTGGGATAATACACATGACTGGAATACTGGTACTGAAGGGTACAGTTTGCTCAGGAAGGACAGTCATGGAAGAAAGGGAGGAGGTGTTGCCTTATATATCAAAGATGTATATAGTTGAACTGAGGTTAAGATGGAAATAGGAGACAGACTAGTTGAAAGTCTCTGGCAAGGATGAAAGAGGTAAAAAACAAGGGTGATGTCATGGTAGGGATCTACTACAGACCACCAAACCAGGAGGAAGAGGGGGATGAGGCTTTTTTTAAACTACTAACAAAATCGCCCAAAGCACAGGACTTGGTGGTGAGGGGGAACTTCAACTATCCAGACATCTGTTGGGAAAATAACACAGCAGAGCACAGATTATCCAACAAGCTCTTGGAATGTATTGGAGACATTTTTTAATTTCAGAAGGTGGAGAAAGCAAGTAGGCTATTCTAGGCTTGATTTTGAAAAATAGAGAGGGACTGAGAATTTGAGAGTGGAAGGCAGCTGAGTAAAAGTGATCATGAAATGATAAGAGTTCATGGTTCTAAAGAAAGATAGGATAGAAAACAGCACAATGAAGAGAACGGATTTCAAGAAAACAGACTTTAGCAAACTGAGGGAGTTAGTAGCAAGCATAGGGGGGAAAACGGGTCAAGAGAGTTGGCAATTTTTTGAAGACACATTATTAAGGGTATAAGAGCAAACTATTCCACTGCATAAGAAATATGGCAAGAGACCAACCTGGCTAATCAGGAAATCTTCAATGATCTGAAACTCAAAAAAGAGTCCTACAAAAAGTAGAAACTAGGTCAAATTACAAAGGATGAACATAAACAAATAACACAAATATTTAGGAACAAAATTAGAAATGAGATTAAACTAGCTATGAACATAAAGGGTAACAAGAAAACATTCTACAAATACATTAGAAACGAGGAAAACCAAGAACAGGGTAAATCCATTACTCAATGAGGTGGAAAAACAATAACAGAAGCTAGGAATGGGAGACAGGGAATGGATCACTTGATGATTACCTGTTCTGTTCATTCCCTCTGGGGCACCTGGCATTGCCAGAATACAGGATACTGGGCTAGATGGACCTTTCGTCTGACCCAGTATGGCTGTTCTATGTTCTTAAAATGTGGAAATGGTGGACCTGCTAAACCATTTTTATGTTTCAGTTTTCACCAAAAAGTTTAGTAGTGATTGGACATCTAACAAAGTGAACACCAGTGAGAATGAGGTAGGAACCAAAGCAAACATAGGGAAAGAACAAGTTAAAAAGTACTTAGACAAGTTAGATGTCTTCAGATCACCAGGAGCTGATGAAATACATCCTAGAATACTCAAGAAGATGACTGAGGAGATATCTGAGCCATTAGTGATTATCTTTGATAACTCATGGAAGACAAGAGACATTCCAGAGGACTGCAAAAGGGCAAATAGAGTGCCACTCTATAAAAAAGAGAGTAAGGACAACCCAGGGAATTACAGACCAGTCAGCTTACCTTTGGTACCCAGAAAGCTAATGGAGCAAATAATTGAGCAATCAATTTGCAAACACTTAGAAGATAAGGTGATAAGTAACAGTCAGATTGGATTTGTCAAGAACACATCGTGTCAAACGAACCTGATAGCTTTCTTTGACAGGGTAACAAATTTTGTGGATCAGGAGGAAGCAGTAGATGTGGTATAACTTGATTTTATAAAGTTTTTGATACTGTCTCACATTACCTCCTCATAAGTAAATGAGAGAAATTCACCCTAGATGGAGCTACTATAAAGTGTGTGGATAACTGATTGGAAAACTGTTCCCAGAGAGTAGTTATCAGTGGTTCACAGTCAAGCTGGAAGAGAATTTTGAGTGGGGTCCCACAGGGATCGATCCTGAGCCCAGTTCCATTCAATATCTTCATCAATCATTTAGACCAGTGATACTGTGGCTTCAGTGGTTCAGGAGCCAAATTTGCGATCAACATTGCCAAAAGAGCCACAGGAGTGTGAATTTATCATTTAATTTACTATAGATATATAATTCTCAGAGCAAAATGACTGCCCAAGTATTCCACAATTGGTTAATAACAGTAAAAGCATGCTGATTGGTTAATAACTTAGATTGGTTAATAATTAAATCACATGGTGTTTTAAGATCAGGTGCTGCAAAGAGCCACAGGAGACACATTAAAGACCCACTTGTGGCTCCCAAGCCTCAATCTGAGTATCAGTGATTTGGATAATGACATAGAGAGTACACTCATAAAGTTTCAGATGATACCAAGCTGGAAGGGGTTGTAAGTGCTTTGGAGGATAGGATTAAAATTCAAAATGATCTGGACAAACTGGAGAAATGATCTAAAGTAAATAGGATGAAATTCAATAAGGACAAATGCAAAGTGCTCCACTTAGGAAGGAACAATCAGCTGCACACATACAAAATGGGAAATGACTGCCTAGGTAGAAGTCCTGAGGAAAGAGATCTAGGGGTCATAGTGGATCACAAGCTAAATATGAGTAACAATGTAGCGCTGTTGCAAAACAAGCAAACATCATTCTGGGATGTATTAGCAGGGGTGTTGCAAGCAAGACATGAGAACGAATTCTTCCGCTCTGTTCTGTGCTGATAAGGGAGCTTGAGGTATCTTGTCACTGAGAGTTTATAAGAGCAGGTTAGATGAACACCTGTCAGGGATGGTCTAGATTAGGGGTTCTAAACCTATTTCTTTTTGAGGCCCCCCCAAACATGCTATGGGTCACCTGTGACACAATAACTGGTTTTCTGCCAGGACCGGTGATAAGGGCTAACAAGCAGTTCAATTGCCTAGGGACCCATGCCACAGAGGGCACCGTGAAGCTAAGTTGCTCAGGCTTCTACTTCAGCCCCAAGTGGCAGGGCTCAGGGTCCAACGCTTCAGCCCCACGCAGTGGAATTTCGGCTTTCTGCCCTGGGCCCCAGCAAGTCTAACACTAGTCCTGCTTGGTGGACCCCCTGAAACCTGCTCGCAGCCCCCCAGGGGCCCTAGTGTTTGAGAACCACTGGTCTAGATAATACTTAGTCCTGTGATGAGTGCAGGGGACTGGACTAAAAGACCTCTCAAAGTCCCATTCAGTCCTACACCTTTATGATTCTATATTGACAGGGGTTCCTGGAGGTTATATTGGCAAGGCACGTTGGCTCTTGGAGGTTATATTCACTGGGCATATGGGCTGTTGGAGGTTATATTGGCTGGGGATTTTGTTTTTTTTTTCTCCCCATATTGACACAGAATAATTGCAAATGTTTTATTGTCCTTACTGCGAAGGATCCTTGTCTGGTTTGTTTAGTTGCATCTGTTCCAGGGCTCAGGAGGAGTCAGGAATTTTGTCTCCCAGATGCCTAACATCTCATATAAAAAATTCCTGATCACTTGAGCTTGGAAGTGTAACAATTACTTTTCATGAATACTTGTGAGAGGAAACCTAGCTGGCACAGACATTAACCCAATCGAGAGGGAGCCCAGGGGACACATTCAGTCTCTTTTTACATTTCATTTATCAAAACTATACAAATGACCTAAGCCAAAAGTCATCTGCTGCTACTAGGGCCACCTGTCTCAAGTTCAGGAAGATCTCTGGGTAGCTCAGCCCCTTGCACACTGACTGGATGGTCTGACCGAAAGATAAAAAGAAATAACTGTCCCTGCATCCTCTCTCTATCTCTAGGAAAAACAAATCATCAGTAAGGCCCAGGAGTGTGACACTTTGCTAATGAACGTAACCTATCCACAGTGAGCATAACAGGGAGATAACAATTTCTTATCTGCCCCGCTCTGCACATACCCTTTGCTCTGCAATGTTAAGTGAAATGCTATGAACTCTTTTACCTGATCAAATGCATAAAATACAATGTTGTTGTTCTCAGTAACTAATCTCAGGTTAGTGGGAAGTAGAAGAGGTGCACAAAAGCCAGGAAAGTGACATCCAGTCCTTCCTTCTCATCTGTGTCGCCTTACTCACATCGGCAGCAATAGAGACCCTCTTGCTGTTTGAAAGAATATTTCCTTTAGATTCATGAGATGTACCCAGTCAGATGGTAACCGGAGAGTGACAATGCCTCTGGAGGCTGAGAGCATGGCTCTCACACTCAGGCATTAAGGAATGTTTAAATGGCACTGGAAAACCCCTAAGGAAATGAAAAGGGGGATCACAATTGACCACGCAATTGAATATACCAGAGATTTTGTTACTTAGCTCATACTGTCAGGAACACTAAGACTATGGGCATCACATGGTTTTGAAAATGTTTCCCCATGTTCTGCGTATTATTCCGTTATCGTTGATCTAGACCCTGTTAGGGATTTCATGCTCTTAGCCTGTGTTGGAGATTCAGCACATTTATCAGTGAGATCTTTCTGAGATGTGTCAACAAATTCAACTTGCTGTTTTGAGTTAGTTACATGGAGCGACAGAGTGCTGTGCTTCAAATTGGCCCTGATGGGCGGGGAAGGAGTTGCACTCCGTGCAGGGTCTATCTAAGGAAGCTATGGTGATTCCTGATCCTTTCCCAGTTGATTGTCTAGGATCCTTTATGGAAAGAGACTGAGTTGAGAGTGAAGGCTCCCCCATCATGCTCTGTCTTCTGTCATTGCTGACATATATGTCATCTCCATGACCTGCCATCTTTTGAGAGTTATGATTGGCGGGAGGCTGGAGCTGCGAAAAGGGCAGGCTCCAGAGCCAACGTGCTAACAAAAGTATCAGCATCCTGGTGAGACTTCGGGAAAGCCTTAAATGGCATCCCAGCCTACCCATGGCATGATGGTGGGGGTCTAGCACAGGGGTGCCTCGTACACCCAGAAGGGCCAAGCAGGCATGAGGGGCTTGGGTCACACCTCCAGTATCCCTAGCCAGACAGCAGGTTAGGGTTTGGCTGAGGAAGCACGCAGCAACCCAGGAGAAGCAGCAGCTGCCCCAGTATTCCCAAGTCACTGAGTGGGTGGGTCTAATCCAGGAGCCACAGATACCCAGCAGCAAAAGAAAGTCATGGTAAAGTCTGTGGAACAGGCTTTGCAGTGTTTGCCCAGCCCTAGGCTTTGCTCTCTGTGGGTGGCTGGTTCGGTAATTGCAGGAGGAGAGGGTAAGGAGGATGCTGAGCACACAGGCTTCTTGTTCTGGGGAGACAGAGTCTCTGTTGACCTAAATAATGTAAAGGGTGCTCGGATTCCCCAGTGGGAGCCTCAGCAGCATCTGGTAATAAACAGTGGCAGTGTGAATATGAGTGTGTCAGCGGTTCCAAATGTCATCTCATTCCATTTCCATCAGAATGCAACCCAGGCCTGGGAGTCAGCCTGCAATGCCATCTAATGCACAGTCTACAGCATGCTCTGGAAACATAGGCCAGAAGCTAATTATTTGCCCTGTTGACCAACATTTCTGAGGCAATAGAAAGAAGGAAATGAATTGCAGAGCTCGTATTTTAGAAGTGTCCTTTGCCAAACCCTGGCATAGTAAGAGTGAGAGAAGGAGCGCTGCCAGCTTTTTTGCTGCCCTATGCGGCGGAAGGTCCCGCCTCTGAAATGCCACCCCTGACAGAGGTGGCGGAAGGTCCAGTCGCTGAAATGCTGCCCCCCGACAGAGGTGGCGGAAGGTCCCGCCCCTGAAATATTGCCGACAACTGGGGCAGCCGAAGATCTGGCTGCTGTAGTCACTTCTCCCCAAATGTTAGTGCCCTAGGTGACCACCTAGGTTGCCTAATGGGTTGCGCCAGCCCTGAGTGAGAGTGAGAGAAGGAGCTAAAACAGGGAATATCACTGGCAATGGTACTTTGTAACCACCACATTTCCCCAGCAAAAGTCACCTTGGATAGGGACCCCCGGTTTCTGAAAGCCAGGGACAGAACTTACCCAATGACACTGAGTGGAGACCTCCTAAGAGCAACATTTGCAGGGAGGACATTTCCTGGCATGGGTATCTTGCCTCTATCACAGGAAAGGTCACACTGTTCCCTCCAGCAACATGAGCAGCCTTGGGCACCAGCCTGCCTGAGGCATGGAGAGAGGGGGCACCAGGCCAGCAGCATGGTACGTCCTCTCTGCAAGCTTGTGCAAGTCCCACCCACAAAATCCACAGGCTGTGGCTGGGTGAGTGTTTGTGTGCGGAGCTGGGAAGAGCTGGTCTTTCAGGCTCCCTCACATCCAGGCCCTGCACACAGAGATGCAGTCAGGATGACTCAATAACTACAATGAACTACATTCAAATGGGGGACTCTGGGTTCTCAGAAATACAAAATACAGCCTCGAAAGCATCCAGACTTCCCAGTTCAGCCTCATTTCTGGGGAAGATGAGAATACGGGGTCTCTGAAATATTAAAATTCCAGAGTATTTACTCAAAACATAACAACACATCAACTCCAGTCACATGTTGCATTCAAATATTAGAATATTTATTCCAAATATGGTGCTGTTGCAATTGTATGATAAACATGAAAGTGAGAGTGCCATTATTTATGTCCTGACTTCAGCTTCTCAATCTCATGTTTAAGTTTGGTGTATTTATGCTCTTTCATCCAGCAGGATGACTTTATCAATCCCTGTAAAACTTGCGAGAAATAACTGTGCCAGCAGCAGAGCAAACACCAGAAGAGTGCACACAAACCTGGTGGAGAGTACGGTGTATCTTCTCCCACTGCAGATCTATCCCTATGGAGCAGGGCTGGCAAAAACTCCAGCACTTTGCATAATACACAGGTGTGGCAGGAAGCCACCCTTTCAGGCTGGGACTGCAGATGCTTCCAATGTGATTTCAATGATATAACATTACAGTGGTAAGAGGATTATTTGGTGTATTCCAAAAAGCCCACGCCATGACTAGGAGGGATGCAGTGAAATTAGGCAAAGGGAAGGTTTGACTGAACAGCCTGAAAAACGTCCTGGGGGTGCCTATTACGTAGAGCAGCAGCCTCATTAGTTAAGTGGCTTGGAACGGGACTCACCAAGGACTAATACAAAAGTACTTTGCTCTTCGCTGGGTCCTGGGGTCTGGGCTCTAGCTACTTGCCAGAAGTTCCACAGCACCTCTAGAATCTCACTGAGTGAAGTGGCTGGAATTCCTTCTGAGAACACAGTATGTTTGTTCTCTCCAAGCCCACATTGATTACCCCAAAACCAGACAATGCTCCATGAGTGACTGTGTCTGTGCGGAGGCTACCAGAGTCAGTTAAGCCATCAACCCCCGCAGGTTAACTGCCTGCAAAGAAAGGGAGGAAAAAGCTTTCTCTGGCTCTCTTATAGTCATACTTTAAGACTTGGAAAAGTCTCTTTCCTGCCGTTGAGCTGACTAGAAATACAGTTTCCTTCAATACTGCTTCAGTCTTGGTCATGATCACTAGCCCTCTGGGTACAGGAATGTTCTCTGTGGGTGGTGCATGGGGATATCACGTCATCAGTACAGCGAGCTTTCAACAGCAGAGTATTCTCCCTAGGAAAAATCTGAGACTTACTGGGATCCTGTGATCTACATGGCCAGGCCTGGAGATAGGTCCATCTTCCACAACAGGTGCAGAGAAGTGAGAGGACTTCTAAAAGCCTCAGGTAATGACCAATAGTCAGATGTAATCTGCACCATTTGAGTTGCCAAATCCAAATCAATGCAAGATGCAGGATGATCCTATTTAAATATGTAGAATCACATCCTGTACTTACAGCCATAGTCACCTGCTCATGGGTAAACTGCTCATCTCAGATGTCTTGGCAATTAGCTCCAGATTTCAGGCCATCTCTCTAACTTTGTTCCTTTTGGATTTCACTCTGTCATGGGAAAACTTTCATGACTTCTTCCCTGTTTTTTCATTGCTGGCCCTCCACTTCACCTGCTGTGCCACCATCCTCCACCAGTGAAGTATTGATACCACTGGAACATTAATGTAGATCTAGCACCAGTCACCGTGTAACAAGCAGAACTGTTCTGGATTCTCCAGGAATGTTCAGCAGCAGCTGATCTATGGAAACCTACCTAGAAATGCAGGAATTGCCACCTGCTCAGAATAACAGCCTGTCTACTCCTGTATCTGTCTGTGACATAGCACCAGATGCTCTGCAGCCAAGAAGCCTCCAAGTCCTGCCAACATAAGAAGTCAATCTTAAATCCAAAGGTTTTGGTATAAAGGTTTTGCATGGAATCCAACCTTCACCCCCGCCTCTCCAGTTAATGGAATTCCATTGTCTGATTTCAGGAGTGAATAGAAGATATAGAGAGGGCTCAGCTCATCAGCCATAGTGGGGAAAGAAAATGTATGCTGTTTAATAAAATGCTTTAATAATACATTTTCTTAAAAAGCTGTTTTAAAGTGAGTACTTTAAAAATGGCTCCATTTGCCAAGACAGAAATATGGTTTCAGTGCATTTCACTCTGATTCACCCTGTATGGCCCACACAACTCAGAGGGAGGGCGCTGGGTCTGTTCCTTCTTGTGTCTCATCAACAGAACTGTTTGCTCCAGTCAGGCCCACCTGTGTGAAGTCCTGCTCCCGTCACCCCTTGGGCAGACTGAGGGCAAGGGGGTCACACCTGGGGTACTCAGGGCTTGCCTAGGTGATCAGTGAGTGCATGGCAGGCTGGGATATACATCTATTATCTACCTCACATCAGCCTGCCGAAGTTTAACCCTCCGTGCAGACCCTGCTACTAGCAATAAAAGTTCTGCCGTGTGCTTTGATCCATGGTGCTGTGCAATGGGAGCAGATAAAAGTACTCCCACGAACATTCACTGCATGGCAGCAGGCTCCATACAGATACTTAGTGGCAGGCTAACGCAGGGTAGATTTACCCCCCCAGCCTGCCACGCCCTCTCTGTTCCTATAGACAACCCCTGAGGGCAGGAGTTGGCACTGGTGTCACAAAGGGCCGAGATGTCCTGAAGAGTCTTTGTTACTGTTGGCAATAGGCAAGGTGGAAGGAGCCTCGTGTGACTCCTCGAGCCCAGGCTGAGTTTGTGGTTATGACATAAGAATGGCCAAACTGGGTCAGACCAAAGGCCCATCTACCCCAGTAGCCTGTCTTCCGACACTGGCCAATGCCAGGTGCCCCAGAGGGAATGAACAGAACAGGTAATCATCAAGTGATCCATCCCATTGCCTATTCCTGACTTCTGGCAACAGAGGCTAGGGAAATCATCTCTGCCTATCCTGGCTCATAGCCATTGATGGACATATCCTCCATGAATTTATCTAATTCTTTTTTGAACCCTGTTATAGTCTTGGACTTCCCAACATCCACTGGCAAGGAGTTCCACAGGTTGACTGTGTGTTGTGTGAAAAAATACTTTCTTTTCTTTTTTTAAACTTTCTATCTATTAATTTCATTTGGTGGCCTCTAGTTCTTGTGTTATGAGAAGGAGTAAATAACACTTCCTTATTTACTTTCTCCACACCAGCCATGATTTTATACACCTCTATCATATCCCCCCTGCCCCTTAGTCATCTTTTTTCCAAACTCAAAAGTCCCAATCTTATTAATCTGACAGAGCAAACATCTTTCAGTGTGTCAGCTGAGTTCTCTGACTATGGACTCCTTGGGTCAGAACTGCCCTCCTCCACCATGCTGCACTAACCCTAATTCTGGGCACACAGCTGCACCCTGGCTCCTATGCCACAGCTCCAGCAGGCCCTGCTCTAGGTGGTGCACTGAGGGGTGGCCAGGGTTGCTAGCTGAGCCCCTTGTAGCTGCTCTAAGCTGTTCAGCGGGTCAGGGCTGTGATGGAGGATGAGGCAGATAGATATAAACAGCTCCCTTACAGTGGGCCATGCTCACCGGAACTCAGCAGAGAGCCTAACTGACAGAAAATGCCCTGCATGATGGCTGCTTCACAGAGTCACTGTGCAGACTAGAACCACATTGCAAAGCTTTCAGTTCTTTGTTTCTGGTTTATCTTTCCAAGTGTTGATGTGCACAGTGGAAGTGGCTGGAAACTTACTGATTGCCTCCGATTACTCAGTAAGCCCTGCAGTTAGCTAACCTTGGTGTCTGCAGAATTCAGGGCATGTCCAACACGAGGATGAGAGAGGGCAAGGGGGTAACCAATATAGCCAATAGAAAATTGGCGGGTTTTCACTACCACTCCTGAGTACTGATTCTATAAGGCACTGCTCAGTCAGGCTTTCATTACCCAGATCTTGCAGTGGGTCCTGTGGATAATAGTGTGTCTAGGGTAGCAATATCAGTTGTAGCTGCCTGAGAAACCTGGAATCCATTAAGATCAATACAATTCCTGAGGGGAAGCCAGTGCCCCTTGGAGACAATGTTTGGCTCTGGCAGTTGAGTCTAGTTTTAGAATACAGTAAAGAAGAAGCTGATATCAGGAGCCCCAGAGCCAAGCTATGGTACTAACCGAAGTCTGAGATGATTGAGGCCTGGACTAAGAGTTCGGCACCCTGCTGGGAAGCAAGGATCCTGCCCATACAGAATTCCAGAGGTGGAATGGCTATAAGGGGAGGCTCAAGGTCAGACGTGACAAACACTGAAGAAAGCCTGAGGACAGCGCCATGGTACAGTAAGTGGCATATTCTGCTTGGCTATTCTCTATGGAGGCAGGTTAGGGACACCTCTTCACTGTTCACAGTAGGATGTTGTAACTGGCTGACCTCAGGCACTTGGAGGGAAATGCCACTTCAGAGGGATTTCTCAGGAATATCTCCAAACTTATGGGGTTTCTGGCCATAGCAACCAGAGAAATAATAAAGGAGCAGCAGGATGGAGCCTGCCCTGGCAGCCTGCAGGGAAACAGCACATGCATTCCTGAGCCTCAAACATTGCCTGAAATGACTTAAATTCTGTGTCCAAAGCAGAACCCCAGGAGCTAGTGAGAAGACATGTTTAATTAGTTTATACTAAGCAGCAGATGGAGAGTGGGCAAGAAATTAGCGATGAGTTTTCAGTGAGATATGGCAGAAAAAAAAGCCAGTGTGGTTTTGGGCTGTGCATGGGGAGGCATCAGCCCCAATTCAGAACTCCCTTACTCTGGTGTGAGTCGGGATTGACAACACCGACGTAAACGGAGTTAAACCAGTGTGCGGTTGGGATGGGGCAAAGGGGAGCTGGTTCACCATGTCCAGGAGCAGGTGGGGAACTCCTGTCCATGCAGAATGGCTGACACTACATCTAGAATGCGGGGACCAAAAGAGGGCACCTCAGTACCTAAAGGAGTCAGTATAATAGATGGGCCCAAATCCAGAGCCCAGGTGCCATCCCACTCTGAAGCAGAGGGGACTGTGCAGCTCAGGCTCATCTCTGCACTGGAAGGTTTAACGCTTTCCCAGCATGGCTCCCAACATGAGAAGGCTGGCCTGTTGTTTTACCATCTCAGCAGCAAGGACAAGGCTGCTGCCTCAGCTCTGTGCCCATCCCAATGTTTTAAAGATGGCTGCATTGCCTCTGGGATGACAGACAGGGTCTGAGAGGAGCTGGCAGGGTGCACGCCATGAATATACTCACTTGGAAGATCAGTGAGTACTCCACCAAATACTAGCAACACAGGTTGAGCTCTTGCACTGAACCACCCTCCTGCATTGGAGAGGGGGCAACTGAACAACAGGAGAGGAGATATCTGAGCACTAAGAATTGAGAGTGAAGCAATGACAGAGAGTGACATGATCTGCGTCTACACGTGTCGGAAGGCAGCAAACTCCAAAGAGCGAGTGAGAGTCATTGGGTAAGGAGGTCCAGATGGGTTTGGCTTGGAGAGAGGGAAGAAATTAAGGAAAAGAAAATATGGGCTGAGCATCAGGGCCTTTTAGCATTTTTGAAATTTCCCAATCTTGGGTACAGTCTTCTGAGGGGAGGGCTGGAAGTACCAGGGCTTGAGACATGTAAAATTGCATCATGTGCTGTAGGGAATAATCCTCTGCAGCTGCTAGACATGGTCTAGAACAGTGGTGCACAAACTCTTCCAGTTGTGACCCCCTTATTATTCATGGATTAAAAAAAAAAAGAATATTAGGATTGGAAGGGACCTCAGGAGGTCACCTAGTCCAACCCCCTGCTCAAAGCAGGACCAATCCCAGACTAAATCCTCAAATGGCCCCCTCAAGGATTGAACTCACAACCCTGGGTTTAGCAGGCCAATGCTCAACACTGAGCTATCCCTTCCCCCTTCCATTGCTGCCCTTCTGCACTGCTGCTGGTGGCAGCACTGCCTTCAGAGCTGGGAGGCCAGAAAGCAGCAGCTGCTGGTCAGAGCGTTCATGTTGTTTGCAGCGTGGGAGGATTATTTGTTTTAATCCTGCTTTTGTCCCACCACGCAATACCTACTCTATTTTTATCCCACTTCTGCTACTATGGCAGCAGGTCCTTCAGGACCCACAGGATCCAAGTTTCTTTGTGCCCCCCCCCGAACCTCTTGTGCCCCCCCAGAAGGGGGCACCACCCAGTTTGCGTACCACTGGTCTAGAAGTCCTGTCCGATTTGTAAGTGCAGTGACTGTAGAAAAGGACAAATATTTCTGGGACTGTTTGTATGAGAATAAGACGGTGAGAACAGCATGGACGATATTAAAGGAGGGCTCATTTGTGTCTAATTCATTGGAGACGTTTACAAAAAATTCATCCTTCTCTAAAGATCACTTCCCTAGAGAATTTTATTATTGGCTAATTGATTTATTCATTTATTACTCCTTTCCGAGTCCATCCTAGTGATTTATATAATCTAATCAATTATTTCTCGTTAAGCACATGACTTTGAAGCACTGGTACAGGGCTTATCTGGAAGACATTGCTTGGCAAAGTACCAACATATCTTCTTAATTTACTCATGTTTTCCCCATCGTTGCATCATCTCAGATCTGGTGTTTTCTTGAAGCTGGTCATTCCAAAGGTTTTATTTCCCTTTGGGAGGTCCTGGTCATTGGAATTTTCAGCAGTTGACAGCTGCTTGGAGCACACTACAAAAGGATTAAAGCCAGCAGCATTTCTATCTTTTCATCTCTTTAGTCTTAGACTGAATCAGTCACTGGCCGCTACTTGTAGCTGCTATTCCTGACATGGCTGGTGTTGTTATGACCTTTTCAGAGTTATTGTTTTATCTGATGTTTTCAGGACATTGTATAACTCCGGGGTTTATGTGTAACAATGGAGCTAGATCACTTTCCTTTATTTTGGAGAGAATTTATTGCTGGTGGAAGGTGCTGGAATGACAGTGCTGGCGTCTGAAATCCTTTTGTTAGCCACAAAACAGGTACAACACAAACAACAACAAGGCCAGCTTCTGCATGCTGCTCTGTGCTCCAGCCCTCCCTGGAAGGGAACCCGCAGTAGGGAGGGAAGCAGTTGGGCCCACAGTGGGTGAACCCAAAGAAGATGGGGCTTGGAGTATAGGGAGCTGGTGGAAGCCAGCTGCAAAAGACACCAACCACCTTTCTTCTCCTCTTCACGCTCCAAGGATGGGGTCCTAGAGCACTGGGCTCATTTCTGCCAGTGGCTTCCTCGTGGGCCAGAACATTGTTATGCTTTGAACTAGACCCAGCGATGTCTGGGTTGGTGCAGGGGGGCCTGTAGTTTTCTTAGCCAACTGCTATCCTGCTTGAGTCCCCAGGGGCCACTCAAACCTCAGCTTCTCTCTGGAACCTACCAATGGGATGGAAAATACAAACAGCACCAAGTGCGATGATGGTTTGTGTGCTCTAGGCGCCAGCTCACTGGAGCTCTGTGGAGCCCACTAGGCTCTCTCACAAAGGCCATTGAACAGGTGGGAATGTCTTTCACCCATCATCAGACCTGTAAGCGAAAGGCTCTGTAACAGCGTATCTAGGACCATTTACCTGGTGCACATTGGTGTTGGGTCCCTCATTCCTACAGCTGTGCCTAGCGTTTGGAGCTATCTTGGCAAGGTTACAAATGCACATTGAATTTCTTGTTAAACCAGTGGTTTAGAAAAGCTTTCCTATGTGGCCACCCTCAATCCATGTTCTTGGCTCTTTTGTGACATGCTGCGTCCTAGCTCTGCAGGCATCTTTCTTGTCTTGCTCTGACTGTCTCCTGTGGTACACATCCAGTTATAGCTGCCCGCTGAGCACCTGGGCCTGCCAACTGTGTGCAAATTCCTCCAGAGCTTCCCTGGAGGTTCCTTCATCACCTGAAAATCATGCAAAATCAGCTGATGTTGGATGTAACTTTTCCATAAATAGGGTGGGGAGCAAAACCCATCTTAGCCTATGTGCAACATGCGGCACATGACTAGGATGAATCACTGAATTTGGTCCCTGGTTGTAGCATTAGCTTCCTCGGCTTGGCCCGGGTACTGATAGGGAGCACGACATGAACACTGATCCATTCACCTCCCCCAAACACATTGCTTGACATGGTCCTTGCCTTTCATTGCTGGGCTCTGCTACTTTTTCCATCAGTCCTTCGGACTGACTTCAGCAGCATGTAAACCCTGGCTGTCTGCCTGGGGAGGAATTTCACCCTCCCAGTCCACCCAGGACCCTGAGTATGGCAGAGCGATTTTACTTTTAGAGATGGGCCAAAACCAGGCTCTGAACAGTCCCAAGCTTTGGACAAGATTCCAGTGTAGATCTCAGAGTGAGCCCAAAGCAGGGGCCTATTGGAGCTGAAATAAGAAGTTTGACCAAGTTCCCAAGCTGTGATTACTGCAATTTGTAGGCCTGGCATTGCTATTTCCCAAGTCCAAGTGCCGACGGCAGCCCCCCAGTACTACGTAATTGCATTAGGTTGCTGTAGGTTTTAACACCATTTGTTTTGGAAAACAAAAACTGTTTTAAAAAAGTTGACTCCATGCAGTGCCCCAGCCCTCTGGTCATGTGACCCTGTGGCTCCGGAACTAAATGAATAAAAGTAAACCACAAGGCTCTTTCCAGAGCCCGAGTTTGGCTCCAGAGTGTCAGGATGAAAGACAGTCTTAGAGAGGAACTCACTTCTCTCTTTATTTAAATCTGTCAGACAGAATCCATCTCCCTGAGACAGAGCACACGCTTCACGGGAAGAGTCAGAGGCAGCCTTTCTCCCCTCAGCTGCAGGGCATTCTTGAGAGGCAGAGCAATCCTCAAGGAAATCATGTGAATACATTACGATAAAGGGGAGCGGCAGCCAGGCTCTGTATGTGGGGGGTGACTTTGGCAGCAGAGCAAATGCTTCTGTTTTATTAGAAAAGTTGGGGGTGGTCCGGTGACTTTTCTGCTTGGGAGTGAGGCAGGGGCAGCATCATACAAGTTACACAAGGGATTCAGCCAGAGCTGCTCCAGCCACATGGAGACCCCCGAGACCAGCCATATGGAGATGGAAAGAAATACACAAGAAGGAGGGCCAAGAGATTGCATGGGCCAGAATGAGCCTTATCCCTGCATAAGCACAGAGGGGGTGCAATGTCTCCCTGAGATTTGCCCTGTGCATGAGGTGCAGTCCCTCCCCAAGTTCTCCCAGGGGTCGTGTGCACTGCACTGGCCCTTCAAAGAGCTGCGCCTCCATAGCACAATTCAGCCTGGTGGTACCAGGGAAAGTGCTTGAGAAAGGACGGCAGAGAAGCTACCAAGGCTGAGAGTGTTCCCAATTCCTGAAGTCATTTCAGGTCAGATTACCTAACTCTAGATGTCTGCTTGGATGGGTCTGACAAAAGGCCAAAGCCAAAGCCTATTAAAGTCAGTGGAGAGGCTCCCAATGACTTTGGTGGGCCTAGGATCAGCCCCAGGACAGGAGAAAGCGGTTCCAGAAAGTGTATCTTCACTCCAGTAGGCAGCAGAGGCCTGATCCTGAATGGTGCAGTTGAAATCAGTGGGAGCTGAGGTGCTCAGCACATTGCAGGCTGGGGCCGTTAGAGATGTGCTCTAACTGATGCTGCTGGCAGAACACAGAGATGACACAGCCACCTGAGGCTCAGGGTTATGGTCACAGGCTGGCGTTGCATATATTGGCTTCCAAATCCAGTGGTAACTGTGCATTCATCACACTGGGGTAATTGTGTGGGAGCACCAGAGCTAAGCTAGTCTCTGCCAGGCTGATCTGCCAGCAGGGAGCAGAGAGGGATAAAAAGCGCTTCCACTGATGCTGCCTGGGGTTCGGTTAGGGTTGCCAGGTGTCCGGTTTTCAACTGGAATGCCAGGTAAGAACGGGACCCTGGCAGCTCCGGTCAGCATCGCTGACTGGGCCATTAAAAGTCCAGTTGGCACAAGGCTGATAGGCTCCCTACCTGGCTCCACGCAGCTCTCTGGAAGCAGCAACATGTCCGTTGGCTCCTAGGTGGAGGAATGACCGTGGTTCAAGTGCCAGCTCCACAGCTTCCATTGGCCAGGAACTGCCTGGCCACATCTCTGCCTAGGAGCTGAAGGACATGTTGCCGCTTGTGGGGAGTTGCCCAAGTTGAGCGCTGCCCGGAGCTTACACCCCTTGCTTCGTCCTGCACCCCAAGCCCCAGCCCTGAGACCCCTCCTGCACCCAAACTCCCTCCCAGAGCCTGCACCCCTCATCTCCTCCTGCACCCCAAGCCCCAGCCCTGAGCCCCCTCCTGCACCCAATCTCCCTCCCAGAGCCCAAACCTCCTCCTGCATCCCAAACCCTTCATCCTTGGCCTCACCCCAGAACCGTACCCCCAGCCAGAACCCTCATCCCCAGTAGCCTAACTCCCTGCCCCAGCCTGGAGCCCCCTCCTGCACCCCAAACCCCTCACCCCTGCCCCAGAGCTCAACCCCTCTGCCAGAGCCCTCACTCTGCCGCATCCCAACCATCTACCCCAGTCTGGTGAAAATGAGCGAGTGAGTGAGGGTGGTGGAGAGCAAGCAACAGAGGGAGAGGGGATGGAGAGAGCTGGGGGCAGGGCCTTAGAGAAGGGGCTGGGCAGGGGTGGGGCCTTGGGGAAGAGGAAGGGTGGGGCCAGGGTGTTTGGTTTTGTGCAATTAGAAAGTTGGCAACCCTAGGTTCGGTGGGAACTCTCTGAAGGAACCAGTGGACAAAGACGCTGGCAGTAGACATCTGCTGTGCTAGGTGGAGTCTGCAGGGTGGCTCACTTGGGCACTGAGCCCTCTTGGTATGGGAGTCCCAGCACATCTCAGCACCACAAGCAGAAGGATTTCAGGGGGAGGGACAGGGGAATGGCTTTTTCCACCCCACCCGCTTGGGTCTGTATATTCATGGCATCTCTTGGTAGCAGTCCAGGATGTGGCCTGGCCCATTCCTTCTAAGCCTCCGAGACAGCATAGGGGGCTGGGTGAAGGCAGAAAGAATGGAAAATGCTCCCTGCTGTTTCTATTTAATTTTGGGAATCTTTCCAGCTAAGATAATAACAGAAGACTTCAGTTCACCATCTCAAATATGCAGGTACTTTGTAGTATTAGGAACTGATGCCCTGTTCTTATAAAACTGGCCCCTGCTGATAGGGGAAGACAAAGTTGCCCATAAACAACATTTTATTTCTGAGTTTATGCAACTTCATGGGCAAAAGGGGTCAATCAATTTTTCATAAAGTATAAAACAGAGATAAGTGCTGGGGCTCCCGGCCTGAGTTGCTGTTGAATGGGACTGAGAAGTGTGTGATGCAGTGCTGGGGTATGCTTCAACAATTACTGCCCAAGTGACCTTTCATTAATTTCCCTTTAACTGTTAATCTCGTCTTTTTCAGGGTATGGGCTCTTTTCAGTCACATTACAGTGTTTCTACATTTCTCTCTCATGCAGTGGTGGAGAGGGTCTGCTTTGGTTGTTGAAATTAAAACAATATAGCCTTCCTGATCTGCTGAATTCCCCACGGGGCCAGAAGGAATGGGTCTCTGAGTGAGTTGGAAGGTGATTGTTTGCAGTAATGAGCATGTGACAGTTAGGGGCAGACTGTGATTTATGAAATCCTGTCAGGACAGAAGCTGTTGTTTCCCTTCTCCAAAGGCAGCCATGTGAATGGGAAAGAGCCTATGGGCCCAGCGAGTGAAATCATCTGCTGAGATGTCCACTGCCTGTCTGTGGTACTGTAAAGGGGAGAAATGCAGGCCTGGGCCAGTGCTCCCACCAGGGATCCAGCTATTAAACCAAATATTTAAACATTCAGCCCCATCGGGCATTGTAACAAATGATTTAGGGGAGAAAAGTGTTTCAAGAGACTCTGTTTTACCAGGAAATGATATACGTATAAGAAAGGATGGGTGGGATTTTCCCAGCAGTCTAGGGGATTTAGCCACACCTCTACTAGTCACCAAAGTGATGGACATCTTCCCGTATGTATTCACCATGTCTCGGGCACAATCTGTACAGGGCTGTGTTTGTCGACAACAGGTCAGTGTCAGGGCCTCTCTCTGCCAGCTGGGTGAAGAAATGACTGTGCAGCCCCCATGCTCTCTGGCACATTGCCAGCTGTCATCCTGCATAGGGATCATGGCCCGGCCTGCAGGAGGCAGAAACAAGCACTTCTCTTGTGAACAGGATGGGGTGAAATTAAAAGAAAGGGGAGAAGTAGAGGCCAGGGATAAAAGGGGAAGCACGGGGTGGAGGTTAGAAGTAATTAATGCTTTAGCTCTTCTATATATATTCAAGGGACAACATCATAGGACCTAACCACATCAGCCACACCATCAGGAGCTTGTTCACCTGCACATCTACAAATGTGATATATGCCATAATGTGCCAGCAATGCCCCTCTACCAGGTACATTGGCCAAACCGGACAGTCTCTATGCAAACAAATAAATGGACATAAATCAGACATCAAGAATTGTAAAATTCAAAAACCAGTAGGAGAGCACCTCAGTCTCCCTGGACACTCAATAACAGACTTAAAAGTGGCCATTCTTCAAAAAAAAAACTTCAAAAACAGACTTCAATGAGAAATTGCAGAACTGGAATTAATTTGCAAACTTGACACCATCAAATTAGGCCTGAATAAAGACTGGGAGTGGCTGGGTCACTACAACATTTTTTTCCCTTCTGTTGATACTCAAACCGTCTTGTCAACTGTTGAGTATGGGCCACATCCACCCTAACTGAATTGGCCTTGTTAACATTGGCCCCCCGATTGGTAAGGCAACTCCCATCTTTTCATGTGCTGTATATTTATACCTGTCTACTGTATTTTTCACTCCATGTGTCTGATGAAGTGGGTTATAGCCCATGAACACTTATGCCCAAATAAGTTTTTTAGTCTCTAAGGTGCCACAAGGACTCTTCGTTGTTTTAACCCTTTAGGTACATCTGGAAAGGGCATTCATCTTGTTTTTCCACCATAGCTAGAACTAGGAAGTACTATAGGTCTGTTCTTCTGATGAACTTCTGAGATTTTGTATATGCAGCTGAACGGAACCTCAGACATTCCACTAATAATAATAAGAATAAATCTATCTCTTATACATGCTTTTTAGCACTAGGTTTCAAAGTTTCTCTCTCTCTATATCTATCTGAGAAAGCTCCTGTTACCTTAATGTGTTCAGTCTGTATAAAGCAAACATTTCTCCATGTGAAAATAATGCTCATCATAGAGGATACCTCTATCTGCTAAAATTAAATTACATTTAGGTTCCAGAGTGGTTCTAGTCAATAAGAAATGACCCTGAGGACCATCTTTAGGGAAGGATTGGTATTCTTGGCCTGTGTTGCAACATTAAATGAGAAACATTATCTGTCATTAAGCTTTTTCACTTTTCAGGTTTCTAACTGTGAATGTACTTTCACACCTGAATTATTCTCAGTTAACAATCAGAAATAAAATGCTATGAAGAAAAAAAATACCAGTCCCCATGTCATTCATGGCTGAGAGTCTCCAGATCTGAAATGCTGGCTGTCAAGTAAAGAATTCTGTTCAGCTCAGGAAGTACTTACACCATAACCTCACCCCTGGGGATTTAGCAAACACAGGGAGGGAGTTTAATTTAGAGACACTTCAGAAACAAAAATACTTTTTGAACACACAGCAAGGCAGCTGAAAAGGCTTTCTGCAGAGTGTTATCATAGCTGAAGAGCAAATGCTATTCAAAGCTGCTTAATGTATCAGAAGCAAGCTGACCTTTGATTGCAGAACCAGCTTGTCCACACAAGCACCTCACAGGATCAGGCTTTCTGTGTCTCCATGAGTGGACGTCTACTGCATAACATCGATATCACAGCATATACAATCTATTAGGAACATATGGACACGATCTCATACAGACTGTTATGGCGGCTACATTTAAATGAAATGTAAATCATGAAAGTGAAATGAAAGCTAATCTCCACATTTTGTATTAGACAAAATATCATAGTGAATACAGAGAAGTACCAAGTGTGAAATATCCAAAAGGATGGGCTCTCCGTTCCGCATGACCTGATGGAGAAATGCCTTAAAATAGCATATCTCACTGCAATGCTTTAAACAGATACATCCAATTGATTGCTAATACACTTGGCACAGGACAGACAACAAACAGTTCTACACATTTGAAACAGGTGTTCATAGATTCTAAAGCCAGAAGGGACAATTGTGATGATCTAGTCTGACCTTCTGTATAACACGGGCCAGATAATTTCTCATAAAGAATTGGTTTGGAACTACAGCAGATCTTTTAGGAAAACAGTCAGTCTTGATTTAAAAATTGCCAGTCATGGAGAATCCACCATGACCCTTGGTAAAGTGTTTCAACAATGAATTATGGTCACTGTTAAAAATGTATGCCTTATTTCCAGTCTGAATTTGTGTAGCTTTATCTTCTAGCCATTGGATGGGGTTATACATTTCCTTTTTAGAGTGAAGAGCTTGTTATTAAATATTTGTTCCCCATGTAGGTTCTTATAGACTGTGATCAAGTCACCTCTTAACCTTCTCTTTGTTAAGCTAAATAGATTGAGATCTTTGAGTCTTTCAGTATAAGGCAGGTTTTCTAATCCTTTAATCATTCTTGTGGCTCTTCTCTGAACCCTCTCCAATTTAACAACACCCTCCTTGATTTGTAGCTGCCAGAAATGGACACAGTATTCCAGCAGCAGTCGCATAAGTGCCAAAAATATGTTTGAATATATGGATGTAAGAAGAGAAATTAAATTCATGAACACTTCTGAACTGTAGCATTGCAGCTAATATTTACAGGAAAAAAAGCCTGGTTCATGACTGGCTGAAAATAATAACAATCAAAACAACGGCAGCAATAATGACACCTGGCTGTGATATAATGCTTTTAGAGTCATGCGATGTGTCGGGACGTTTCTACAGCTTTTCCCTCAGAGATCAACAGAGGTGGGAGGGTTGAAATAGTGTTAGCCAATCAGATTCACAGGCAAATTTCTGCTTTCTAACTGTCTTATCAGCATTTGTGGCATGATTCTCCTTTCACTCCAGTGTAAATAAGGAGTGGAATTCCTTGCGAGGGGGTGGGGGAGGGCTGAGGCAATTGCAGAGGTGTAGACAACTTTTTTTATTTGGGTGCAACTAGATGTAAATATTATTAAGATAACAGTTGTTGAAGATTGTTTTCGATACTCTCATTGTAGCTGGGCCAGTCCCTGATAACTCACAGTTTGCTCTTCAGTCCAGGAGGGGGTGCAGTCCTTTGACTGTCTGGGCTGCTTGAAGTCTCAGCTGGCTCTCAGTGACCAGGGCTGGGTTGAGGGTCTCTCCTGCAGCAGACTCTGGCTCCTTTCTTCCCTGGCTGGAAAACAGCTCAGCAAGCCGGTGCCCTCTTCCTGTGCGACAGGGAATTCTGTGTGCCTGGGTGATGCTCAGCTGTGTTTCTCCTGCTCCTCCTTCAGCCAGGCTGTCTGAGTCCCTCCTTGTCTCACCAGGATTACTGAGCCTTTTTTTCTGTCTCTGTGGCCAATGTCAGATCCCCTCTCTCTGAGAAGACCTAGGATAGGTCTAGCCAGCTGCCACTCCTCTGGAACTGATTCCCAGTGCCTCCTGACTGGGTCTTCTCTACCACTGCTACCCCCTGCCTATACTAGTTCCATGTGCTCTGTACACAAAGGGAAGAGGTGGCCAGACATCATGGAGCCCATGATTCTTTGGCATGAATCCAGTCATGCTTGGAGTTAAAAGGCCTCCAGCTGCCATTTTATTTGTAGTCTTCTCCTTGTCTGTGAAGTACCAACAGATGAGGTGTAGTCTGCGCCCTTTCTTCATTCTGCCATAGGATAGGCTGTTCTACAAAGAAGCAATGACTATATCAAAAACTGTGAGGCCAGCTCAGTTTGCCAGAGCGTGTTGTATGTTTTAATTCTGCTGCAGTCCGATATCATTCTTACTGAGCAGTGGCTGCATGAGGTGTACAAACAAAGTGTGTTTCCAAGTGCTAAAATGAAATCATTGAAACATGGCAGTACAAAGGAGCAAACAACACTTCCAACAACAAGTAGATCAACTGCTGCTGGTACTGAGCTGTCTCCTCCATTGCCAGCAACAGAAATCAAATGCCAGCTGCCTGTACTGTTAGCACGTCTGAGACACCTCCTCAACCACGACTTATGTCTTTCTTTTTGTGCAATTTTGGAAAACAAGCCATTCTTCTGCTTATCCTGGTTTGAGGATTTTTAGTGGCTCCATTATTGTAATGGCAGCACAATACGTTTCTATGGTTATACAGCTGTTAAGTACAAACTATTTTTGATTAAGGACATAGAAGAAGCGTTCACAAATTTTGGATTATCTAATTGGAAAAAAAGGCTCAAGACAAGTTTGAGAGTCACCAAGTTTCTTTGTGTCACCAGGAAGCAACTGATATTTTTCAAAAGACAACAAAGAATGTCAGTGCTATGCTTGGTTTTCAGTATTTTCGGAAGAAAGAAGCAAACAGGAGGATTCTAATGAGGTTACTAATTAGCATATGTTATCTTGCCAGACAGGGACTTAGGCTTTATCTACACTGGCACTTTCGTCGGTAAAACTTTTGTCCGTCAAGGGTGAAAAAAACATCCCTGACTGACAAAAATTTTACTGATGAAAAGCACTGGAGTGTACAGCGCTGTTGGTGGGAGATGCTCTCCCACCAACAAAACTCCCATCCCTCATTGGGGGTCATTTTATTTTGTCAGCAGGAGAGCTCTTTCCTGCCAAGAAAGAGCAGTTACACAGCATACCTTACAGCAGCACTGCTGTAGTGGAACAGCTGTGCCGCTGTAAGGTGCTCAGTGTAGACATAGCCTTGATGGTGAGGCCATTATACTGAACAAGCTGAAAAAATGCTCTTTGGTGGAGAGGTTCTGCACCTCAAAGGATGCAGTGAAAGATCCTGACATGAGTGTTTGAATTGGTGGCATAGCAGCTCCAATGGAAAAGTTTAATTCCTTTTTGTACTGAACAAAGCTGACAAGTCCTAAGCATGGCAGATAATCTGTTCAAAACTTGGCATGCATCAGTCATTTTAGCAACAGAAGGCCAAGTGAAAATTATATTTATGAAAATGACATTTAATTCATTTCAGTCCATCTGATCAGGTGGAAGCTACAATTCATTCTGGGAGCAAATCTATCTGAAAAGTTTACAGTTGGAGATAGAATGCCTGAGCTTACAAGAAAGAGAAAAGTTCTGAAGGAAAGGCTAATAGGGACAGGTGAGCTCAGGTACCCAGATTCAGCAAAGAATTTTATAAGTAGATCTACTTTGAAGTAATTGATTTTACACTGCCCAGTATACAATCAAAGTTTAACAAAAAAGTTACAAAATTATTCAAAATCTTGCAACTTAAAATGTAGTTAAAATGCAAGTTCAAGAAATGCTTCAGGTGTATGGTTCTGATTTTAACCATGATCAAATGATTACTCAGCTACATCTGTTACAAGTCAACCATCAGTTTACAGAAAGATTATTAAAGTCAGTTCAGAAATATCTCAGTTTGCTCAGCCAAACTGAACATCAGCTGTTTTCCGACTTGGTAAAGTTGATAAAACTGATTTTGGTGGTAGCAGCAACCAATGTTGTAAATGAATGGAGTTTCAATGCACTACATGAAACTAAAACATGGTTTTGATTGCCATGGGACAATCACAGCTTAACTGGTGTATAATTTTACATGTATGGGTGTTGCAGAAGAATTTATTTCAAGAACTGTAGGGCAAAGATCATTATTTGAAATGTTTTCAGATATGTAAGTTCTTTTTACTCATGTTTTAAATAGTAATGTTGTAATGAGTAGTTTTGTACCAGAACTAAATCTGTCCACCTTTCATAAGCTCAAAGCAAAGCAAAGCAAAATTCTGTTCCAAACTCAGTGTTTTCTACATTTATTAATGCAACCCCTAATATTTTGGGGATGGGTGAAGACCCCCCAAGCCCTCATTATCTTTGTCCATGAACTGAGAGCAGAATTAGGCCCTAGGGTTTTTTTTACCCTGCTTCCTCTCCCCTTCAGAAAGTTTGTTTACGCTTTTAAAATTGATCTTTTAATTTCTGGGGATCTGAGGAGAGTCCAGGAGTTTCTGATGTTCATTCAGGCTTCACAAACCAAATCAACAGAATAAAAGAAGTGGGGAAGGAGCAGCAACACTATTTCCTTTAGCACTTGCTCGTCTAAAACTGAACTTCCTTTATCTTT
Organism: Chelonoidis abingdonii; assembly: GCF_003597395.2. NCBI lineage: Eukaryota > Metazoa > Chordata > Testudines > Testudinidae > Chelonoidis > Chelonoidis abingdonii. Next base: position 7,248,290 of record NC_133781.1, read on the forward strand.
GTCCAGTGCCCCTCTGCGCTCGCAGACCTTAGAACAATTGAGTTTTATTCACAGAACTGCTCATGGACTATAAACTCACACATGTGAAATGTTCTCATAGAAGTAAAATTCTTTATGAGCTCTGGAACATTGCTTGACATACCAGAGGGACAGGGTGCCCAGAACCCCATTCTAGAGCTCTGGCCCAGAGGCAGTTAACTAAGCCAGGAAAAGATCTGACCGAGTCCTTCCCAACAAGGACCACGCACACATTTACAATTATTTTGTACAAAACCCAATTTGTTCTAGCAGTGCTGCCTTGGGTCAGCACTGGTATAGGGGAGAGGGTTTAGAATGTCTAAAATATTCTAATTCTGCTTAGCTGCTTCCTCCCCAGAAACCCTTTTGTCTTCTGAGAGACTCAAAGCACCAATGGCTTCTTCAGGCCTGGCTGGTTTTAAGACTTCCATTCATCCAATTAGCAAATAGAAACAATACAATGTGACTTATGTGACAAATCACAATTAACCAACACAGCTCACATTTTGAATTTCAGGTATCAACTCCACAGAGGAAGCTGTTCAGGACCCATCCAAAGAGGAACAAAAAATTTAAAATCTTGGAAAAAATTGTCACTGAAATTGGAATGATGACTAGATCTGGAATTCGCAGCATGTTCTAAAAGCAGGGAAAAAAGGCTAATTTCATAGTGGGTATAGTCAGTTCTCAGCACAACATCTACATATACACACCTGTACCTGCTTGTCTGCATAGGATTTTTTTAATGAAGCCATCTTGTGGGATCTGAATGTAAATAACACAAACACTCAGTCTTAGGACTGTATCCGGATATAGACTAACACGGCTGCTACTCTGAAACCAGTCTTAGGACTGTTTCCCTGATTCCTCCTTGTCCCCGTGGTTCAGCGTGCATCAGCTTTGCCCCAGCCAACATTCACTTCTTGGCTGTATAAATCTTGTATTGCTTCACCACAACAGACACTAAAATCTGCTGCTTCTTCTGTGGCAAGCATGCATGCATCATGTTACAAACTGAAAACAATGGAAGCTGTTCTGATGCTAATTAGCTAAGAGCACCCCAGTAACGCTCACTCACTCTTTTAATCCAGTCATTTTTAACCAGAGGCTGGTACTGAATGTTGCAAAGTTTGGACTAGTGTGTTTGGACCCAGTCCTGGCTCAGATTAATATCTAGTCCAAACACACATTACAAGAATTTTATTATTATTTCTTCATGAAGAAATATTGCCACTGAGTTAAAACTGTGTATCTGTTGTTAGCTCCAAACCATTAGGGAAAGACATACATTACATGTATTATAAACAGAAAAGCAGAAAGTGATTTAGAATAAACATGGATTGAACCAATACTTCCGCCCCATTCATTCCACTGTACTGTATCTGTTGACTCCACTGATAGGTTTAACATTATCTGTTGGTTACTTCCTGGCACAAAGTTTGTTAATTGTCTGCACCAGCCCCTGGTGTGTGCTGACCTGACCTAGTGTGCAGGCATTGAGGGAACATCATTCCATGGCCAACCTTTCAGATTGCACACTTTTTCCCAGTTGAATCCTTGCTATCAAGGCTGCTCCTGGCACTCAGTCCAACTCCAGACAGAGTGAAATTCTATCCCAGGCATGGGACAGCATACATAAAGCACCATGCTTACACGAGCCTCGGAGAGGTGCTTCCAAAGCAAACGTCTTGTATATAGGGCTATGATCTTAGCTGGAGTTTTCAGTGGGTGTGACCGCCATCATTTCCATCATGGCAAATACTAGTGAAACCAATGGTAAAATATGGCAATTCCCGAACAGTGGCTCTTCTCCGAGTGATGCCCCATCCAGGACATAGGCCTATCCTCAGGCCTATGCCTTTAATCACTCAGCACATGTTTCCAATTCACATGTTCAGATGATAATAACCTCACTATATCAGTTTTCACTTGTTAGACCAAAATGCCTTTTTGGTTTGAGGCTGCACATGTTGTACTACACTGCACAAGTAGGTCATTCTTAGAAACAAATCCCTTTCCAAAAACACGCAGGTCAGCAGTTCAGCCTTTGGTTTCACTTTCTGCACTGTTCCCTTTATGCTCTGTTTCCAGTCTCACCTCCTGGCTCATTCCCCTCCCAACCCATCACCACTTGCCAGCTTTGCCATTTGTTCTACGCTAGCTGGTCTTTTCATTTGCTGAGCCTACAGTTTAAACAGAATGGCTCGTTTCACTTTCAGGTGTATTCTTACCCTTTTAAAAATAAGTAAATCTACCGAAATTTCGAAACAAATCATCTGACTTAAAACATTTTTTTCCATTTTTTTGCTGCTGAATTTATTTCCCAGATTTGATCCAACTTCTTGAATAGTTTTAGTTGACCCAGCACTGAATTTTTCAGTGAATAAACTATTTTCAACTTTTTTTTGCCTTGGTCCAATAGCAAAGTGAGAGTGAAACCCACAGACCCAGGCACTTTGGGGTGGAGAATTCCCTTGTGACACTCCCTGTTATCCTAGTATAGTGCAAGGCACAAGAGTTAGCAAAATCATCCGTGTCCGAACAGTCCTACAAAATCTAGCATCACAGGGGAGGGTGCTGTAATGAACTGTCTAATGTGCAATGGTACCCTCCTGCCCTTTCCTGGATGGAATCAGAGCTGCGCAACTCTGCATCAGAGGCGCTATGCTGCTAAAAGCGAATGGAACTGAAGTGACGGAAGCCTGATGAGCAGCAAAGTGTAACCATTTGGTAGTCTCAGGTAGCTGCAGATGGTCATCTTAGTAGCCAGGCTGGGGACTGCATAGAGTTAGTCATTTGTTTGCTCCTTCTACAGTACAAAAACGTGCTCCTAAGGAGCTACCACAAAAAAAATGTAAGGATTATTAAAGCTTTAAAACAGGAACTCTGCTCATACGACACCAAAGCAACCTGGGCGGGAGCAAAGTCCTTGCCCTCTTCTCATTTCCTTCTGCAAGTCATGGTTTCGAGAGTTCATCGTGTGCTTACGCTGATGTGATTGGTGCTCTCAGTGAGCTGTGTGCTCAGATTGGTACAACGAGTGCTCTCAATCAGTTGTGTGCTCATGGTACGATTGCTGTTCAGAGCTCTGGATGTCTCCCTGTAAGAACCTTTCTCAAAACTAACCCACTGCCTCCTCTCCAGCTTTGCGAACTGACACACCCTCAGGGAAAGTACAGTTCGAGATTGTCCTATATACCAGCAGTGACACATATCAGAGGGGTAGCCGTGTTAGTCTGGATCTGTAAAAGCAGCAGAGAATCCTGTGGCACCTTATAGACTAACAGACGTTTTGGAGCGTTAGGCTTTTGTGTAGTTCAATCAGGGAGGATGGGGCCCTGTTCTAGCAGTAGAGGTGTGAAAACCAAGGAGGAGAAACTGGTTCTGTAATTGGCAAGCCATTCACAGTCTTTGTTTAGTCCAGAGCTGATGGTGTCAAATTTGCAAGATGAACTGAAGCTCAGCAGTTTCTCTTTGAAGTCTGGTCCTGAAGTTTTTTTGCTGCAGGATGGCCACCTTAAGGTCTGCTATAGTGTGGCCAGGGAGGTTGAAGTGCTCTCCTACAGGTTTTTGTATATTGCCATTCCTGATATCTGATTTGTGTCCATTTATCCTTTTCCGTAGTGACTGTCCAGTTTGGCCGATGTACATAGCAGAGGGGCATTGCTGGCATATGATGGCGTATATTACATTGGTGGACGTGCAGGTGAATGAACCAGTGATGGTATGGCTGATCTGGTTAGGTCCTGTGATGGTGTCGCTGGTGTAGATATGTGGGCAGAGTTGGCATCGAGGTTTGTTGCATGGATTGGTTCCTGAGCTAGAGTTACTATGGTACGGTGTGCAGTTGCTGGTGAGAATACGTTTCAGGTTGGCAGGTTGTCTGTGGGCAAGGATTGGCCTGCCACCCAAGACCTGTGAAAGTGTGGGATCATTGTCCAGGATGGGTTGTAGATCCCTGATGATGCGTTGGAGGGGTTTTAGCTGGGGGCTGTATGTGATGGCCAGTGGAGTCCTGTTGGTTTCTTTCTTGGGTTTGTCTTGCAGTAGGAGGCTTCTGGGTACACGTCTGGCTCTGTTGATCTGTTTCCTAATTTCCTCGTGCGGGTATTGTAGTTTTGAGAATGCTTGGTGGAGATTTTGTAGGTGTTGGTCTCTGTCTGAGGGGTTAGAGCAGATGCGGTTGTACCTCAGTGCTTGGCTGTAGACAATGGATTGTGATGTGCCCGGGATGGAAGCTGGAGGCATGAAGGTAGGCATAGCGGTCGGTAGGTTTTCGATATAGGGTGGTGTTAATGTGACCATCACTTATTTGCACCGTGGTGTCTAGAAAGTGGACCTCCCGTGTAGATTGGTCCAGGCTGAGGTTGATGGTGGGGTGGAAGTTGTTGAAATCGTGGTGGAATTTTTCTAGAGTCTCCTTCCCATGGGTCCAGATGATGAAGATGTCATCAATGTAGCGTAGGTAGAGAAGGGGCGTGAGTGGACGAGAGCTGAGGAAGCGTTGTTCCAGGTCAGCCATAAAAATATTGGCGTATTGTGGGGCCATGCGGGTGCCCATAGCAGTGCCACTGATCTGGAGATATATATTGTCATCAAACTTGAAATAGTTTGTGTGTGAGTATAAAGGCACAGAGCAAGCAGCCAGCTCAGGGATACTGTTCCTGACAGCCAGTTGTGTGTGGATGTTTGTGTCAGAGAGCCTCTACATCCATGGAGATAGGACAACTTGGTCTGGCTGAGTTTTCTGAGGCCTCTAGTGACCAATTGGCAATATTCCTCAGGAGTTCCTCAGGAAATCAGGGTGTCACGGAGATAGCTGGGAGTGCTGGTGGCATAGGGTCTGAGTAGAGAGTCCACATTTCCTTTGACAGAGGTGAAGTGAGTGTGTAGATCTCCCGGAAATGGGGCTGTTAGGTAAAAGTCCCGATTTTTGTAGAAGTTGGTTATTATGCCAAACCCTGTCAAAGGCTTGGAGAACTCACCTTTGATGTTTTCCTACAGCTGTATAGGATGCTGATCAGAGTGGTTTCCTCAGTTTCATTAATAGTGTACTTCCATACAAATCTTTCCTGTAAAATGAGTCAGTACTCTTGGTAGTACCTGTACAGAAGGCAAAGGACTGTAACCTGTCTAGTCCACCTTTGATATGACACAACATGTACCCCACCCACCCAGCAATTTCAATCTTTCCAACTAGGAAGATGAAGTCTGTCCTATCTCGGGTATCCTGTCTCTTTGATACTGTCTGATACATTCTGATAGCTGATCTGGAAGTACTTTTGCCGTCTACTCAAAGAATACTTTCAGGACAACACTGAACAGTGCACTGATACACAGGTACCTCCCACCAACAGCACAAGAAGAAGAACTCCACATGTGGACTCCTCCTGAGGGTCGAAATGACAGTCTGGACCTATACATTGAATGCTTCCGCCGACGTGCACAGGCAGAAATCGTGGAAAAACAACACCGCTTGCCTCATAACCTAAGTCGTGCAGAACGCAATGCCATCCACAGCCTCAGAAACCACCCTGACATTATCATCAAAGGCTGATAAAGGAGGTGCTGTTGTCATCATGAACAGGTCTGACTACCAAAAGGAGGCCGCCAGACAACTCTCCAATACCAAATTCTACAGGCCACTTCCCTCAGATCCCACTGAGGAATACACTAAGAAACTGCACCATCTACTCAGGACACTCCCTACACTAACACCAGAACAAATCAACATACCCTTAGAGCCCCGACCAGGGTTATTCTATCTACTACCCAAGATCCACAAACCCGGAAATCCTGGACGCCCCATCATCTCGGGCATTGGCACTCTCACTGAAGGACTGTCTGGATATGTGGACTCTCTACTCAGACCCTATGCCACCAGCACTCCCAGCTATCTCCGTGACACCACTGATTTCCTGAGGAAACTACAATGCATTGGTCACCTCCCAGAAAACACCATCCTAGCCACCATGGATGTAGAGGCTCTCTACACAAACATCCCACACACAGATGGAATACAAGCTGTCAGGAACAGTATCCCTGATGATGCCACAGCACAACTGGCTGCTGAGCTCTGTGCCTTTATACTCACACACAACTATTTCAAGTTTGATGACAATATATATCTCCAGATCAGTGGCACTGCTATGGGCACCCGCATGGCCCCACAATATGCCAATATTTTTATGGCTGACCTGGAACAACGCTTCCTCAGCTCTCGTCCACTCACGCCCCTTCTCTACCTACGCTACATTGATGACATCTTCATCATCTGGACCCATGGGAAGGAGACTCTAGGAAAAATTCCACCACGATTTCAACAACTTCCACCCCACCATCAACCTCAGCCTGGACCAATCTACACGGGAGGTCCACTTTCTAGACACCACGGTGCAAATAAGTGATGGTCACATTAACACCACCCTATATCGAAAACCTACCGACCGCTATGCCTACCTTCATGCCTCCAGCTTCCATCCCGGGCACATCACACGATCCATTGTCTACAGCCAAGCACTGAGGTACAACCGCATCTGCTCTAACCCCTCAGACAGAGACCAACACCTACAAAATCTCCACCAAGCATTCTCAAAACTACAATACCCGCACGAGGAAATTAGGAAACAGATCAACAGAGCCAGACGTGTACCCAGAAGCCTCCTACTGCAAGACAAACCCAAGAAAGAAACCAACAGGACTCCACTGGCCATCACATACAGCCCCCAGCTAAAACCCCTCCAACGCATCATCAGGGATCTACAACCCATCCTGGACAATGATCCACACTTTCACAGGTCTTGGGTGGCAGGCCAATCCTTGCCCACAGACAACCTGCCAACCTGAAACGTATTCTCACCAGCAACTGCACACCGTACCATAGTAACTCTAGCTCAGGAACCAATCCATGCAACAAACCTCGATGCCAACTCTGCCCACATATCTACACCAGCGACACCATCACAGGACCTAACCAGATCAGCCACACCATCACTGGTTCATTTTTCTCCTCCCTTGGTTTTCACACCTCTACTGCTAGAACAGGGCCCCATCCTCCCTGATTGAACTAACCTCGTTATCTCTAGCTTGCTTGCTAGCATATATATACCTACCCCTGGAAATTTCCACTATCTGTGTCTGACGAAGTGGGTATTCACCCACAAAAGCTAACGCTCCAAAACGTCTGTTAGTCTATAAGGTGCCACAGGATTCTCTACCAGTGACACAGTCATTTCATAACAACTGTGTTTTCTAATTGCTCTGTACCGATCACAGATATCAACCATATCATCCAAAAGGCTAGTTCAGCCTATATATGGTCAGAGGATGAGGGTGCCAAGATATCTGTTTTGTTCTGCTAAAATCAGATAGCTAGTGCCCGTCACTACTCCAGAGGGCGGCAGCCAACTCACATTGTGGAACGTTGATTTTCTTTATAATTAAAGAAGTTACATGCCTGACTGTTAGCACGACACTTCCCCTTGCTGAGATCAAGCATCTGGGGGGTAGAGTGAGGGGATGTGGGAGATAGTGGATGAGGGACCAGAGACAACAAGAAGCATAAGCTGATGTTTCAGGATTGTCACAAATGCTGACAGATGCACTGGAATTAGCTGAAAGCTGCACATAACAACACTAGTGAAAGAAGCTTCCCTTGATCCCCTCTGCCATTCTGTCTTGGCTGAAGGACCATTTCGCTCTCAGCAGAGAGCACATACCTGCTGGCATGCAGCAAGTTAATACATGTTAATACAAGTTAATATGATGTTTTGCATAACCAAGGCTAATCTGGCCTCTTCCCTTCCACAGGTGTGAAGTATTGTTAAAGGTGCAGTAAGGTTGGCCCAAGACAAAGCCTGCAGCTCTGTTCAGTAATTAGAGCCTCATTCTGGAAGAAGGGAATTTACATTATTCCTGCAGAGTGCAGTACACAGGAGCCCGGTGCGTGCTCTCCAAGACTTTCGCAAAGCAGGGTTGAGGGAGCTGGCTGAGAATGTGACGTGTGGTTTGGGATGCTCAGTGTGAGTGTGGTGGCGAAGGGGGTAGTGAGAGCCAGGTGCTCTCCTGTCTCAAGCCTTTGTGGCAGGGTCAGCTGGTCTGCTGGTCAAAGATAGCCTCCCCCCATTCTCCAGACCAGTTCTCCCTACTTGCCACTTGGATTTGCACTGTCTGCTTTCTCTAAGAGATGACCCACTGAGATGTTTAGCAGTGGTTAACAGCCACCTCTCAAAGGCTCAATGACCAAGCTTAAAAACAGACCAGCCTTTTTTCTCAGTCCCAGCTGGTTTTTCTGTTGATCTTTACAATAGGCAGATTCACATTTTCCTCCAGACCAACCTTAACCCCCGCCCACATACTTATTTTCCATTGTTATAAATTAGGGGCAGAGATCTAGGCTTCTATCTCTGTCATCATCACCCCTGGGACTGGCTCAAAGTCTACTCGGATTTACACTTTGTGCAACCAACTGATTTCCTAGATTTCAATGTGGAAATGCATTAGGATGCATGTCAGGGCAGAACATGGCCTGCTCCACCCAATGAAGAAGATGCATCTGGAGCAATCTGTGACCCAACCTGGTGTGTTATATTAGAAACATCAGTGCTCCACCTTTGATGTGGCCTGGGAAGAGGAGAAGGAAGGTGATGGGCTTCTTTGCAACCAGCTAAGTCTCTTTCATACAGTGTTGAGCTTGGATGCAGCATCAAGGCTAATACTGATGCTTACTCTGACTGCATACTGTCCTCATGAGATTTTCCCACCTTCTCCAGGGAGCTGGGCTCTGGCCATGTTCCAAGACTACATTCCTGTTGCTAAGGTTAGAGTTAAGAATTTACTTTAAAGCATGGCCAGTGTCATGTGTCTGTTGCTCTTTCTAAGTGGCGGGCCCGTCTCCATTGTGGGTTGTGGTAGTGACCTACTGACTGAATAATGTGTGGTCTGTGTAGCAAGGCAGGTATTCCCCGTAACTCAGCACTTTTAAGGTTTTGGATCAGTGCTTGGAATATGCATTTGAACCACCATAACTACCTTTTAACGAAGTTCTTTTATCTTTTAATTTCCCAGGTTTTTATTTTTAAGATTGATCTATACATTGATTACAACTTCAGTGTATTTATAGATTGTTATTTGTTGGCTCTTGTAAACTATTAATTTAAAAGAATCCACACCTCACCTTGGTAATGACTTCTGTAAGCAGAAGTAGTAGGGTAATTAAAGGACAAAAAGTGTATCAATACTCTTTAAACTAGTTGTCTGACAGATGTCTCCATTTATGATTGTTCGGTATGGGTGTGAAAATGAATCAGTATAGGTCAGAAATCCAATGCATTTTCAATAGAAATGTGTCTTGTTGTTAAGTGAAAACTCGGTATGTACCCAAATGAGCATTTTTCCGAAGGAAATCCCTCGGTATATAGGTCAGAGTAATACATCAAATCACAGTTATCTGATACTCAGTGCTGTCTCCTATGTAACAGTTGCAAAAAATAATGTGACCAGTTTGTTAATTAAAATATTTTTCTCTTAACATTATTTATGAATTGCTGCCATAGCTACTGTTGACAGTTATAAATAGTGCGTCTTCAGTCTGCCACACTTATTTCATGTGAAGACTGAAATCTAATTTTGTACAAAATGAAGTAACTAGAGGAGGTTTTGTAATTAATTGATAAACCTAACAGTAACAAGTCACTGGGACCAGATGGCATTCGTCCAAGAGTTCTGAAAGAACTCAAATGTGAAATTGCAGAACTATTAACTATGGTTTGTAACCTGTCCTTTACATAAGCTTCTGTAACCAATGACTGGAAGATAGCTAATGTAATGCCAATATTTAAAAAGGGCTCTAGAGGTGATCCTGACAATTACAGACTGGTAAGTCTGACATCAGTACCGGGCAAATTAGTTGAAACAATAGTAAAGAATAAAATTGTCAGACACATAGAAGAACATAACTTGTTGGGCAAAAGTCAACATGATTTCTGTAAAGGGAAATCATGTCTTACTAATCTATTAGAAGCAGCAAAGAGTCTTGTGGCACCTTATAGACTAATAGACATATTGGTAATCTATTAGAGTTCTTTGAAGGGGTCAACAAACATGTGGACAAGGGGGATCCAGTGGACATAGTGTACTTAGATTTCCAGAAAGCCTTTGACAAGGTTCCTCACCAAAGGTCTTATGTAAATTAAGTTGTCATGGATAAGAGGGAAGATCCTTTCATGGATTGAGAACTGATTAAAAGACAGGGAACAAAGGGTAGGAATAAATGGTAAATTTTCAGAATGGAGAAGGGTAACTAGTGGTGTTCCCCAAGGGTCAGTCCTAGGACCAATCCTATTCAACTTATTCATAAATGATCTGGAGAAAGGGGTAAATAGTGAGTGTTCAAGTTTGCAGATGATACTAAACTGCTCAAGATAGTTAAGACCAAAGCACCGAGGCCTTCCTGAAAATTTTGAAGGACCTGCCATGGGTATAGCATCTCTGAAGACAGTACATGATAGAGCTGAGGCCACTGCTCAGTGGACCCCTAGCAGAGGTGGCGACTGAAATGCCTAGGAGAACATGAACGAATTTAAACTTTCG
>NC_133781.1:7260304-7271553 GCF_003597395.2 Chelonoidis abingdonii
TCCAAGACCAAGGCCAGAATCAGAATGGGGCTAACACCTGAGCATGCCCGTCGGAGGTTCAGCCCTAAGGTGGAAACCAGATGTGTCATTCACCGACACGCCTACAACATTGGAAAAATATTGCCTGGATCATCGGAGCCAATGTTAAATCTCTGGACGACATGCACCTCCATAACATTGGAGCGTTCTTAGAGGGTGTCCTGAAGAAATTAGAAAGGTACATCGCTAGATGGAAGCCCAAAAACGGTAACTGAGCGGGGGAGTATGGAGCCAGATGGCGTGGAAGTGGACAGAAAAGAAAAGAGCATACTATCAGGGAGGCGAATATACAAGGTTCACACGACATAAACCCTATACGGGGGCAAACCAAGACCCACACCTACACCCGAGAAAAGCTGCAACTCCCTTTTCCTCCACCTCACCACATCTCCTAGACCACCTCGCCAGTGACCAGTTCAGCTGGGCGATGCTTTCAAGTGTAATGAACTGGGACTCCATTAAAGGCCAACTGCCCCAAAACCATAGCTGCGTGTAGTTCATCTATATTCTCCATCGCTCCAAAGATCCCAGACCCAGATGCTCTCAAATACCCTTGGAGCGAAGGGAATTTTTGAGAGTGGCGGAAAGAGGTTATCGCATGGGAAGAGACGTGGGCACAAGTGTCAGCTTAGTGGACCCCAAATCATCAACCCAAGGTTCCAAGTGACAATTTACCCCTTCATGCACAAGTTGTAACTCTCGCCTAGCAGCCTAAACTTGCCTTCCAGTAACAAAGGTGGTCAGGAATGTGGACTTTCTGCAGTCTATAACAATTATCACATACCCATGCTACTGGGGGAAGACATTGGCCAACCAGGTTAAAGTGGGCCAAGAGGTGGGAATGGTTACACGCAGCAAAGGCCAGGCAAGCTTCACCAAACCCGATCCCGTTTCCTGAGCCGACCACAGGGGCCCCGTTCTTGGAGCAGAGACCCAGATAGAGGTAGTGGACCCGGATTCCCTGCCAACGACTGCAATACCACAGTACTTCCAGTCCCAGACCCGGCAACCTCGGGACGCAACCAGCACCAGAACCATTGCCAGCACTGACGCCAGCGCTTGGCAAACGACATTCTTCAACCAATGCCAGATGGGTGCCAGCGAGCATGAATGCAGAGCAGCAGACAACCAGACCCACGGAGGCTCAGCCAGAGCCTGAAAAAACATACCTGGTGCACCAGCGGAGGGAGCGGTTCACCAACACCAAAAACAACCCCATCACTACTCGCTGTTCCCGAAGGGACCAGCCCAAGTCACAGTCTAAGGAGGAACTAGTTTCTCCAGCTCCAGGAAACGTTCCAGACTGAGCAGGAAGCAGATTGACAGCCTTCAGAAGCTTGGCCGGCGGCACGGAGCCCACACCTCTCAGCTCTTCTAACCGTCCCGGTTTTTGTATTAGAAGTTAAGGACTTTATATAGGGCACTCTTTCTGGTGACACAGGAGACTGGCATCGCAAAAACAGTTGGTGGTTCAACTAATACGGCGGAAGCCTAAGCTTAGCCCATGACCATCCCAGTGGCATTGCTGGGTGAACAGAAACCAAAGACAGGTTGGGGAAGTCCTTCCACTGGGAGGGGATGAGCAGGATGTTTGCCAGTATGTCCGGTCTTGTTGAGTATGCCAAAGACGTGAAGCCCCAGACCAGGTCAAGGCCCCCTTCTCCAGCCCTGCCCATAATTAGAGTCCATTTGTCAGCAAGTAGTGTGGATATTTGGGTCTTCCCAAAAAAGACCCAGAGGAGCAGTACTATTACTTTTGTGGACTTTGTACCCGATGGCCGGGAAGCAGTAGCTCAGGCAACTGGGCTAAAACTGTGTGCCAGGCCTAAACCCCCCCCCCCCCCCCCCCCGCCCCCCCCCCCCCCCCCCCCCCCCCCCCCCCCCCCCCCCCCCCCCCCCCCCCCCCCCCCCCCCCCCCCCCCCCCCCCCCCCCCCCCCCCCCCCCCCCCCCCCCCCCCGCATTTTTTTTTTTTTTTTTTTTTGTTTTTTTTTCTTTTGGGGGACCAGAGTGTACCAGGCATTGGAATTCCTGGTTGGTGGCAGCGCTACAGGTTCTAAGCTGGTAATTAAGCTTAGAGGAATTCATGCTGGTACCCCATCTCTTGGACGCTAAGGTTCAGAGTGGGGAATTATACCATGACAATTATTATTTAAATTTTTTTTTTATAGCTGCCTTCACTTCCCCTTCAAACCAGGCTGGTTTATTTAACCAGTATGGGCTTCCTCCTTAATTGTGATATTGTGGCTTTTTAGGTTTCCATTAAGGTGTTCTTAAATTATTCCCAATTATCATTCACTGAGACATTCATCCTCATTTCCAACTACTGCTTACATTTCTCATTTGTCTCTGAACAATAGCTGATTCCCAGATCCTCTCACATGTTTGCACTGTCAAACTGAAATCTGTAATGCAATCTTGACTATGCTGTGGCGACCTGCTGCGGCAGAATATATATCATAATCTGGAAATCTAACAGTAAATCCTGCCAGAATTGGCAGGCTTCCAAAAAGACTGTTCTGTGCTTTGTTCAGTGCAGTACTGCAAATCTGGCATTTCCTAAACACTATGTTTGTCTGAAATCTTTTATGTTCCATCCCAGCTTCCCCTCCACTCTCCCTATATCCCAGAGAGAATTCCACAGCACCTTTTCCATTTGACTCCGTTTCCTTCTTTCTGTATGCTCAGAAGATAGTTTAATTAATAGATCCTTCTTAATTCTTCCCATTCTTCTCTTCTTTCTTGGGTGCAGTCACCTGAACCAAGGGGCTATGCACTGCAGTCCCTGTCAGATTGATTCCACCATACGCTTTGAAACAGAGAGACTGCTCATTCAAAGGGAATTCCTGTCTCTTCTGACAGATCTAGAATAGGCCGCAGTTTCTTCTTGCTAGCACTGTCCCTTCCCAATAACACCGAAATCTCAGCATAGATGAGCTGAGGCTCAGTCACTGCTCAAACATGCAGGGCCTCCTCATTGAAGAATTTCTGTGGAGAGATTTCTCTCTTCCTTGGCTTTTCAGTATTTCATTGTCACTTCATTATCTCACAGCATCCAGACTGGATCATTACACCTGCCAAAACTGTATGCAAATAATTTAAAGGCTTTAGCCCAGGACAAGATAAGTCTGGAATATGTCGCTCCTTCTTGCTATTTACCTCAAATCCAGGGAGTTCTATACCAGAGTCAGCAAGGGACTCAAGGTGGAAAATCCAAGACTGTGGGTTTTTTTTTCTCTGTTGCTCTGCATTCTTGACCAGTGTGGGGGAATTCCACTGGGATTGTCCAGAAGGCACAGCGACAGACTGTAAACTGATCCCTTATCATTTACCTGATCTTCAGTCACCTCTGAGTCTCTGCTTGCTCTTTGTGCTGTGCTTGCGACCCACTTGTAAATTACACAAGTGCAAACTCTGTAAGATGGTACATTAACCATAGGGAAACATTGGTGCTGAAACTAGGGATGCGGGCATTCTAGAGCACCCCCTGACCTGAAATGATTTCCATCATATACAGGATTTGCAGTTTGGTTCAATGGCTTTCAGCACCACCATTGTAAAATTTGTTCCAGCACTCCTATAGGACAACTTCCATATACATGGTGCTGCATTATCACACAAGTGCACAGACTAGGCTGCGACATCAGCCATCTGGTCACTTTCTGGAGCGCTCCCATATGTGCCTCCCTGCTTCTCTGAAAGAGTAGTGGTATTTCCTTGCTAGCCTGCCTTCTCCCCTTCCTCTGACAGTGTGTTCAGAACCATTTGGCTCTGCATGGTTTGTCCCTCCCCAGTGGCAGAGTCCCATTCCAGGTCCGAGTCCCTTACAAACCCCTGAAAGGAAGGAAAGACTTATTATCCCCATTTTACAGGGCGGGGGGAGGGAAAATGATGCCTGGCAAGGGGGAATGGGCTGCTCAAGGTCCCACAGATACTTAATAGCAGAGTGGGAACAGAACCCAGAACTTGTGGTCTGTGCTTTTAACAATGGTCAGGAACCCTGGAACACAAGGGCCTTTTGAACAGGATTGCTGTGCCGAGCTGCACCATGCATCCTCTTAATTCAGTGACCAAATTTCTGTTTGGTACAGGGGCTATCATTACAGATAGGCAATTTTTCATGGGGAAAATATCTCTGGCAATTGCAGTAGTTAAAAGTACAAGAATGTAAACACAGAGCAGCATGTACATTAAACAAAGCAAAACAAAACCCTACCAAAACAAGGCCCTTCTTTCTGAGCGAATGACACCCAAGAATAACCCCGCCACGAAGACGGACTACTGAGTTAGCTGCCCTCTGACACTTCTCCATGACAGTTACCAGACTTTGCACGGCTAGTCCAGCCAGCTATATCCAAGAGGAAACGTGGCAGAAATGCCTCCCTGCCATTGACACCAAAGAAACAAGCACGTTCAACCCCCTTCAGGCCACAAGAAGGGCCCAATGTTCGGCCTGCGCCTCACCATTATTTCTGCTTCAATTGGGCATTTAGTCAGTTTCAGGGCATCCTGGCTCCCTCCCCACTTCTACATTCTCCCAGAGAGGCCTAGGCTGGGGTGATTCCCACCATGACTGGCTCCCATGAGGATTTACCGGTGGGTCCCTCCAAGGTGCTGGCAGTGAGCTGCACTTTGCTGTCCAGAATGGCAGTGAAAGTCACTGCAGACCCTCAGCCAGAGCCAGCAGAGACTTGGCTTTGCAGCTAACAGAGTGTCTGTGCAGAGATTATCTGCTTTCCCTGTCATTCTCTTTCCTTCTGAGGCCAAGGGCCTAATGAGCACAGCCAGCCCCTGCTCCCCTGGCACACCAGAAATCGCCCTCCCTCCTCACAGAGACACCTTCCTCCCAGGTGTGCATCTCTCTCCAAACGCCAGCCCTGCCCCCACTGACCAGGCCCCTTTCCCCTTTGTTCTTGAGCTAGGGCCTTTCCTCTGCCTCCCTGCCAGCAGGTGGCAGGAAATCTCCTTCCTCCTGTTGGTTGCTAGGGATGAATATCCCAACCATTAGGGTTCCCGTTGTCTTTCTGAATCCTCCATTGATATGGGCTGGTTTTCAACTGGTCCTTTTCTGGCCCATTCAGCCCATCCCAGACAGTTACACCAACGCCTCCTGCCCTAAGCTCTTCTCCAAGACGCCAGAGCAACTTTTTAACTCATTACACTTCATGCCTGGCAATGCAAAGCATGGGGGAAACTGAGGCAGAGATAGAACTCATAAAAATATTACCAAAATCCTCACTTTCTCACATGGTGACTCTCAGCCTGCCTCCCTGTAGGCCAGATAAGGACACGTGCTCTCTCTGCACATTGACACGCCCAGTGTTAGTGCCTGAGTGGGACATATGCACACACCCTTATTGTTTTCAGAGGATCAGGGAAATGCTGCATCCGGGGCAATAATTCTTCCATGGTTCACAGAACACCCACGCTTTATTAAGGGCATCTTGGGGTGAACAGCAATCGGAACCTGTCTGCTTCACTCCAGCCTTGGGAGCCCAGGTTAGTACCCAGGGGCAGTGTTACGGAAAGGGTGGTTAGCATGAGATAGGGCAAAGCAGAAAACCACAGCACAGCAACTGTGCATTAGGCATTGCGTGAGTTACAAGGAACACCCTTAGCAGGAGGCTAAAGCTTCATTTGCCCATTTGATGCAGTGAGCTCAGCGCAGGCGGAACCTGCTCTAGGTGACTGAGGTCCTGGACATGGGGCCGGTCTTGCTCCCTTTGGACTCATGGGAGTTTAATTAATGTCTTTATTTGGGCCTTTATTTATCAATGCTCTTGCTCCTACAATGTCCTCTAGAGCAGCAGCCGTCTGTGCTGCCAATACTGGCGACAGCAGGGCGGTCGGGTGCCTGTGACCTGCCTTGCACCAAAGAACATTTCCCTTCATTTCAGGAAAAACAAGGGATTCCAGTTCATTCAGCCTTGTTCTTCCAGCCAACATGATGAAATGGCCAATACATGAGACCTCTGGGCCAACTCCCTCCCACTGAGGGACCTGGAGGAGGATTCTCCTCCTTGAATACGTCTGCCTTCCTTCCATGATCATTTAACGTGGCTGCTTTCCTGCAAAGCCGAATCAGACAGCTTTATTCAGGGAATAAAATAAAGAACTGAAAGTCACAGCAGCCCAGAGCAAGTGCAAGTCAAAGTGTCCGGAGCAAGTGAAAGCACAGGAGAAGGATTCACTGTAGGGGAAGGAAAGATGAATGGATCTCCAAGCTTGTTAAAAAAAAAAGGTCATTTGCCTTGATGCCAGATTTTAGAGCTTGCTGGGAAAGGGAGTGGCACCCAGCCAGAGCCAGCACTGATGCACCCAGGGAAGTCCCAGGAGGTCAATGGAGGGGCCCAGGAGCTAAGTCAGTGCGGAATTATTCCATGAAATCTTCTAAATGACATTCCTGTGTAGGGTGACCAGGTGTCCAGTTTTCAAATCTACTGACCGGACACCCAAAGCCCAGTTACTGTGGGTAGGGGAGACAAAGAGGTGCCAAGTCGTTAACCCTCGCCAGTCCCTACTCTGCCAGGGCCGCCACCTACCTGTGTTGGGCAGTTGCAGCTCCCAACCCCAGCTCTGCAAGCAAGTCCCTTCCAACCTGGACAGGGGGTGGGTGGGGGAAGCAGTGAGCAATGGGGGTGGGAGGGAAAGAGGCAGGGTGGGGTGAGCCCTCGGGGCAAGAGGCAGGACAGAGGCAGGACTCTTGGAGCAGAGGCAGAGCCTTGGGGGAAGAGGCGGGGCAGAGAAAGTTCTGGCACTCCTGTTGGAATAACCGGTTTTCAAATATTCCAGAGATGGTAACCTTATTCCTGTGCCAGGACAGAGGGCTAAATCCCCTCCCAGGACTGCGTCATCTCCAGAGTGTCACAGCCTAGATCACCCTTCCCTTCCAAGAGCTCCCTCCAGGTCTCAGTACAGAGCTCGAGATCAACTGCTAGCCTGAGGGCAGAGGAACACAGTAAACTCCTCCCCCGAGAGTCATCTGTGGCAGGGATCCCAGGCAGCATGAGGATCCAGTGAATTGGGGAGGCTGAAATGACAGGAACTAATCCCGAAGAAAAAGCATTTCCTGTGAGGAGAGGTGCCTCACACTGGCCAAGACAACATCTGAAGATAATTCTCCAGAAGATGGAGGGAAGAGTTTTAGCAAAGCCCTAGATTCTTCAATACAGGGAGTGGATGAGTGCAGGGATCAATGGGAAAAGAATGGCAGGATTGCATCTGTGGGAAGGAGACACATGCAGGAGAACAGTCCTGAATTTATGGGAGAGAAGAGTTTATTTAAATTAACCAGAATCATTCAAGATCCAAAAACCCAGGTAACGTCTACACGAAGGCCGTGCTATATGTGGTTAGCAGCATGACCTTCATGCACAGCCTCATAATGGGCTGTTATTTTAACAGGACTGGCTTTGGATGCAATTGAAATGGGATTATGTTCCAGGATAGGTGCCGTGAATCTGTGCACGCCTGCGTCTGCCCTGCTCTCTGATCTCACGGGTGCCATCCCCGGCTTTAGCACATTTCCTGAGGCAATGCTCCTGCCAGATGAGACATATAGTAGGACTGCAGTCTGACAGGGAGTTTTATGGCACCAGCTGTGGAGTTCTAGCAAGCAGCAAAGGGTGAGACTAATTCCTCTTGTTTGTTGAGAAGGAGCAGCCAGCAGGATGCTCCCTGGGCAGAGGGGAAGGATCTGCTGGGAAGACCCTGTCACTCCCTACAGGAAGCTGAGCTGTTTTGTGGGCAGAGTTTTAACTGAATCTATTAAACGGGACCTGACAATCCTGGGGAGGTGTTAGCCCCAGGAGGGCGGCTCCTTGGGAGAGTCCTGCCTTCCCATGCGGCTCATCAGTGTGTGCATCACCAGGGTTCCTGCCATAGGAATCCCCCATCACTCAGGGGCCTTTGCCTTAGAAGCTACCGTTCACCACGACCACTGGGTTTAGTAGTGAGAAGGCTAATGCACACAAACTACCTTAACTCTGCCCTGCAGTGACACTGTGCCATAACCACAGCATTATGGTTAAGCCGTGTTAGTGTTTTGGTCCCAGATAATATAATCTGATGACATTTAGAGCAGTTTGTAAAATCAGATTTTTTGCCATATTTGTCCATTGTGATGTCACTACTGAGCAGGGTATGGTTGTTCAGCTGCCCTAATAGCATTTCCACAGCTATGTGTGTTTGTGATGTTACACCCCATATTCTTCATAGAAATATGGTTAGGATATGAATATGCATAACTAAGATATACTTTATGCAAGATGGTCTTGTAAGATATCATTGGAAAGGTTATAATTTACTGAATGTGTTTTTCCAATTTGGATGCATGTATCATTTTTGTATCTGAAGCTGAGACTACTGACCATGTCTCTGGTATTTCAAATGTGCTACACTGGATAAGGCCAAGCAATGTTAGTGGCTTATTGAAGAAATGCACACAAGCATAAGGAACTGTGCGCAATAGAAACCGCTCAGAGATAACTCTATACAGTGGGAACTGTTTGACCCAGGTCACAGCAAAAAAGCTTCCCAGCAAGTGTGGGGAAGATATAAAAGAGGGACAATGACAACGTAAATGGCCCTCACTCTCCCTACAACAACACACCTGAAAACACCTGAGGAACAAAGACTGAACTGTGAGAAGTGATGGTCCCAGGCTAAGATCTTTAGCCTGTGTAAGAAAACCTGGGAAAGCCAAGGCAACCTGGGCCTTAAGAGTCTGCCAGCCTGTTTATCACTAATGGTGAGAATTTGTTAATTTGGATCCTACCTATCTAGTGTGTTAAGCTCAGTCTGCAGCTTGTTTATTTACTAAAGTAATCTGCTTTGTTCTCTTTGCTATCTCTTTAACCACTTAAAATTCACCTTTTATAGTTAATAAACTTATTTCTTGTTTATAACAAAACCCAGTTTATGTCATTTCTAACTGGGGAGGCAAGAAGTTGTGCACATCTCTCTTCACATTGAGGAAGAGGGTAGATTTTTATGAGCTTGCACTTTGTGTATTTTTCTATACAGTGTAAGACAATATTATTTTGGGTTTATCTTCCAAAAGGTGTGGGCACGTGAGTGCTGAGGGAGTCCTCTCACACAGAGCTGACTTCAGCCTGTGTCTGCAGTGGGGTGTAGTCTTACCTGTGTGTGTGTGCTGCAAGAGGCCGGAGAGCCTAATTTAGCAAAACATGGAGAGGAAACCCAGGCTACTTAAGCAGAAGAGGCTCAGTACATCAAGTGGCATCCCAGAAGGGGATCCAGCCCATCACAGTGTTTGCACTGATTTTCAGTTTAACAGTAGCTGTGCATTTCCGGGGTTTGTAACGCTTGACTTGGGGATAATTACAACAGGCCACTGTGAGTTTTGCTGTCCACTCCCTCAGCCTGAACTGTCTCGGGCTTTGTCTACACTTGGAATGTTACAACTGCAGAGCTGCGCTGCTGTACTGCTACAGTGTAGACACTGCCTATGACAATGGGGGTGGCTCTTCCATCGGTGTAGGTGATGCACCTCCTTGAGAGCCAGTAGCTAGGTCAACAGACAAATTCTTCCATCGACCAAGCGCTGTCTACAACGGGAGTTAGTTTGGCTTAACAATGCCATTCAGTGGGTGTGGATTTTTCACACCCCTGAGCGATGTAGTTAAGTGACTTACTTAAGCGACCAGGCCTAGGAACACACGCAAGAGTCCTTCTCTGCTTATCTGTGTTCATGTTGCCTGCTGCACCCTTACTCTTGCAGAGAGGTGTGAAATGATTGTGATTGTCTGTGAATCACCAGAGCATGGGGCTCTGCTCAGCCGTGCTCTCAGCACAGCTAACGGGGGCTCAGTGAATCAGGAATTGAAAATCACCTTGTTTTTCTGGCTTCAGAGCAAAGCAGATCGCAGATGAGAGCAGCCCGGCCTCCCCTGAGGGCAGGGATGGTAGCAGGACTGGCTGTGTCCAGGGGAGACACTCTGGTAAGGGCTGGAGTATCACTTGCTTCTATTGCTGTCCCCAGAGAACACGGCAGGATCGGACATCATGACATTTTCCTGGGAAGGTCCAAGGTGAAGTTGTTCGCTAATGAGGACATGGGTATCTCTGGAGTCTTGCATGTCCCAGGGCATGTCTACATGACAAGCTTAAGTTGACCTATGTTAGGTCCACTTACAGCTACTGCAGTAATTACTGCAATGGTTCACGTCCACTTTGCTCTCCTGTTGATGGAGTATTTCCACCAGCTTAAGAGGGGCTGAGAGCCAGAGCTTTCAGCTTCATGCAGCTCCCTGACTGGAGCCCAGCTGCCCCCGGGTTCCTGGCTCCCTACTCCCACCCCCCCAGCTCCAGGCTGCCTGCTCCCCACCAGGAGTGGGCCAGCTGCCCAGACTCTCAGCTTCCCACTCTACACAAACACTGTGTCACCCTAGCTACACTGACATAAGCTATGCCTCTCTCAGAATTGGAGTTATTATGTCAGTGTAGTAGGACACTTGGTCTACACTACGGGATTATTCCGATTTTACAGAAATTGATGTTTGGAAACAGATTGTATAAAGTCAAGTTCACGCGGCCACACTAAGCACATTAATTTGGCGGTGTGCGTCCATGTACCGAGGCTAGCATCGACTTCTGGAACATTGCACTGTGGGTAGCTATCTCATAGCTATCCCATAATTCCCGCAGTCTCCCCTGCCCACTGGAATTCTGGGTTGAGATCCCAATACCTGATGGGGCCAAAAATTTGTCATGGATGGTTATGGATAAATGTCATCAGTCAATTCTCCCTCCATGAAAGAAACGGCAGACAATAATTTCGCGCCCTTTTCCCTGGATTGCCCGGGCAGATGCCATAGCACGGCAACCATGGAGCCCATTCAGCCTTTTGTCACTGTCACTGTATGTCTACCGGATGCTGCTGACAGACGCGGTACTGCAGCACTATACAGCAGCATCCCCTTGCCTTTTGCAAGTTAGCAAAGATGGTTACTAGCCCTACTGTACCGTCTGCTGCTTTGCAAGTTGGCAATGATGGTTACCAGTCATACTGTATCGTCTGCTGCTGTCATGGGTGCTCCTGGCTGGCCTCGGTGAGGTCAGATAGGGGTGCCTGGACTAAAATAGGAACGACTCCCCAGGTCATTCTCTTCTTTAAGTTTTATCTAATGGAGAGTGAGTCCTGCTTAGAATATCAGGCAAGCCTACTAAAGAACCAGAGAGGCAAACGGCC